>NW_012267218.1:11239769-11367006 GCF_000151885.1 Dipodomys ordii | reverse complement strand
CTCCTCTTCCTTCCTCCTTTCTCCTTTCTCCTTTCTCCTTTCCCCTTCTCTGTCTCTTTCTTCTGTTGTAGGGCTTGAACTCTGAGCCTGGGCATTGTCCCTGAGCATTTCAGTTCAAGGTTTTCTGGTGGTTTATGGGAGATAAGAGTCTCATGGACTTTCTTGCCTGGGCTTGCATTGAACTGTGATCCTCAGATCTCAGCCTCCTGAGTAGGTAGGATTACAGGTGTGAGCCACTGGCGCCCAGCTTAGGCATTTCTTCTATTAGCATTTCTCCCATGCCAATTTCTTTTCTTAGCCCATGCCCTTGGCATGGGAGAAATTCTAAGTGTGAAGTCACAAAGAGTTTATATTTAAGATGATAGCTTTGGGGCAGGGTACAGTAGCACACACCTGTCATCTCAGTTACTCAGGAGATAGAGATAGGAGATCTGAGTCCAGCCAAGGTCTCAAAACAAGCCAGTGTGATGGCCCATAGCCTGGGGTTCCAACTACTTGAGAGGTAGCGGTAGGACCACAGTTCAAAGCCAGCCTGGGTAAAAAAAAATGTGAGACTGTATCTGAAAAACAAGCTAAGAAGCAAAAGAACTGGAGGCCTGGATGATGAGGTAGAGGCTTGAACATGACTCCCTGAGTTCAATCCTCAGGATTGCAGAAAAGAAAAAGATTTCAAGACAAAATCATTTTTGAGCTCACATATACTATAGCCCCATTAAGTCCCATAGGTTATGAAGTTGTCTCTATAAAATCATTGAATAGCCATAGTTTTAAGGAAAAAAAAATCTCTATATGCAATCCATTACAGTCTACTTACATGTCCATTTATCTCATGCTCCAAGAAAGCATGGGCCTTCAGCCAATGAAAAGAGATTGTCACAAAATGTTGTTATTTTCATCCAATGAGCATTACTGTACCATAACACCTACACTCTCAACCAATCAGTTCCTCCTGTGATACTCATTGTTTAGAGTGAGGACTTCTCTTTTTTGACACTTATTGTGCATCTTGGTTCATGTTTTGACCTATTAATGATTTCAAAGAATACCCAGGATAAGATGAGACTCGATTTCAAGGGAAGAGTATGACTAGGGATTTTCCATGTAAACTTGATAATAGTTTGTTCTTCATGGACAAAGCGAGGGAAAGGTGTGTGCATCAGTAGGTGAGTGGTCTAGGCCGTGCTGCTTTGACCGTGTAAAGGCACCTCCAATATCTCTGCTCTGGGGTGGGAGCACTCACGCTTCTCTACTAGAGGAGGAGAAATTTATGTCCTAACTGGAGGATTTGAAAGTGATCTTGAAAGCCGGGTGCTGGTGGCTCACACCTGCAATCCTAGCTACTCAGGAGGCTGAGGTCTGAAGATCAAGCCAGTCCAGGCAGAAAAGTCCCTGTGAGACTCTAATCTCCAATTAACCACTCAAAAACTGGAAGTGGTGCTGTGGCTTACAGTGGTAGAGTGCTAGCCTTGAGCAAAGGAGCTCAGGGGACAAGGCTCAAGCCCTGCATTTAAGCCCCATGACCAACAAAAAGAAAAAAAAAGTGACCTTGAGATTTCTGGGCACACAGCTCCACAGCTCTGGGGCTTTGATAGGCTCTGATGGTGGTCATTAGAGTAGAAATGCATCCTTCATAAATAAATTGATATGCAATGTAATAATTCTTACCAGATTTTCCCCAGTGTGTTGTCTGACAAATAGGAACTTGTTATCATTGTCTTTGAGACAGGGACTCCCTATGCTGTCCAGGGAGCCCTGGAACCTGCAATCTTCCTGCCTTTGTCTCCCGAGAGCCGGGATTACAAGCTTGTATCACCCCATCTGGCTTTTTGGCCTGCTTTACTAAATCTATTTTAAAAGGTAGTATAACTTAACATGTTTCATTCATTACATAGTCAACCATCTAAATATCTTGAAAACAGTTTATTTTCTAAAGTGGGTTTAATCTTCCTCTCTGAAATATTTTTAAGCCATTCATTTCCATGCCAAACCCTGTAATACAAAAGTAATCTCCGAGCCGATCTCTGACCACATCATGACAAATTCTAAATCAGCACCATCTAAATTAGAGTACCCTCCCCCCTCCCCGCCACAGGCTCAACCTCAGCATCTGCCATTAATCTCTTTGCAAAACTGTTATTTTTCTGTTTAAACCGAAATGGTAAAATCATGTTCCTGTAAGTTCGGGTTTAAAATTGCAATGGGAAATGGGAGAGAGTGTCTGCTTCAGGAAGCAGTTTCCATTCCATTCTGGGTTAGAGACGGTTACCAAGGAGACCGCTCAACTTCCTCCTGGTCTTCTAGGATCAGGAATCCTGGGGGCTCTCAGGAAACATTTGTAGAAAGAAAAAGGAGAGAAAGAAAGGAGGATGAAAGTAACAAGGAAACGAGGGAGGGCAGGCTTCTGCCTATTAGAGAAGAGCATTGTGATGGTTTCTTTTATGTGGTAATGGGACTAGGCCATGGTCCCTCGCTGTTCACTCAACATTCTAGATGGATCTGTAAAGAAATTCTTTTTCTTCCCTTCTTTCCTTCCTTCTTTCCTTTCTTCCTTTCTTTCTTCTCTTTCTTTCTGTCTTTCTTTCTTTGAGGAAAATTAACTTTATATTAGCAGTTGTTGATAGACAAGATCATTTTCCACAATGTGGCAGAATCATTAATAGCCTAGGCCTTTGGGAACAAAATTTGGGTCATCTCACCAGGAAAAATAGCTATGACCATCTGAGGTCTTTATTGAAGTTACAGTATGTCCAGGGGAAGATCTTACATCCTCTTGTGAGGAAAGGTTACTGCGTTTTCAGTTGTATAGGGTGTGTGTGTGTGTGTGTGTGTGTGTGTGTGTGTGTGTACATGCAGTTGATTCTGTTTCTCTGGCGACCCCTAACACAAACCTAATGTAAGACCATACTATGATGTTTATAAAATCCTGTTCTATATATCTGTAAGTGCTTTTTTTTTTTTTTCTCAAATGGTGGTTGTTGCATGGAAGAGAAAATGGCGCCATTCAAAGCCAAGGACCAGCAAACATTCTGATGAATGTAACAGCAAGCAGAGGTAAGTTTCTCCTGGTAAGAGCCATCTCAGTGATCACTGAAGGAAGGTGAGGTTGGGCTTTTGAGTTTTAATAAAGTGAGAGAGGAATCTGATGGTCTCCACCTAAATGCGCTTAAACAGAGGAGCATGGGCACTAAAAAAGTTCCTTTCTTGAATAACTTTTACCAGTCAGACAAGTAGACTGGACCTAAGAGCCAGGTGCTCTGTGGAAAGCCATAGCTCAGACCAGATAGTAGCAGTGAGAGTCTTGGACTGGAAGAACAAAGATTCAAAGTATCCTTTGGAAAGGAAAATATCTACAAAGGTTTCAAGCATAAAGCAGAGATTAAATAATGATCAATAAGATTTAAAGACAAGTGAGAAGTGTAGCTCACGTACTTAGGTATACATTCTTGAGTAATTTGCTCTGTGGAGCTGTCTGCTTTGCTCTGAATGTTTATTATCTGTCTTCATAAAGAGATGTCTTCTTTGTAAAAGAAATTATAATTAGATTGTAAAATAAATGAATCTTTCAGCTAATCGTACCTTTGGGAGCTATGGGTTAAAAAACAACTCTCGGCTGTGAGAACTGTCACTTATTTCATGGTCATTCTTATCAAACACTGGGAGGACCTGACAGTTTCTTCAAGAGTCAGCTTAGAAACTCAATCTCATAAAAAAATAGAAATATCCCAGAACCAAAATAATACTAACATTTTCACTTCTGTGAGTTTCAAATGTAGTACTGGGCTACCTATCACTGACAAATATGAATAATAGTGATAACAAATCAATGATTTTTAATTTTTTATTTTTTTGATACTGTAATAGGACTTGAACTCAGGGCCTGGGTGCTGTCCCTGAGCTTTTTCATTCAAACCTAGTGCTCTGCCACTTGAGCCCCAACCCTGCTTCCAGATTTTCAGTGATAAATTTGGAGATCAGAGTTTCTAAGACTTTCCTTCCTGGGCTGGCTTTGAACTATGACCCTCAGATCTCAGCCTCCTGAATAGCTGGGATTACAGGCGTGAGCCACTAGTATCTGACTGATTTGGAACCCTAAGGATTCCCTAAGAATACTTTCAAACGCTTCTGCCTTCTCTCAGCCCAGAAACAAGGAAACTAAGTGACTGAGGAGCTTAATAATTCCTCTTCTTTAAGTTGTTTGCAGTACTAGGGTTTGAATTTAGGACTCTGCCCTTCCTAGACAGGTGCTCTACCACTTGAAACATGCCCCCAGGTATTTTTCTTTCTTTCCTTCTTTCCCTCCCTCCCTCCTTCCCTCCTTTCCTCTCTCCTTCCCTTCTTTCCTTCCTTCCTCCCATTTCCTCAGGTATGTTGCCACTATACTGGAAAGTCTGACTACCACAGTGCTCTATTCCCACAGATGTTGACTCACTGAGGACTCATTTATCCTCACTGGAGATGAGGACAAATGGCCTTCATTTCTAACAAGCTTGCAGAAGATGTGACGGGACTTGTCCAGGTCCCCACTTTGAGAATTGCTACCCTAGAGCAAAACACCCAGACTTAGTATAATACTTCATTACACTTAGTGGAACACTTGTCAAGTACCTCTACACTTTAAGTTTAAGCATCTCCTTATTCTCAGAGTGCCCTCCAGGCAAAATTAATCATTCCCCATCTGCATTCCCAGCAACTCAGTAGACCTCTCTCTCATACAGCATACACAACATATACAACACATACAACATACATATTTATTTGCCTTCCTCATTTTTGACTGCGTGCAACCATGAAGACAGAGATTTAGCTACATATCTTAGTGTGCCCAGCACCAGAGCATAGTAGGTGTTCAACAAACACTTTTACATTCTTTGGAATAGCAACAAACAGTAAATGCACAAGTTTTAAAAGACACCATCTCTAAGGCAGTTAGAAACCCTGCACCCGTTTGGCTTATAGCCCTAGGATTAGACTCTTGTCAGTGACTCAGAGTTCAAGATGTTGCTTGTCGTAAAGAGTAATACTCTGTTAACACCCTGTAGCTATTTGTGATCATGATTTAAAAGGACAAATATACATACATATGTCATGCACACAAGTAAAATTAAGAAACACAAAATCTTCTTTTGGAATCTAGAACTAACTAGACTGACAGCAAAGAGGAAACTTGTGTTTGTCTCTGCAGTCCTGGAGAGCTCAGAGAAAACCAAGGATGTGTCCACGGTCACTCCAGCACGATAGCATCAAGGAAACAATATGGCAGTGACCCTTTCCAGATGTCACTATAAAACCCATGAGAAGTCCAAATGGCAGAATGTATTGGAGTGTGGCAATGAGAGACAGAGGAAAGCACTTTATGAAGTTTTTGAGATTCTATACATAGTCCATGAGATAAAGAAAAAAGAGTTGATACATACCTGTAACACCAGCTGTCTTTTGGAGGCACAGATCAGGAGGATCATGGTTCAAGGCTAGCCCACATAAGAAAACGATAGCGAGATCTCAATGGATAAAAGTCTAAGTACAGTGGCTCACACCTGTCATCCCAGCTACCTGTGAGTATGAGGACTGCAATTGAGGCTGGCCAGGCATGAATGAGAGACTTACTTTATTTATTTTTAAAAAAGCTAAATGGGGTTGAGGGTAGGATATGGCTCCAGTGGTTGAGTGCCTCCCTAGTAAGCACAAAGCCTGGAGTTCAAACTCCACTATTGCCAGAGGAAAAAAGGAAGAGAGAAAGGAAGGGAGAGAGAAAGGAAGGAAGGAAGAAGGAAGGAAGGAAGGAAGGAAGGAAGGGAGGAAAGGAGAGGGAGGGAAAGAGGGAGGGATGGAGGGAGGAAGAGAAGGCAGGCAGGCAGGCAGAATCTATCTCTAGTTGGTAGCAAGAAGAATGCTAATGTAAATAACCAGTAGATGTCAAGTACTAAATCTTGGGATTCTCCATCACACAGCTGGCCCTGGAGAGACCCCTGCAAAATTGAAAACAAAATATAAACACAGAATCTATCATTCTCTATGATTGGCTCCTCTATAAGCTATTATTCTTCCATGACGTCTCCTGACTTGCAGAAATCCAGCCGGTACATGAGTCCTTCTCCTGCCCTGACCACAGCTACCAAAGTTTGCCTCGCTTTAAGCTATGTGTCCTCGGATCCAGTTCATCAGGACTTTAGAAGATGGTCTTTGGAAATCTTATTCATTTCCATGATGAAGAGCTGAGCACTGTTGGTACGGGCAGGTACAGTATGACTTTTGGCCTCATTGCATTCACAGACTTTGTTGGGGAAGTGGGTAGTTGAAACAAGTAATTTCACATATGAGCACATCATTACCGAGTACACATGCCTTGACAGAAGTGTTTCCTCTGAGATATCAAGGGTGGGACATCTAAGCTAAATAAAGGGAATATGGGAGACTCCATTACTGGCCTCAGATCTTCCTCCTGCTCAGATCCTAGGCTCTTTGTCCCACGATTGCCACCATCCTTGCTACAACGTAGCTCTGTGTGTTTCTCCAAACTTTGACCCAAACATTCACAACTTGGTTTGAATAGAAAGAAGAAAACATGGTGATGTGCTAGTCGTCAGCACAAGAGGCCAAGTGTGTTTTTTACTTGCCTATTACGTCTGTCATGATGAAGAAGAGCCCATCCAGGCTAGCTTGCTGCTCCCAAGTGGAGCTGACCTGTCTCTAGTAATGGGATCTAGCTAATCCCAGGCCAAAGCCCAGCCCCTGATCCCCAAACCTGTGAACTGGGCTCACCACAGATGACCTACAGAAGCGTGAACTCCAATAATGTACGACCATTGATCTGAGCCTTCAAATTTTGGTGTAGCTTGTTATACAGCAAGAGCTAACAGATACAGGGCATGGGGACTTCATCTCCAAAGCAATAACATTTGGATGGAGACTTCAATATTTAGTAAATGTTAAATAAAAATGAATGGGGACCAGGCACTGGAGGCCTATGCCTATAATCCTAGCTACTCTGCGAGGTTGAGATCTGAGGATCATGGATCTAAGCCAGTCTGGGCAGGAAAGTCAGTGAAACTCTTATCTCCAATTAACCCGTGAAAAGCTGGCAGTGGAGGTGTGGCTCCAGAGATAGAGCACTGGCCATGCACATACAAAGCTCAGGGACAGCCTCAGCCCCAGGATAGGCACATGCTCACAAAAATGAATGACTGGAAGATATCATGATGAAAGGAAAGGCAAGGATGAGAGGCCTCAGGTAGGGAAAGACTTGATGCATTCAAATGGCCACAAGCAAGCCGCATGGATTGCGGAAGAGGACCGACCGAAGCCAGGAGGAGCACAAACCCAATCATGCTGGCTTCTCATCTATTGAAGAACACCAAGATCAGAGAATCATAATCATTATTATTAGCCTGCTAGAACTGCACTAGGGTGGCCACAAGTCTCATTATGGATTTCTGTTGAAATCAATGAAAATAAAATTTCAGTTTCCTGGTTACAGTATACTTATTTCAAATGTTTACTAGCACGCACAGCTAGTGGCTAGCATATTAACCAAACCAATGTGACACAACTATCCTCTAGTAAACAAAATCTTGTTCAACATTTATTGTTGCTCTGGTTCTGGAGCATGAACTCAGGGCCTGAACACTGTACCAGACCTTTTGTGTTCAAAGCTAGCACTCTACCACTTGAGCCACAGCTCCACTTCTGGCTTTTTGCTGATTAATTGGAGATAAGAGTCTTGCAGATTTTCCTGCCTGGGCTGGCTCTGAACTGTGATCCTCAGATCTGAGCCTCCTGCGTAGCTAGGATTACAGATGTGTGCCGCCAGTGCCTGGCATAGTCTCCATTATTTTGTCACTGCTATTTAACCAATTACTTTAGGTCCAGTAGCTTAAAGCAACCTAAACGTGTTTCCTCACAGTTTCTAAAACTCAAGCCCTCTATCAGGGTCTTATGGAGCTTGAAATCCAGGTGTGGACCTGGGGCTTCTCTGAGGCTCAAGATCCTCTTGCATGCTCTCTAGTTGTTGATAGAATTTCTTTTCTTAATTCTGAATGATCAAGGACAGCTTGCATCTTCTAAGAGACTGCCCTCTGGTCCTTTCCCTTGACCTTCTCCTCTTACAACAGAGCAATTTGCTCTGACCCTTGACCTTCTATTCAAGGCCTTGCCTGCTTAGGTCCAGCCCACCTAGTGTAAATTCCTTTGGATCAAGTGAAAGCTGACTGGTAGATGATCCACCACATCCACCAACTCTGCTTACACTCTAGGAGAGTATTCCACATGGTCAACAAACCCATGGGTGGGAATCTTGGTACCATCTTAAAAAAAAATCTGTTCATTATAGACCATGTGAAAATGTAGGAAGTCAGGTGCAGGTGGCTCACATCTATAATCCTAGCTACTCAGGAGGCTGAGACATGAGGATCGCAGTTTGAAGCCAAACCGGGGAAGGAACGTCCATGAGACCCTTATCTCCAATGAACCATTAAAAGCCAGGAATAGAGCTGAAGCTCAAGTGGCAAAGCACTAGCCTTGAGCACAAAAGTTCAGGATAGCTCCTAGGCCCAGAGTTCAAGCTCCAGGACCAGCAAATGAATGCATAGATGAAGAAAAAGTTAAATTAACAAGAAAGGGTCAATGTTTGGATGAGTCTGGAATGATTAGTCAGGTGAGCCTGTGAGAGACTTCTTAGAAGTGAGAGTTGGTCTCAGCGAGGATCCAGTTATGTCTATAGGAGTCTCTCTCTCTGGATGTAACAGTGACTGCTACTCATAGGACCATGGAGCAGAAACAAGACCGTGAAAAGCAGACACAAATAGACATGACCTTACCAGCCATATTCCTATATTCTATTTGCTTGCTGTTACTATGGCCTGACCTTAGACTAGTTTTGATCTCCCAAACCCAATTGCTGCTTAGATCACTGTCTTGCTGGCTTGATGCACCTTGGCTTTGGCTGGAGTCTCCTAGCTCCCAGACCCTTGGCTTTTCCCATAGCAGACAAAGCCTCAATCCTTGGCTGTTGAGCTTGAACAGGACCAGACACTGCTGGGCACTGTCTCCATCTCATAAGCCCTGTTTGGCTGTGGCCTAGGGCTCAGGCAAGGGGAGGACCTGTAGATCAGACTCAGGGAGGTGGGGGCAGATCAAAAAAGGCACCTTTCTATTTGATGAGGTTGCCCTCAAAATCAATTTCAACCACCAATTAGAAGGACCCAGAGGAGCATATACTTAATTTTTTTTAAATGCTACTTAAAATGGTACAAGGGCCAGATGCTAGAGGCTTATGCTTGTAATCCTAGCTACTCTAGAGGCTGAGATCTGAGAATCACAGTTCAAAGCCAGCCTAGGCAGACAAAGCCACGAGACTCTTATCTCTGGTTAACCAGCAAAAAGCTAGGAGTGGAAGTGTGGCTCAACTAGTAGAGTGCTAGTTTGGAGCAGAGAAAGACAAGCAAGATAGTGAGGTCTTGAGTTCAAGCTCTAGTGCTCTAGTATTAGCATGCACGCACACACACACACACACACATTATATATATATATATATATAAACAATTTTCAGTGTCACAAAGAAACTTTATGAAATATTATATTGAATGATTTTAATAAATTCTATTTCAAAGCTATACCTTGTTCAGAAAGGCTTTTCACATAGCACATCCTTAAAAAAGTTGTTTTTCTTTTTTTCTTCCAAGTGAAGCGTGTTTGCATTGTAACTAGTGTTTCAATCAGAGAAGAGATTTTAGTGCCTTTCATGAGCATTTATCTTCTGGCCATCCATACAACAGAACAACAACAACAACAAAGAAACCTCACATTCGTATTAGCCTTAATAATAAAACCAAGTCCATTATGCGGAATTCCTTGTCAGTTAAATCTGCTGCAGGCTCAGTTCAGGATTCGGTTTCATCCATTTGGAAGTCCTTTTGCTGTCAAGCCAATTTTTGTTTTATCATTTTAATTTTGGAGGCCTCCCCCCCACTCCCTCCCCCACCTCTCCGAAGTCTGAGTCACCTTTCTAGAGGTTAGAAGACGGCTCTTCTCCACTGAAGAAAGAAAGGGAAGGATTTGGCACACGGAGATATTTTCCCTGCAATGTGAATAGAGTTAATTTTAACAGGGCTGTTGCGTTTTAACAGCCTAGGCTTGCACAGTATGTCATGCCAAACAGCTTTGTGTACGATCATCCACTGATGTCAGCACTGTGCTAGAAATAGTATTTGATAGTTAACAGCTGCCGCAGAGCCAGGAAGGAAGCAGGAGACATTGTATGTCGGGAGGGTGGACAAAACTTGTGGTTGTGGTTATTTTTTAATTTATTTACATATATTTATTTACTTATTTAATTCTTGACAGTAGAGGAAAAGCTTAAATACCAATGGTCAGCATGTTTTTTTTTTTTGGCCAGTCCTGAGACTTGAACTCAGGGCCTGGACCCTGTCCCTAAGCTTCTTTGTGCTCAAGGATAGCACCATACTACTTGAAGCCACAGCACCACTTTCAGCTTTTTCTGTGATTTTATTGGAGATGAAGAGTCTCACAGACTTTCCTGCCCTGCCCGGCTGGCTTTGAACCGAGATCCTCAGATCACAGCTTCCTGCATAGCTAGGATTCTAAGCATGAGCCACCAGTGCCCAGGGGTTTTTGTTGTTGTTTGTTTTATAAATAAAGACATATTCCTAATTAAGTCAAGTGGCTCTAAGAACTTTGATCCTCTGTGTCATATAGCTGTGGTACTCTGAAACAGATCTGATAAATTTCATGTAATTTTATTTTGGGACAGTCTTGGGATTTGAACACAGGGCTTTGTGCTTGCTAGGTAGCTCTCTATTGTTTAAGCCACATATCCAGCCCTTAATCTAAGTTTTATTTATTTTATTATCATGTATCTGGTCTATAAGTAGAGAACAAAAAATTTGCCTTTATATCAAGAGGTAGACATTATTATTATTATTATTAATCGGTAAACTTATTTTTGTGCCAGTACTGGGGCTTGAACTCCAAGCCTTGTGCTCTTGCTCAGCTTTTGCCTCTCAAGGCTGGTACTCCTCCACTGAGTCACGCCTGCCTTTTACAAACTTTTTTTTCTTTTCTTTTCTCTAAAGAACCAGATTGTGAATAATTTAGGCTTTGTGGACCATTTATAAGATCTGTTGTATCTATTCAGCTTTTCAATTAAAGGGCTGAATCAGTCTTTGTGGATTTATAAATGAATGGTTATGGCTATGTGCCAATAAAACTTTATATACAAAACAGGTGGTGGGATGCGTTTGGCTGTGAGTCATAGTTTCCCTGCCCTGGCTTTGATGATAAGTGAGCAGATACCACTTCAATTCTTTGAAGCATGCCAGAAAGGTTAAGGTCCGGAAGCTCTCTCATGGGCTTGTGAATCAAGTTCCATCCTCTCCTCCTATAGAAGCCCACAGTCCTGGGGCTGAGAAGGTGGCTCAGTGGTAGAGCACTTGCCTTGCATGCATGAGGCCCTGGGTTCGATTCCTTAGCACCACAAAAGCAGAAAAAAAAAAGCTGGAAGTGGTGCTATGGCTCAAGTGGTAGAGGGCTAGCCTTGAGCCTTGAGCTGAGGGACAGCGCCCAGGTCCAGGGTTCAGACCCCACCACCGGACCCCCCCCCCCAAAAAAAGAAGCCCACAGTCCTTTAGGGACCACAGAGTGTACTTAATTATGTCCACATATGTGATTTCAACCATACTACTGATATGCAAGGAACCGAGCAATAGATCTAATTCTTTCTTTGTGATGGTTCTAGAACTTGAACTCAGGGCCTGAGCACTGTCCTTGAGCTTTATGGCTCAAGGCTAACCTCTACCACATGAGCCACAGCTCAATTTCCAGCTTTCTTTGGTGGTGAAATTGGGACTAAGAGTCTCCTGGTCTTCTCCACCCAGGCTGGCATTGAACTGTGATCCTTAGATCTCATTTCCTCAGTAGCTAGGATTACACATGTGAGCAACTAGCACCAGGCAACAGATATGCTTTTATGAATGGAGAGAATAAAGATCCTGATCTCCAATGTACAATGAACCTGGTCTTTCCTTCTTTATTTTATTTAAGTTAATATCATTCTTAAAGTTTGAAGTATCCTGCAAGAATGTGCTTGTGCATCATCTTAATGTGACATATTTTGTAATGATGTGAATTACAAAAGAGTCCAAATGACCTAAAATGTTTCATTGAAGTCATTATAAGCCTTGCATACCAGGAGGAAATGAGGTTTTATTATTTAAAGATAACTTGCACAGGGGAAAATATTCTAGGAAGAAAAGTTGAAGCGTAGTGTAAAATATAAAACAAGTCCAAGAAGATGCTGTTATAAAATATGATTGAGAATGTATTTATGTGCCATGAACATACTACCACGAAAATATTCAATTTGAGGGTAGACAAAGATGGGGAGCTATTATAATGCCTTATGCTCTGTATTTTTGCATTCATGCATCACATTTGTTCTAGAAATGCCATTTTAGCCCTTGGCATCTCAACAGCAAAGTGATGTACCCAAGACACGCCATTGTTAGCAGCCTCCTGAGGCGGGATTACTGTGTCCAAACATGGCCTTTGCTCTATGGTGCATTTTCTTTTAACAATGGTTGGAAAGCTTTCTCTCTCTGAGGTTAGTCTCCTCATCATCTTGTCTTTTCTTGTTTACTTGAGATGAAAATATACCCTATTTATCAAATGGCATTTAGATTATTTTTTTAGATCTTAGTATTGTGTGTGTGTGTGTGCGCGCACATGCATGCACATATGTGCATGTATGCCAGTACTGGGGCTTGAACTCAGGGCCTAGGTGCTGTCCCTGAACTTTTTTTCACTCAAGGCTGGTGCTGTACCAATTGCATTATAGCTTCTCTCCCTCCCTTTCTCTTTCTCAATCTTTCTCTGTCTCTTTCCCTCCTACTCTTCCTCCCTCTGTCTGCTTCTCTCCCTCTCTTACTCCTCTCTCTCTCTCTCTCTCACACACACACACTTTTTTTAGGAATCTTGATGAAATAGCCAAATGTCTACTTACATTTACTGAGCTATGCCTATTGAAACTCTCTTTTCTATTTAAACTGATTTCAAATTTCATGGAGCAACAGTACTAGGTTTCATAGTCTCCATCTCATCTGTTGTCTGTGCAGTATCTTTTTAAACTTCTGGAGTTACTCAGAATACACCACCTTCATTTTCCTCTTTTTTTTTTTAAAATACAACCAGTTGTAGTATTTTCTTTTTGTATGTGTGAGCATGTGTGCCAGTACCGAGGCTTGAACTCAGGGTCTGGGCACTTTTTCTTAGCTTTTATCACTCAAGGCTAGTACTCTACCACTTGAGCCACAGTTCTACTTCTGGCTTTTTGGTGGCTAACTAAAGGTAAGAGTCTCATGGACTTTCCTTCCTAAAGTGGCTTCAAATGGTTATCCTCTGTTCTCAGCCTCCTGAGTAGCTACTATTACAAGCAAGAGCCACAGGCATCTAGCCATAACCATCAATTTTTACTCTATATAAGCTTGAACATTTGATCCTGTGCCCAAAGCAGCCACAACTCCACAATTATAATCACTTAGTTTAGCACATCTTAAGGTGTTTCTAAAAGGCTTAGTCTCAGCAATTTCCAACACTTGTAAATTGGAGATTATTTCCCATTAATAATGACTAAATCTATGTTACATTTTTTCTTTCTTCATCTAATTAATCCATAGCTCACCATTATAAGAATATAAAACTAGCAATGTCTTCCCTCAATAATATTATTTTTGTTTTAAATAAAATAATTAAGAGGGTATCTTGTAGTATGACTTGATTTTGTAAAGTTTCTAACTGAAGGCCGTAGCTTTACTAAGAGAATAAACAGATAGTTTCTCAGTCATCTAGTGAATGAAAAACTTGTTATACAATGGTTTCCAACCCAACTGAAACTTCTCAATTCCCACTATTAAATATACCTGTGTCACATCTTCTTTCTAGCATCAGGAGAAAGTTACTAACAACAGGAAGAAGAAGAAAATATAGACACATCATTCCAAATTACACAATTGTAGCCAAAATAGATTTGAGTTACAGTGCTGTGGAGAAGCAAGGAACCCAGGAAGACCAAAATAAAGCAAATGACAAAATTTGTTCAGAAAATAAAGAATGAAATGATACTGTATTTCCCTTATCAGAGAAATCATGGAGTGTGGTGGCATGGTATCAGTGGTTCTCAACACAGGAGAGTCTAACCATGTCTATTTTAGTTCACTATGTCCCCGGCACCCAACATCACCTCTGACCTAAAGGTTCCTTTGCTACCTAGACCTGCAATACAGATCCAAGATCTATTCATGTTTTCAGGACTTACCCAGGATCTCATCCACATTTCTCATTAGGGCCAGGACAATGATCTCCCACATGTGTCCTTGCTCCTGACAGCCTCTTCTCCAGCCAGCCAGAGTGATTTAGATCTGAAGATCCTCCCAATAACCATCCAGCCCATGAAATATGAAACCCAAAGTCCTACTATGTTACAAGGGCCTCCCTGGACACTAACTACTGTGTTTGAAACTTTGATAGCCTACATTATAAACCTGGACCTAGATCTCTCCCCACCTGCTCTCCATTCTTATCCATACCACTCTCCTTACTGCCTCTTCCCCTTTCACAGTCCCCAACACAGGAAATTAGGATAATTCGAAGAAAGTCCAATGAAAGGACTGAGTAAAAAGTATGGCTGGGATAGAGGGAACCACAAGCCCAGTAGCATGCCTAAGAAAGAGATACGTGGAGAGGTGGCCCAGAACACCATATGCTGATTGAGAAGCAAGGATCCAGACCCTGTGCTCTTCCCTTTCCAAAACTGGAAGTTCTCCATTGACTGAAGCCATTGGATGGGCTTCTTACCAGTGTACCCTTTGCAAGGGTGACTTCTAGAGAGCAGGTGAGATGCACCGAGAGTAGGTTTTAAGACATAAATGGAAGGAATCTGCTACAAGTACGAGGTAGCTCACAAGAACAGGGGCTGTGATTAGGAACTTGCTTTTCTTTGAAACATTTTACTCTTCCCCAACAGTTCTCCCACACCTCCTTCAACCCTGAGGTGGGCTTGTTATCTCTGCTATGTGCCAACAATACCTTGAAACACTTTGTGTCACACTCAATAGTAATGACATTCGCCATTGGGATCTCCCACTTCATTGTAACCGTCATGAGGACGGGGACTCTGCAGGTCCCGTCATCATTATTTACCTGGCACTTATCTCTGTATCCAGCATGCAGACATTTGATCAATACTGGTGAACTGCATCAACTAGAATTTTTACTTTGCCCAAGCTAGACAAGCTCTCTACCACTGAGCTACGTCCCAGACTTTATTTTACTCTCTTAATCCCAATTTTAACCATAGTTATAGTGTTCAACGACATTCATACACATTGTCACCACATGTTTGAGAAGAGACTAGGCCTAAGTACTAACTAATATACACCTCAGCCATAAAGCTACCACAGTAACAATGAAGCCACAACATTATAATTATTCATCTTTTTAAAAAAATCTTTACATTTGTATCTATATTCTCATCAACTCTATTGCCTGAAGATAAGGCACTTATGTCTTTAGGCCACTGTTATTTTTAATCTGCAATTTTAACAAGGAGGGGTTTATTCAGACAATCACCATGATGCCTCCCTGTTCTGTGTTCCTGGGGTGCTAAGTGATGGGTTGCACAAACTCCTTAAATTCAGAACACCTGTCAGCCATCTTTACATCCTCAGCATTCAGCCCCACAGCTCCAGGGCCCAGCTCTAGCATACCACAGCTCTAGCATACCACAGCTCTAGCATACCACAGCTCTAGTATATCACAGCTCTAGCATACCACAGCTCTAGCATACCACAGCTCTAGCATACCACAGCTCCAGCATACCACAGCTCTAGCATACCACAGCTCTAGTATATCACATTGGTTGGCAAAACGGGACACTTAGCCCCTCAGGACCTCCGACGACTCCTCTGGATATTGAACAAAAATGCTTACAAAGACCTGAGCACAGAGCCCAACTCATAGCCTGCTCTCATGGAAGGCAATGACTATATGACAGAACGCATCTAGGATTCTAGACAAATTGCCTAGATTAAATAGCCTAACAGTCCTTATATCTTCTGTATCATGTGCTCTAAAACACTGTGTGATTAACATAACTGTTTCTACTCTCTAGCTCAGCAGATGTAAATTAGTTCCTCTCACTTGTGCTAAAACCCCAGATCTTACTAAAATGTACAGTTCATAGTTTACATAGATATCATTGATAGATTTATAAGAAAGGGCATACCCTAAATTTATTCATGTTGTCAAATATATATACATACATATATATATATATACATATATATATATATAAGCTTATTACATCTACATTTAAATGAACTATAGTATAAGCATTTCCTGAAATTTTTTTTTCAGGGGTAGGGGAAGTAGTGCAGCAAGAGTTTTCTGTTTCTAGGGGCTGGGAAGGTGGCTCAGTGGTAGAGCGCTTGCCTTGCATGCATGAGGCCCTGGGTTCCATTCCTCAGCACCACATAAGAAAAAAGCCGGAAGTGGCACTGTGGCTCAAGTGGTAGAGCGCTAGCCTTGAGCTGAAGAGCTGAGGGACAGCGCCCAGGCCCAGAGTTCAGGCCCCATGACCGGACCCAAAAATAAAAATTAAAAAAAAGGAGTTTTCTGTTTCTAATAAAAAGACCTATAGTGTTACCTAATTATTCCAGAAGAAAATAAGAGTCTGAACTTTTATTGGGGTTAAATCAGAGCTGGGGAGTTTTATTATTTTGCAAATGAAGTTTCTGACTATCTCATTAAAGAAGAGAAGGTGTAGTAACAAATTTAATGATCAAATGTGACTTTTTCCTGACAAGTGTTTCTCCCTTTACTGTTTATGCTATTGGTTTAGTCCATCTGGTTTTCATTTGGGACTAGAAATCATAAATCCCACAAACCATGTACAGGCTCCTAATCCCAGAAAAGACTGGTATTACTTTAGCAGCATAATTTGGTTTTCTTTTCTGGGGTGGAAAGAGATGTACAGCTTTATAGTGGATTAAAAAGGACAATTGAGAAATTTCCTATTATAAACATGTATGGTATCTTAATTTCCTGGTATAGTCGTGGGCTGACTAACATAATTAATTAGTATATTTTAAATGCAAATTGTTGAAAACAGTTCATCTGGTTGAAATTACTGAAGCCACATCAACTCTAAGAAAAAGTCCTTCTTTCTAATTCCCTAAGCTTTTTTTTTTAATAAATAGAATTCCATATTCTCTGCCATGCCCAGCAATCTCTTAAAAATGTTCAGATGATATTTAAAGCACCATCACAGCAACCCTGGAGAGACAACGAGGCAAATGTAAGTGATTTATATGCAGATTTCAACCTATTTACTGAGTGTAATAGTAAGAGACAAAAAATATTATATGCGAAATGCGTTCATTTAAATTTTTGATCAGATCTCTCTGCTGCTTGACAGAGCGAACAAGTTATCTTGGTATAGGAAAAAAAATTGCATTTCAGAATAGAAGTCTCAAGCCAACTTTTCTGCATTGCGAGACCTGGATAACAGTATGGCTACAGGATCGGCTGGGTTCACTCATCTTGATTGACAAGAATCACTGCCAGGTGTGTCGATCCTGAAATTTCCACAGTAAGCACTAAAGTGGCTGAGATAATGACAGCTCTCAGATCCACAGCGCTGTGATACCCACAGAGCTCACCTCGGCCGACATTTCCAAGGCATCCGCAACACGTGGTGTACAAGATAATTTCAGGAAGAACATTCACATCGGTTACATTTACAGTTATGCTTCAATATCAGTGAGCCTTAGCGCGAATATAGCTAGCATTTTAAACTATGATTACACAGGCATTATTGCTTTGGCAAAGGCTCAAGGAGTCACATAAATGGTCACATAAAGAGAGGTGAATCAACTGGGTCTGGTGACAAACACCAATAATCCCAGTATAAGGAGGAGGAGGTAGGAAGATCATTCATTCCAGGCCAGTCTCAGCTATGTACATAGTGAGATGTCTCAAAAAAAATAAAGCAAGCAAGAAAGAAGGGCACGTGTATAGGTGTGGTATGGTGACTCTGTGTGTGTGTGTGTGTGTGTGAGAGAGAGAGAGACAGAGACAAAGACAGAGACAGAGAGAGACAGAGAGAAGTATTAGTTGGAAATAGCAAAACTATATCATATTTTTTCAGTAGTACTTAGGCTCCAGAACTTACAGTCGCACACTTTGTACTGTGTTTAAGATCACATGTTTAGCCTATGGGTTACTTATTTCAGTAACAAATCATAGATATGTTTTTCCCCAGACGTATGGATCAATGAGAAGCCCAGACACATTCTCGAATTATTTGTGCATTTGACATTGTTTCTTTTTATGGAATGACAGTGGTATCATTGTCATCTGACCAGAATAAAAAATAGGCAAATAAAAGCTGAGTTCAGCCAGGCACTGGTGGCTCATGCCTATAAGCATGGGGAGACTGAGAGGTGAGGATTATGGTTCAAAACCAGCCCAGGCAGGAAAGTCCATGAGACTCCTATCTCCAACTAACCACTCAAAAAGCAGAAGTGGCACTGTGGCTCAAAGTGGTAGAGTGCTAGTCTTGTGCAAAAGAGCTTAGGGACAGCATCCAGGCCCTGAGTTCAAGCCACACAACTGACAGAAAAGAAAAAATTAAAAGCTGAGTTCATTTTCGGCTATGTTTAAAACAAAGTAATATTGACTAGACAGGTCTGTCTTGTTAATTATGGATATAGATAAAGAATATAAGAATGACAGGATTATGATATTATATATTCCTGTTAAACTATTTGTGAGCCTTCTTACTAAATTCAAGTGCATTTAATATGATAATTTTACTCCATCCACCAAGCCTTTTGGATGTTTTTGCTTTGTATGCGAAGGCTATTTTATGATACATTCTGTAGATTCCAAAGTCCACATCTCTTCCTCTATTTCCAGAATAGGTTGGAGCCACCTCCTAATAGGCAGTGAGTGTCTCTTCTCAGCTATGCTTAGAGGGCTCCCATTGGTCGCTCACCATCATTGGCCATTGTGGGAAGTGTTTACACCGCAGAGACTGGCCAGTGCTACGTGGCGGAACATCTTCCTAGAGAGTTGGTTGCTAAGTATTTCCAACTGCACCAGTTCTTTTGGGAAGTTGGGTACACAGCAAAGTCTTTGAAGGCAAAGCTTTGGAACACAGAGGAAGATAAGCCAATTAACTTCTCTATTAGCAGATTTCCCAAGGGAGCAAGCCGGGTAGCCAGATCCTCTTGGAGCAGGGAAGGCCTGGCAGAAGGAAAGTTCATGGCTGTGTTGTCTTTGCTTTCCTGAGGACTTCAGTGCCGTTCGAGCCCTGAGGAAAAATAGTTCTTAGTAGTCAGAAATGGGCTTTTCTTGTTATTCTGCTGACTAGAAAGACATGGCCTAAGGCTCTTTGGAAAGTGAAGATGACAAGTGATCCCTTCTTCAGAATGACACATTTTAGGTTAAAAAAAAATCCTCAGGACTGGGCTAGATGCAGGCTGTCCAGTAGAACTTTTATAGTGGCGAATGTGTTCTGTGCCTGTGCTGTAGCCCTGGTTATCGTTGGGATTGAGATATACTGCAAAAGTAAAATACACATTGTATTTTCTAAGATGTAGTATTCACATACACACACACACACACACACACACACACACACACACACACACCACACAAAGCTGGACACTGGTGGCTCATGCCTGTAATTCTAGCTACTCAGGAGGCTGAGCTCTGAGGATTGTGGTTCAAACCCAGCCTGGGCAAGAAAGTCCGTGAGATTCTTATCTCCAATGAGCCACCAGAAACCTAGAAGTGGTGCTGTGGCTCAAACTGGTAGAGTGCTAGCCTTGAGCAAAAGAGCTCAGAGACAGCATGCAGGCCCTGAGTTCAAACCCATGACCAGAGAGAGGGGAGGGGGAGGAAGGGGGGGAGAGAAGAGGGAGGGAAGGAGGGAGAGGGAGAGAGAGATCCAGAGATCACATTAACAGGTTAACAGGTTACTTATCAAAACGTTCATCTTTGGGATAATGATTCAATGTTAGATGTGGCTAAAATCAATCTAACTTGTTTCTCATTGCTGTTTCTAATACGACTACTAGAAAATCATCAATTGCAGGTGTGATACACATGGCCTTTTTCTCTGGGCACCAGTACCTCTGCGCCAGGTGCTAGAGAAGAGAACGGAGCATAGGGAGCGACAAGGGCGAGACAAGGAACAAACACAAACCAAATTTGCAGATGTCAAAAGACAAATTTTGTAACACAACCTCTTCTCCCACACTGAGAGTCAGAATGCCAGGAAAATGCATAATGAGTTGTCAACATGTCACCTAGGCACAGGGAAAACACACTCAAATGTCTGAACCAAGGAGCTGGAGATTTAAAGTCAGGGATCATCTCGATTTCCCTTTGGCCAATAGGATTATGAGAAGGTACTGAGGAACTCATTGAAGGACTGAAGTCATGTTTGGCCCTGCTTCCAATATACATCTCTTCTTTCCAGCCTCATCCCAACAACAACAACAACATAGAATACTGTTGTACTTGAGAATTTCTGTCATATCACTACCTAGCTTGAAATTCAGTACCTCGGCCCCACCAAGAAGAGCCATAAGGCATAGACTTAAGGCTTAAGCTCTTCCACTAAATTAAAAGGGTGGCTATGGCCACAGAAGGACTCAGGTTTCATTATTTTAATTTCAGTTTCTCAAGAAGGCCATAAAGCACAGCACAGTAATTCTGAGTTGAAAATATATTTTCCTGTGCAGTTTTTCCTTTTCTTTTTTTCAGAAGTACTCTTGGCTTTTAAATCTGTCACCAAAGATTCAAGGAGGACCACTGCTACATACAGCCAGTGTCTATGGGGTGGGAGTTTGATTTTAGCAGGAAGAAAGAGATTTGAGGGGAAGGAAGGGAAGAAGGAAGAAAGGAAGGAGAAAAAGAGAGAAGAGAAAAAAAGAAAGAAGGAGTTGGAGGCATGGCTCAGTTGGTAGAGTACCAGCCAGTGAGCATAAGGTACTGAGGTTGAGTCTCAAAATTGGAACAAAACAAAACAAAACAAAAAAGAGGGCTAGGAATGTGGCTTAGTGGTAGAGCATTTGCTTAACATACCTGAAGCCCTGTGTTTGATTCCATGGCACCACATAAGCAAAAATAATAAATAAAATTAATTTTAAAAAAAGAAAAGAAAAGGAAGAAGAGAAGGAAGGAAGGAAGAAAAAAAAGAGGGAATTTTTGTACTATATAAAATCCCAATCTTCTGGTCTTCAGCAGCCCATTGTTTGGCATCTTTTGGTTTAGAGAAACAAAGATCATGGCAGAATTAGAAAAGCCAAGTCAAGTGTAAGGTGAAGAACTTTCTGCCACCCACATTACTTGCCAAACCATGGAGAAGGAAGCAGAGCCCAGGGAGGAAGCATGCTCATGTCTCTAAATCCTTTCTGTGCACAATCTTTCAGGGACTTTTACTTTCAGCACGGAGAATGGGAACTGCAAAAAATAGACTTCTTGTTTCTGAAGAAGTGAAAGACATATTGCATAATGGGGGTAAACTATGTCTACTAGAACCATGTGACTGCACGCAAACATGAAATTCAAAAAATAGCTACCATTCCAGACACATGTATTTAAAAAATATACTCAGGCTTAAAAAATTGCGGCCACATGATTAGAATAAAAACTAGTTCCATGATATTGGAATAACTTGGAGCACCAAAAAATATGGCCCAAAAAACATGGCTAATTCAAGTAGACTTCTCTCCAATTGTGACTTTTCTTTCTTTCTTTCTAGACTCCATAAAACAAAGAGTATCAGTTTGTCTGAGTATCAGTTCTGTCTATAAGACAGAAATCTTCCTTTTCTTCCTTCTTTCCATCCTTTCTTCCTTCCCAACTTCCTCCCTCCCTCCATCCATCACTTCTTTCTTTCCTTCCTTTGTTCCTTCTTCCCTTCCTTCCTTTGTTCCTTCTTTCTATCCTTCTTCCCTTCCTTTGTTCTTCTCTTCCTTCTTTTCCTCCTTCCTTCCTTCCTTCCTTCCTTCCTCCCTCCCTCCTTTCCTCCCTCCCTCCCTCCCTGTGAGTTTGGGGAAGAATCAGTCATATAAGCAGAAATGCAAAAGACAGTTGTGAAGTCAGTGCTCCTAGATCAGAGTGGATAGAATGTTGAGGACCTTCTGGCCTCCAGACACATGTCTGAGCCTTTGGGGGAAAAAGTCAAATGGACCAGATTTTTCCACCAATAGCATGTGAGAGGGTATCCAATACCCAAGGTCACATCCTTTCCTTCCTGCTGGAACAGTCCCATCTCCCATTGGGGTTTATTTTGGGATCCCATAGGATACGGACTGATGTAACATTGTTAGCAGCTGGAGAGTCCAGACAGAAGTTGGATCAATGCTGTGTGTCTGCCATTGTGATCTTCAGTAGCTCCCTGAAGAAATGTCTTCGTGGATGTTAGCACATCAGTCCCCAGCGCAGGCAGGTGAGCAGGAGGGCGATGATGTCCCAGAGTGCCGCACTCACTGCAGGGGAGCACATCCTAGGCACCTCGGGGGACTTGCACTCAGAGATGCCCTGTTCATGGGGCCCAATGTGGGGCACAAGACTGGACACTGTGCATATATTCAGTGAACAGCCAGTCTGCCTCTGCTTCAATTGACTAGGGTCTGCTTGGGCAAGCAGAGATGAACTCTCATACATGATGCTCTAGAAACTCTGCATAATAAATACTATGGAGGAAGGGTTCAGAATTGGGAACGTATACAAAGCTAAGGATCAAGGTAGTCTGAGGGTTATAAAAATATTTCTTTGAGTCGACAAGTAGCTGGGCTGAAGGAAAGTGATAGAGAAGCTTCAAGGGATGTAGTTTGGGACAGGACTGAACCAAACCAAACCAAACCAAAACAAAGCTGGTTACAGTCTGTGATGATTACTCCAAGTCTGTATTCTCTGAAAAACTTAAGTTTCAAATTATATAAATAGTAAGCAAGTAGGAACCTACGTGAAGTTGACATGGGAAGGCTTCTTAGAAGTAACATTTTTCACGAGGCTTTGATGTCTGCATAGGGTTTTGGCAGGTGGTGAGTGGAGGCAAATTGCATTGCAGAAAGAGGCAGGAGCAATCAAAGGGGAGGCACTAGGTAGAAGAGAAGGGATGAGCGAGGTTGCATACAGAGGGATATATGAAATGCACACACATTGCCGTGTGTCCGAATACCATGGAGCCGTTGTTAGTTCACTGTTTCTGGTAAGAAAATGGAAGTTATGAAAGACAAAGCTGAAAGTATTGAAAGACTTGTGCAAGGTCACTAAGATGCTTGGCAATAGAGCCCACGTTTACATACAAAATGAAATCTACCCGTGCTGTGCAGCCTTCCTGAAAACAGAGTAAATCTTCAATCAGTGGCTGTTACTATAGATAGCATTTACAGGGCCAACCTCTATCACACTGATGGACCCGAGAGATCTAACAGGATAGAGTGGTAGGAAGACCACATATCAGGGCTGGGAATGGAACTCAGCCCTACAACACTTTAATCACACATGGAAGATTCTGGGTTCAATCCCCAGCACTGTGAAATTACAAAAAAAAAATCCTTCAGTGCTTGCTGCACTGGGCACAAAGGGGTCAAACAGCAGAAGGAGCAGACAAGTCCATTTCCTAGAATCCTGAAGGCAGATTGGTTGAAAATCAAGAACAAAGGGATTGTGTGGGTATATAAATGGTAGTCAATGAACCCTATGTAGAAAGACTGTTTTGAGAAGCCACAGATGAGACAAAAGCTCCCAATAAATTGGCACATTTCAACGCTGGTTCAAAATGGGTGGTGGATGTCATGTGGCTCTATGGGGATTTCCAGAAGTGAACTGCAGACAATATCAAGTGGTAAGAAGGAAGGTCAGTGACCCAGTGGCCACCTGCGTGCGCTGCTGGCTGCCATGATCTGGGCACTAAGGAGAGGTGGAGGTACCAGCACACATCACATGGGCAAAATGCTTTGTTCAGATAAATTCTTGTCAACACACTTGTCAGTAATTGCATCTAGAGGTCAATCACAGCCCTGAATAATCTCTTTCTATTATTGCTTGGATTTTTACAAATCTTGCCCTTTTTGAAATTTCAATTAAAAAATCACTTAATTTGGTTTTTTTTTTGCTTTGCTTGTATTTTTTTTTATTATTTTACCTCTAAGCCAGGTGCCAGTGGCTCATGCCTGTCATCCTAGATACTCAGGAGGCTGAGATATGAGGACTGCGATTCAAAGCCAGCCCAGGCAGGAAAGTCCATGAGACTCTTATCTCCAATTAACTCTCCAAAAACCTGAAATGGAGCTGTGGCTCAAAGTGTTAAAGTGATAGCCTTGAGCAAAAGCTCAAGGGACAGCACTCAGGTTCTGAGTTCCAGTCCTGTGGCCGACAAATAAATAAATAAATAGGCATCTAATGAACCAATGTGATCTCTATCTTCTTGTCCTGGTAAGAACTACTTAACAGAATTGGCTTCCTAAGCAGAGAGTTGCGGCCAGGTGAGAGAGGGAGGGGCATTCTTGTTTGCATGCGCTAGATAAATAGTTGTTACCTGTAGATATTTGATATTTATCCTACAGTAGAAAAAAAGTCATCAAAAGTATCTATGTAGGAGTGTAACCTAATCAGGTCTGTATCTAGGAGAGTCCCAATGGTAGTGCACAGGAAGGATTAAACCATCCATGCTTCTTATTTCATCAAAGCTTACCTGTTCTTATTTGGTCAATGTTAGAGTTATAGATGATACTATGGGCATCTTAGCACCTTTATAGAATGGCAGAGAAAGTGAATTTAATTAAACTAAAGTTGGATTGAACAGTTGCTAAACATGGAATAACTAGCTTTTTTTGTGAAAATACATTTCCATCTGAGAGACAATTATTGGGTCCAAAAGCCACCTCTCAGTATGTCAGCCTTTGCCTTTCCCAGGTAAAATTTTTTTGGGGGGCTGGTCAGTCGTGGGGCTTGAACTCTGGGTCTAGGTGCTGTCCCTGAGCTCTTCAGCTCAAGACTAGTGCTCTACCACTTGAGCCACAGCACTTCTGGTTTTCTGGTGGTTTATTGGATATAAGAGTCTCATGGGCTTTCCTGCCCGGGCTAGCTTTGAACCAGGATCCTCAGATCTCAGCCTCCTGAGTAGCTAGAATAACAAGTGTGAGCCACCCACATGTGGATTAAATCTCCTTTCTGTGATTTCCACTGTTACTTGTCTTTCTATTGGATGTTTTGCAGTGAGGGGCCAGGTTTGGTCTATGAAACACCTATACCACCACCATGCTTTCCTCAACTTCCATGATCATCACAAACGAATTCAAGGTGTGAGTAGCATGTAATCTTGGGAGGTCTTGGTGGTAAAGACCCATGGGAACCACAGGGAAGTAGGAGACAACCGGTAAGGAAAAGTCATCAGATTTGGAGATGACCGTTTATAATACGCATGCTCTGAAAGCATGGTGGGTGTGGAGGGAATGAGGTGGGTGGTTTTTTTGGTACATCCAACTGGGTGTTTGCTGTTAGTGAGCATGAGAATTGACTGGATGAGACCCCTGAGTGGAGGGCTCTTGGAACTGCTGATAAAACCCACAAAGAGCTGTAGGGAGGGGTCAGGTAAGACAACTTTGCTGTTGATAAATGCTTTAGAAATACAGTACTTATGAGGGTTGATAGGCTTTTTCCCCCTTTAAAGAAACACCAGCTAATGTGCATGGATAATTATTTTTAAAGCCTTAAAAAAACCCTGTTGTGATGCTTTTTGCCTATCATTCTGCACTAAAAGATTCATACTCCATATTGATTTTTCTTCCCCCCAAAGACATCTCAATTTTCTATAAGCCTGAGGCCTCCTTTTTCCTCTTCTTTCTGGCTTGGCTAGCTCTGGCCTCTGGCTGCCTCTCCAGGAAGTCCATTTCCCAAACATGGATGCTCTCTCTCTCTCTCTCTCTCTGTATATATATATATATATATATATATATATATATATATATTGGGGAATGTATCTGGTCTGAGGCCTTGTATTGCTTGGCTATTCTAAGAGGGACAAAGAGCTGTGTGTATGGACAGATCATGTTCAGACATGATCATGGGGAGTCAGTACCATGGCTTGAGGGTGTGGTAAAATTAGGAAGAGAAAGCAGGGGAGCTCGGGTGTCTTTTTAGGGTATCCCCAGTGAAGTCTGTCTTCCCTGAGTCGCCCCTCCCTGCGTGGTGTTATTCTGACTCATTGGTCTGGGCAGCCTTGTTTCTCAATTCCAAACATCTAACCCTTTCAGAGAGCTAATTTTGTTTCTTCACATGTCAGATTGGAAAGCAATTCCCCATAGAGTGTGAGTAAAACAAATAGCCAGCCACAGTAAGAATAACAAAAGAAAACAGCCAGCACAAAAAGTCTCCTAGAGGTATTTTTTTTCTTTTTGTGCAATGTGACTTATTTATTTCCTCAACCAAGAGCTGCTAAACACCTCTGATGGGGCAGGCACTGGCTCAGCAAGGGAGACGCCTGCGCACGGCTGAAGGCAGCATCTTAGGCCGAGACAGATGTATGCGCAGGTGCCCGTAGGCTACCATAGCAAGGCAAAGCCAAACAAAAGCACTATCCCTTTGCTTGTTGTTCTCAAGGCTAGCACTCTACCACTTGAGCCACATCTCTACTCCTAGCTTTTTGCTGACTAATCAGAACTAAGAGTCTTACAGACTTTCTTGCCTGGGCTGGCTTTGAGCAATGATTCTCATATCTCAGCCTCCTGAGTAGCTAGGATAACAGGTGTGACCCATTCATGTATGAGCTATGTCATTTGCTTCTTAAAAGATATAGGCAACCCTGGGTGCTGGTGGCTCACACCTGTAATCCTAGCTACTCAGGAGGCTGAGATCTGAGGATTGCAGTTCAAAGCCAGCTGGGGCAAGAAAGTCTGTGTGACTCTTACCTCCAATAAATCACTAGAAAACCGGAAGTGGTGCTGTGGCTCAAGTAGTAGAGCACTAGCCTTGAGCTGAAGTGCTCATGGACAGTGCCCAGGCCCAGAGTTCAAGCCCCACGACTGACCAAAAAACACCACCACCACCAACACAAAGATAGAGGCAATATCATTTCTTCCATTGCACAGGGAGGAAACAAGGACACACAATGGTAGAACCTGTGATGTACCTGACCCTAAACCCACATGTTAGCTTGTAACCCAGCTTCTTTCCTGTTTCCAGACGATGCACTTGAACTCAGGACTTAAAGCAAGTGAAGGAGAACATTCTGGGCAGAGCACAATCAAGGGCGTCAGGGCATCTTCAAAGAGTCCCTTAGCAATCACTATGGCCCAGAGGGATCTAAAGAACCAAGAACAAATACGGAGAGTTCCAACATTTTAGGGTACTGGGAGAAAAAGCAGCTAGAATAGCAACCTGGGTAGGAGCAAACCATGAGAAAGTCATGCCTCTGAAGATAAAGAAACAGGAGAGAGCCAGGCACCAACGGCTCACGCTTATAATCCTAGCTACTCAGGAGGCTGAGATTTGAGGATCATGGTTCAAAGCTAGCTCAGGAGAGAAGTCCATAAGACTCTTACATTCAATTAACCACAAAGAAACAAAAGTAGAGCTGTGGCTCTAATGGTAGAGTGCTAGCCTTGAGCACAAAAGCTCAACGACAGTGCTCAGGCCGACCCAGAGTTCAAGCTCCAGGACTGGCAGAAAAGGAAAAGAAAAGAAAAGAAGGAATGAAGGAAGAGAGGAAGGAGGGAGGGAAGGAGGGAGGAAAGAAAGGGAGAAAGAAAGAGAGAAAGAAAGAAAGAAAAAGAAAGAGAGAAAGGGAGAAAGAGAGAAAGGGAGAAAGGGAGAAACTCAACATCCAAGCCTTCAGGGAGAACAGGGTAGGACTTCACGCACAGGAATCCCTAAGTCTAGGAATAGTTCCTTAGAAGAGACAAGATGTGTCCTTAATTCATAAACAGACTTCACAGTTGTCTTTTTGCCTCGACAAGAATTGAGGCTGAGTGGACCAGCTGATGAACTCTAGTTTTGACTCAGGCAAGGGATACTTCATTTTCCATGAGAGGAAATGAGGACCTAGAACTCTCAGGGACTTTTTCTTACCCTGAATAAATAACTAGGGACCGAGCTGTGATTAGAGGTTAGATCATCTGGCTCCACGTCTAAAGGAAACACTCCTGACATATGTTCTATGCAGCAGACACAAATGGGCAATCCACAAAGGAGGTACTAACATCCAGCAAATATGGGGAAAAAACCTGCCCAATTTCACTCATAATCAAGGAATCCTGGATCATACAAAGCAACAATCATACTTACATATTGCTGGGAGAAATTTAAACTAGAATAATCTTGGTTTTAAAGATGATTTTGGTAATAGAGCATAATGATAAAAAAAATCTTGAAGTCAGATACACTCAAGTTTAAAGACAAGATCTCCCATTAATGTGCGTTATTAGCTATGGTCTAGGCATGAACCTTAGTTTTTTCTAAAATAATGTTCTATTACTTTACAACTTGCTTATAAGGGTAGAATGAGATTACAGTGGCCAGACTAGAGAATTCAATAAATGTGCCAGTACAATCACCTTATACACATATATGTGTATTTGTATAGATATGTATTATTTTACAAATATTCACATTTATTGGCTCAGTAATTGCATATCCAGTCATCTCCTTACAGAAATGATCAGTACATACTTATGTGTGTTTAGCTAGGCACTGATGATTCACATTGTAATCTTAGTTATTCACGAGGCTGAGATCTGAGGATCACAATTTAAAGCCCAGCCCATATAGACAAATCCAAGATACTCTTTTTTTTTTTTTGGGTCCGGTCATAGGACTGAACTCGGGGCCTGGGCGCTGTCCCTCAGCTCTTCAGCTCAAGGCTAGCACTCTACCACTTGAGCCACAGCATCATTTCCGGCTTTATTTTTCTGCTTATGTGGTGGTGAGGAATTGAACCCAGGGCCTCATGCATGCAAGGCAAGCGCTGAGCCACCTTCCCAGTCCCCAAGATACTCTTATCTGTAATTAACCAGCAAAAATTGCTGGAAGTTAAAGTGTGGTTCAAGTGGTAGAACACTAGTTGTGAGTGAAAAATCTAAGCAAGAGCATGAGACTCAAAGTTCAAGCCCCAGTATCAGCACAAAAAGAAGGGAAAAAATAAATCTTTATGTATTGAAATATTCATCAAAACATTATTTATAATAGTGAAAAAATGGAAACACCCATGGTTGAGCATAGAGCACATCAATAAACGATAGTTCATCTGGCTGATAGAATACCGTGTGTCTGCTAAAAATTAAGCTGCCAAGAAATACTTCATTATCTGAGAAAACAACCATATTAGTGACACATAATGCCAATTTTGTAATAAAACATACTAACATATGCATTCTATACCTGTAGAAAATACTGGTTAGCAATGTGGTGGGAAGGTAATCATACAAGTGAGATCCCTGGCCCCTGAATTAAGCCTATTTCAATTATGTTTGATTATGTTTGTTAGCTCGGTAGCAGAATAAGAGAAACAGAAAGAGGTGCTGGGAAAGTGGCTCAGTGGTAGAGCACTTGCCTCTCATGCATGAAGCCCTGGGTTCAATTCCTCAGCACCACATAAGCAGAAAAAAAAAGCCGGAAGTGGCGCTGTGGCTCAAGTGGTAGAGCGCTAGCCTTGAGCTGAAGAGCTAAGGGACAGCGCCCAGGCCCAGAGTTCAGGCCCCGCAACCCGCAAAATAAAGAAAAAATGGCATGAGGTCCTTCTTTCCTGACACGATCAAAACTACATAAATATTTGAGTTTAATGAGCCATTCTCAATGTCTCAGGTTTGAAAAGATCAGAAAGGAAATCATATTTTACAGTTGTAAATTTATCTCAGCATGTTGGGACTTCATACTTAATTTCTATTAATGCGTTTCCATGCCAGCATGAAAATATATATCTTAGACAATCTTCCTCTGTAGTATTTCTTATAGAGAGCTGATTAGACTAAATAAAATAGGAAACGAAATAGGCCAATCCTCTACGGACAAACCCTGAAAAAGAATGCTAGAGTTGTTTACTACTTTCTTGTGTTAGACGCCTACAGAGGAATTTTAGTACAGATGAGAAAAATATAATCCCGGAAGGAAGGAATTTTTTCCTCCATGTGATTCCCAATTATTTACTTGGGTAGAGTTTGAGAAGATGTGTGTGTGTGTGTGTGTGTGTGTGTGTGTGTGTGTGTGTGTGTTGAACTTTTGCATAGCTTTTTTTGCCCAACCCTGGTGCTCTACCGTATGAGCCACACCTCTGCTTCCAACTTCCTGGTTAATTGAAGATCAGAGTCTCTCAGATTTGTCTCTCAGGCTGCCTTCTGTGATCCTCAGATCCCAGCCTCATGAGGAGCTAGGAGTATAGGCATGAGCCACAAGTGCCCAGCTAGTAGGGCATCATTTGAATAAGGTTCAGAATATACACACTGAACAGGGTTCTATAAATACAGAGACTCCATCACACATTATTTGTGCCTTAATTTATAATTATAAATGTTCTCTTAAGAATGTGCTCTTGGTCAAATAATTGAACTTGTTTAATTGACTCGATTTCTAAACATGTAGGATCAAAGAGATTATTTCTAAAATTCCTTCTAATTCTAAAATTATACAGCAAACTAGATAGCTCATACGAAAACCCCAACCAATTAAATCTTGAAAATTAGCCTTTCCTGGGAAAAGGCTATTGAAATCTGTTGAATCTGTTCAATCTGTTGAAATTATAAACTGCCTTGGGTTTTTAAATTTTGTTTTGGGGGGTTAATATATACATTTCTGAGTATTAGCAAAATTTCTGGTTACAAAAATATTATAGATGAGTTACAACCAACATATAAATTAGTTACAACCAAGATATACATTATTCAAGTGGTAAGTGTAGTAAAAAAAAATTCAAAATTCTTGTCACGTTTTGTGGGCCAGCATTTGGGTAAACGCATTTATATTTTGGTTGTGATAGTAACACTCTATTTTTGAAAAAGATTTTCTAGTTTCAGTGTACATTTTCATGCATCGTTTTACTTAAATACTGCAGCAATTTTATAAGTATGGTTTCCACTCTGTTTTTCTCTTTATAAAGATCAGAGATTAAATGATTTTCCCTAAATAGTGTAGTTACTTGAGTAGCAGAACTAGAAATGGAAGCCAGACCTCAGACTCCAAAACTCTTTCTCTTTTGTAGCATCTCATTGACTCCATTTGGATGTGGGGGTCCAGGTATCTTTATGGTGGTTTGATATATAGCCTATGGATCCTAGCTGATTGTCTGGGTGCATGTATAAATAAAGATTTATTAGAACACAGAATGTCTGTTCACTTATGTATCATCTGGTGTAATTGTGCTATTAAAATTGAGTTGAGTAGCTGCAATGGGGGCTACAGGGAGCCCACTAAGCTTGAGAGATTTTCTATCTGGTTCTTCATGGAAGAAGTTTGTCCATTCTTGTCTTAGATCTTATTATTCTATATGTGAAGCTAGTAAAATTTCACAACCACTTGCAAGGAGATTTTTAAAAACTCAATTAAAATTCCTTAAACATTTTAAAGTACACTTACACATTTGATGTATTAGATTTCCTTTATACATTAAAAGGAAATTTTCACATTGAAAGGAAATATAATTCATCAAAGGAAATCTAATACATCAAATGTACAAAGTAATAATAGACCTCTGAGTGCCTATCTTACAAAAAACTTCCCAAGTGTTTATACTTTCTTGCAAATCTAATCTTCTTTGTATATATGGTTTGTCACTAATTTTATAACTGTGTTGGGTTTTAAGTTCCTTTAAGTGTTCTTATACTTTGTTCAAATGCCAAAAGACTTGTTTATAAATCACAAGCCTAAATCAATTATGAGTTTATTTGGAATAATAAAACTGGCCCATGTAACTAAGAGGCTAAAATATCAAACAAAAAAAAATGAACACATATGAGCAGATTTTTTTCTTGACATAGCAGTCATGTTGTACTTTGGCTTGGGGTTGAGATCATGGTTGATGGACTCAAGACAGGCATGTTTCTGCCGGAAGGCACATGTTTCTACTAGGATGGAAGTTGAGATTGTCCCGGGAGCCGTGGGAGCCTCGTGGTTGTTCTTCACTAGCACAGACAGTGAAGTTTGCTAAGGACCCATCTCTTCTCTGAAGTATCTTCTTTCTATAACTACCACACCCAGAAGTAAAAGTTAGAAGACTTTTGCAATCCTAGAATTTAAGAGGCCTCAGGGATAAAGGTTTAAATCATATTATCAGGCAAAGAAGTCTAGCTCTTTGACCCAGTAGGCTTGTTTCCTATTACTTGGAAACTACAATCTAAGAAGTAATCTATATATGAACATTTAATAGCCAAGTGTCTGGTCTGCAGGGGACAGGGAGAATTAGTGCTCATTCACTTTTCACCATTTTTCAGCATTGCTTGAAGTAAAATTCTGCATAGATTTCAGTAGATTCTTGCTATAAGAAATCCTACCTTGGGCTGGGAAAGTGGCTCAGTGGTAGAGTGCTTGCCTAGCATGCATGAGGCCCTGGGTTCGATTCCTCAGCACCACATAAGCAGAAAAAGCTGGAGCTGGTGCTGTGGCTCAAGTGGTAGAACACTAGTCTTGAGCTGAAGAGCTGAGGGACGGTGTACAGGCCCAGAGTTCAGGCCCCACAACCGACAAAAAAAAAAAGAATCCTACCTTCACTGATGCAGCTTTCTGTTGTTTCCAATGCAAGTCTCTCCAAGGAGTCACAGAGCATTTCTTCAACTTGGCTATGAGTCCCCGGATGTAGTCACTAGCCTAACCGGTGCTGGGGTGCTCTCGAGATGCCCATTTGCTGTGGGTATGCTAGGAGCCTAGAGCTGGCTGCTTCTGATCCCAGTAGCTTCCTGATGTGGGTTTTCCAATGGGGCGGGATGGGAGTGGATGTATAGCTCCCACATCAAAAATTTCCCAGTAGATACATAATTCAGCAGGCATTTCCCTGTTGTACAAAAGGTGAGAGTTCCTGCCGTGACCTGGCTCCATGAATCTATCTGGACAGTTACTCCTGAAGCTCAGCCTGGTGCTCAACCTGTAGTGCTTTCCTCAGCCCTGAAAACAAATATGGGAGCCATTTGTTGTTATTTCCTTCTGCTAAAACACCCTAGGGATTCTGACCTCTGCCTGGAAGCCTCTACCCCTTCCCCCCCAAAAAAAGTCTCTCCATCTAGGGATTAAATTCTTTGAATTCATTAGAATTCTTTATTTTCTCCTATTTTTCTTATATGGTAAGTCACATAGTCTTACAATTATTTCAATTTCATCTTTTCCATGACTTTATGTTATGACTCTATTTGTGTTTTGTGCTGGTCCTGGAGCTTGAATTCAGGACCTATGCATTGTCCCTGAGCTTTTGTGCTTGAGGCTAGTGCTCTACTACCTTGAGCCACAGCTCTACTTCCAGCTTTTTGGTACTTAATTGGAGATAAGTATCTCTCAGATACTTTCTTGCCTGGGTTGGCTCCAAACCAAGATCCTGAGATCTCAGCCTCCTGAGTAGTTAGTATTACAGGTGTGAGCCACTAGCACCTGGCTTTGCCATGACTCATTTTTATGAAAATTATTCTATAATCAGCTCTATTTTTCATTCCACTTTAACTATGTTAGGCTCCTAAAGGTCCATGCTGTGCTTTTAACTTCCCAAGATATCTGTGTACAATGCCCTCCAACCACTGATCAGTGTTCTAGACTTGCCTTCTACTTTACTCCTCCCTTCCTTAATCAAAACATCTGTTCTATATCCTGTCAAAGTCCTGTTCCTGTGTGTGTACGTGTGTGTGTGTGAGTGTGTGTGTGTGTGTGTGCCAGTACTGAGACTTGAACTCTGGGCCTGGGCACTGTCTCTGAGGTTGCACTGTACAACTTAAGCCACAGGTCTATTTCCAACTTTTGGGTAGTTAATTGGAAATAAGAATCTTGGGGTCTTTTCTGTATAGGCTACCTTCAAACCACGATCCTCAGATCTCAACCTCCTAAGTAACTAGGATTGTAATCATGAGCCACTGGTACCTGGCTAAAACACAGTTCCTTTATGGATCTAGTCTAGTATACTAATTCAGGCTAGGTTAACTGGTGACAGTGAGAGCAGTGCTTTAATATGGACAATAATGATCATTTTTTATGTCAACCATTGCTGACATATTGACTACACTCTAAGCACAAGAATTACTATTTTAGTAACATCAAAATCCTCCAACATAGTGAGCTAAGTGATGCTCTCTCCACTTTACAGATAAGCAGCCTGAGGCCCCCAGAAGTTTATGATTTAGATATGAAGTGCCTTTCAACAAGTTCATTTGCAGTACAGCAAGGTTGGGAGGTGGGGCATTGGGGAGATGACCGAATAAGGGCTCTGACTTTGTGGGTGGTGGACTCACAATCTCATGACATTATTGGGAGATCTGAAAAGTGGGAGGTGAAGTCTGGTTGCAGGAAGTAGGTCACTGGCAGGGAGGGGTGTCTTTGAAGATCTATCTTTTCTTGGGAATTTTCCTGGTTTCTCTTTTGCTTCCTGGCAGCCATGAGGTGAACAGCTCTGCCATCCCACACCCTTCTGCTGAGATGTCCTGCTCCACCGTATTCTCAAAGGTAATGGAGTCAGCCCACCATGAACCAAAACCTCTGAAGCCATGAACCAAAATAAATCTTCGCTCCCTGTAAGCTGCTTATGTCAGGTATTCTGTCCCAGCAATGAAAGGCTAGCCCAAGAGGTTAGCACCATTAAAATCATACAGGTAGTAATTGCTACAACCAGGACTATAATCCATGTCTGAGTCTAGAGTTTAGTTACTTAACTACCACACTCTTGTGAAAGAAAGGTTTGGGGATTGGGAAATTTTCTAGTAACAGAGGCATTTTACTAAATGAGAGACTTCTGAAATTTCTGGCAACATAGCCACTCCTGTGCTAACAAGATAAGCGTTTTATTTCATTGTATGTCAAAAAGAAACAGAACTGGGAACCAAGCTCTGGGGGCTCACACCTGCAATCCCAGCTACACAGGAGGCTGAGATCTGAGGATCATGCAGGTCAAAGACAGCCCAGGAAGGCAAGTCTTTGAGCTTCAATTAACTATCTCCAACTTACCACCAATAAGCCATAAGTAGAGCTGTGGTTCAAGGGATAGAACACCAGCCTTGAGTGGAGAGCATGAGGGCCTGAGTTCAAGCTCCAATACCAGCCTGAACCTCTCTCTGTACCCCACAAACAACCTTCCCAACAGAAAGAAATAGAATTGGGAAATCCAAATAATGAAAGGATATAGATATATAAGCAAATGAGCAAAAGTAGAATAATGTGGAAAAATCAAGAGAGGCTAGGTAAATGCACTTTATTAAACAGCCCATATTATAAGCCTCCTAAAGATTAAAGTGTATAGATAAAGTAGCAAAAGGACCTTCATGCAGAATTAGATAAGGGGCTGGTTGTTTGTAATAATGATAAGATGCTTAAAGTTTAAGGTCATTGATTCTTTGGGAAAAGAAAGGTGAGTGTGCAAATTGGGCCTAGTGTTTGCTAAATATTAGGTTCCCTAGGAAACTATAACCATAATGATAAGACAGAAATCTTATAATCCTGGAAACTAACCTCAACAACCTCACGGAGGTCATTTCCACATTAGCAAATTATGTGAAAAATCTAGGAAGGTTCTCAATGTTCCAATTAGGAACAAAGTAGGGCATAAGCCAGGCACTGGTGTCTCATGCTTGTAATACTAGCTACTCAGGAGACTGAGATCTGAGGACTGAAGGCAGGAAAACCCATGAGACTCTTATCTCCAATTGCAAAATGCTAGAGATGGAAGTGTGGCTCAAAGAGTAGAGTACCAGCCTTGAGCAAGAAAGCTAAGGGGTAGATCCCAGGCCCTGAGTTCACAGACACAAATAAGTAAATAAATACATAAAATTAAGTGGGGAATTTAGAAATCCTGCCAGCTCCTTGGGTGTCTGTGTAATTCTCCAATGTTGTCCATAAAGAGGAGGAATGAAGGTGGGGCCAGCTCCTGTGCGTATAACTCAGCCTGTATCTAGAACAAACCATCCACCAGTTAACGAGCTGGTCTGGGCAGTTCTATTTGCCAGACATTTGTGGACCCTTTCCAATATCCTACAGTCAAGTGGTTCTGAGTTCATTTTGATGAATAACCTTGGTGAAAAGAACTGTAGGATAATGAATGGATAATCAGAAGGGCTATGAAAATGACCAAATAAAAATTAATGTTCACAAGTGCTAATTTAATTTTATGATGAGATTCATTGTCATTGTTTCTGCCATGGTCACATTTCAACTACCAAATCTGAAATATAAATTTAGCAATTTGCCCTTTGCACAAAAACCTACTAAGTATACATGATTTCATAGATTTTTTTTCCCTCAGTAGTGATTTTCAGGCTTTTCATTTGGCTTTCAATATTTATCCTCTACCTTTCATGCAAATTATAAGGATCTGCTTTGATACTGGGGTTGAGGGGCAGAAAATGACTAGAAGTAAAAGGATACACCCACATACATATATATCCTCACTCATGGGTGGTCATGCATATACACGAATATCTGCATATGTTAGTATATAGCATGCACATATTAGCATATGATAGATGCATATACATCATATATATCATACACATTTGTATGATCACGTATGCCTATAGTATTTGCACATCATACTAGCATATAATATATACGTATTATACTAGCATTTATCCAGACACAATGACATTATCAACCTAAAATGTGTGTGAAAGTGTTTTGGAAGGGATTCAGTACTCTGACAAAGTGAAGAATAAGAAAAGTTCCAAGTGAATGATTCTTTGGAGTAGAAAGAGGTTAGCTGTAAACATGCTTTTGAAAGGGACTCCGGAGGATTGCCGCTGTGAGTATGCTTGTTCATGCCTCAGGTTCAAGTGCGCCCAATCAGCAAGGTGCTCAATTCGCGGTGATTGGCGTGCATTTCCTTGTTGATCAAGAAAATGCATAATCTCCAGCCCAGATACATTTAACTGCACGTTTACCATAAAAATGAATATGAGAAATAGGGTTTTGATTTAAATTTTCCAGCAGCAGTAGCTCTAGAAAAAAAATACCTATATATGTATATATGCAGGAAAAGATTCCATTTGCAAAGCTCTGGTTCTGATCAAACCAAGCATGCTTTTCTGTATACCTAATGTCTTGGAATTAGACAGCAAGCTTTTCTTGCTCAGAGCCCTTGTCAATTTGATTAAGCTCCCCAGCATGTGACTGACCCCGCCTTGGTTAGGAACACTGGCTGCCGGGCGTGTGGTTTTGTTTGCAAGCGGGTGCTTTGGCAGAGCCGTCCTAACGCCGCCTAGAAGGGGGCAGTTCACGAGTCAAACCCTTCAGCTGAGTTCTCCAGGCAGGGTTGATCTAGAATGCCAACTCGAGGGCAGAAGCACGTTTCCCCCAGCAGAAGGGGCCTCTTCGGGTCCTGAAGCCCTTAGGAAACACGACACGTCGGGGCCTTATTTTGTAAAGCGGAGTTCGGTGGCGGCTCCGGCTCCAGCACATTCAGATTAAAGATCCTTCAGGAGGAAACACGTGGGCTGCAAGGCCGGTGGCCCAGCCCGGTTCCAGACGAACGTGTGTGCACGCATTATGAGGAGGGGCGGGGCGGGGGTGCAATCGCATTTCCAAAGCCAACAACAACAACAATAATAACAATAGTAACAAGAACTTCTTGAAACCATTGCTCCGCCCAGGAGCTGCCCCGACGGCCTCCTAGGTCCCCAGCACACCAGCCGGCTGGAGTCCGGGCCAGGCGTGGGGACGGCTCGGCTTCTCCCCACACTAATCGTAAGCACGTGTCGGGTTGGGTGGGGAGCACGGAGCCCGGGAGCCCGGGACCCCGGGCTGCTGCCCACCTGGTGCAGGGGTGTGGAGGGGAGGGGACGAGGGGGAGGAGGTAGGAGGAGTCTCGTGTGTTTCCCACAGGCGCCAGCCCAGGCGTCCGTCCGGCGAGCAGGCGGTGGCGGCGGCGGCGCGGCGCGGCGGTATTGCCACGGCAACGGCGGGAGCCCCGCCCCCTCCACTTCCTGGCTCCAGGCTCACCCAGCCTGGCAGGGTGGGGCGGGGCTGACGTTGCTAGGAGACGGGCGATGGGCGTCCGCCGGTCTCCTCCCCCTCACCCCCCCAGCTTCCTCCACCCTTCACCTACTTCTGCCCCGCGGAGTTGGCGGTGGGGGAGGGCTGGGGGGGGAGCACGGAGCAGCCACGTGGAGACCGGGGCTGGCCTCGGGCCACCTTCTCCTTCGACAGGATCCCCCCCCCCCGTACCCCCTTGGGTTGTGCCTGGAGGAAATGGGCACTCAGCAGATTCAAATACAGATAATACTTAATCGTGGCTCCCGGACGGTCCGGTCCCAAGCCCAGCGCAGGGCGCCTCCCCCAGAGGGCCGCTGTCCTCGCCCTGTCCCGGAGCCCTGGTCTCCTTTCCATCCTGTGCAGTGGGAGCCTGGTAACTTCATCCGAACAAAAAGAATGGGCCCGGCTCCTGCAGCTGGCGGGAGCTCAGGGCCCGAGGCCCAGTCTGGCTGGAAAACTTCAAGGTCTCGGCTTCTGTAGCAGGTTCAAGGTTCCTCCCCAGAGCGGCCCCTTGGCTACCATCATCCCCTTGGCTGTGGGAACTCACGCGTACCTCCCCCCCTAACACCCACACGCACCCACACGCCCATGCCCACACACGCATACCCACACGTGCACACGTGCACGCACATGCACCACACACATGCACCACACACATGCACACACATGTGCACACACGTGCATGCACACACACTGGAACACAGTCTGACAGAAGGATTGAAAAGCTGGTCAGAGTTGTAAAAAAAGGGAACAAAAATCTTAAGACAAACGGTCTAAGTGGATGTGTTTAAGTTGATGTGTCACTGATAATTCACAGATGGCCCCTGTGTAATGTACAACTGCAGCCACTGCGAAGGATCTTCAAACTCTTTTACTAAAGAGAGAAAATGAAGCAAGGATTGTATTGACTCAGGGTGGTATCCCATGCTGAGCTAGACACTGTGGGAGATTTTTTAAAAAGAATTTTTTTTTTTCCTTCTAAACTGTGTCTGTCTAGAAGTTTATTTTCTGCTAGGGAACTGCTTTGGGTTGCCATGGTTGTGTGTGCAAGCTATTTACTAAGGAAATGTTTCCAGGAGAAAATAGTAAGGGAGAAAAGGAGAAGCAGAATGGGAAGAAGGAAAGAAGGGAATAACAATGTAAGGCTGTTTAAATCCTGTAATCCCAGCAATTTGGGAGGGAATGATTGGGGAATAGTGGTTCAAGACCTGACCTGGCAACAAGTTTATGAGACTCCATCTCCACTAGCAGCTTAGTGCTTAGAGGTGTGCCTGTCATCCCAGCTATACTGGGAAGTACAGATTGGATTCCCCTCCAAGTCTGTGCATAAAGGAAAACTGTATCAAAGACCAACATAAAAAAGGTTGGTGGAGTGGCTTAAGTAGTACAACATCTCTCTAGCAACTGTGAACCCCTGAGTTCAAACTCCAGTACTATCAAAAGTAAATGTTCTAGCCCCAGTTAATCCCAAAGGTAAATGCTGGAACTCAAATTATATACAGTGAATGTCTAACGGCCATTGGCTGCATCCTACCTGGAGGAGACAGGGGATGCAAATACCTAGAACTTCTGGTTCCAGGGCAAGCCTTGTGAAACGGCTCCTCCTATAACATTAAGGGAAGTCAATTCTCTGAAGGCAGTTGGAGGTCTGAGCCACTAGAAGTAAAGCACCTAAAAAGCCAGAGCAGGACATAGCAAGTGGGTAAAGGGATGTGACAGGATGGGGTAGAACTTCACGACAGGGCACCCCTTGTTCTGCCCAGATACACAGCTTCTCACGTCACAGTAAGTCCACTTCCAGCTTAGTCGGGGTTATAACTGATACCCAGATCTAGTGAGGAAAACCACAGCCATTGATGCTACTTTTAGCCCCAAGTCAATAACTAACATCATGTCCCTTTTCTACCCACGAGTCTAGATTATCATTACTCCCAGCCAGCCCTGCAGCCAGTCAGAATGGCCTGCCTAGGAAATGACCCAAGGCTTTGTCCTGGAGGAATCTGAACTCAACAACCGTGTAGTAGAAACTGTGGATAGGGCAGCTAGAGCCTCCCTCCCCCTTATACAGCGGCCCAACCACCTCATGGTGAGTGGTATTTATTCCTGCCTCTATGGTCACTGCTTTCTTCTGTGTTCATGGATTGCAAAATTCGCTTTAACGTTGATGGGACTCATCTTGTATGCCCTGATACAAAATAGTCTTTATTTAGGGAGCTAGAACCTCCAGACCCAAACGGCCTGGAGTTATAAGGATAGGAAACATGCACTCCCCAAGATCAACTGGGGATGACCGTGAACAGGACAGAGTTGGTTCTGTCTGAAAGCAAAGCAGGTAGGTGTTTTATTTTCCTTTCCTGGCACAGTCATTGCTACAGGAGATGGATGGGGCTTGTAGGTTCCCAAGATCACTTGGTTCTAGAAGCATCTAATTGAAGTGATTCTAGGACACAGGGGAGTTCTTTAAAAGAAAAGTGGCAGATAGGAACTCTTGGTAGCAACACCTAAGAAAATCAAAGGATGGGTACACCAAATGAACCTGGGAGACATCAGGATATCCAGAGAGAGGACCATACTGCTAAAGGAGTGAAGGTTAATAGAAGAGTAACCAGAACAGAGCTTATTGACTGCTGAGAAGATGATAAACTCTGTAGAGGGTCTGGCTTTGTTCAGGAATGCAGGGCTGAAGAAGCCACTAGGGAATCATAAAGAGACTGGGCCACTGCTTAGTTGGTGGGACTCAGACCATCTCAGCATGCTTCCCTTACTCTCCTGAGCAGACCATGATCACCTGTGATTGGATATGTGAGATTGTCCCGCCCATCTCACTGGCTGAGTCTCTCTGTTGCATTCTTGGATTTCATTCTTTGATGAAATCATCTGCCACTCTCTCTAGAGGCCCACACATCATGGAATCTCTCCAGAGGCCTTTAACCAATAGCCACCAAGGAACCAAGGCCCTTGATCCTACCACCTCCCCCCTTCCCCACCCCCCACCCCCAGAAACTGATTTTTGCCAGCATGAGTTTGGAGGAGAATCCTTTCCCATCAAGCCTTCTCATGAAAACACAGCCCTGAGCAGTGCCTTGGCTATAGCCTGTGAGTGGGTCTAAAACAGAAGTGCTGGCTAAACTATGTTCTGTTCTTTGATCCATCAGCACTATGGGGGAAGAAATGCATCACTCTAAGCCACTGAGTTTGTACAAGTTTGCTGGACAAGCTTTCTGTAACTGTATTACAGGCTGGAGTATACCTACGGTGTACATTTTTATCTGTATAAGTCTTATCTACCTGGTGAGCTATAATGTCCACCTGGGAGTCCTCTTCCATCCACAGAGTGTTGCTCTGCCACAGTAAGCACACAATAAATGATTCCTAGGCAGTAACTCCATGCCTAAACTCTAAACATTTGTCATAATTGTGATCTATGATTATGACAACAGCAGTAGTCACAACACAAATTGATAGAACCCTTGCTGTTTGCCAAGCCTTATTCTAAGCTACAAATTTTAATCTATTTCTTCCTTATAGCAATGGTATTAGATAGATTTTACTAAGATTTCCTTTCCCTCCCTCTCTCCCTCCCTCTCTCTCTTCCTTTCTTCCTTCCATTTTCTCTCTCTCTCTCTTTTTCTTTCTTTCTCTCTCTCTCTCTCTTTGTGTGCCAGTACTAGGACTTGAACTCAGAGCCTTACATTCTTACTTGGCTTTTTTTCTTTTCAGTAAGGGAAAATTTACTTCTGCAGAAGAATACACCATCATCCAAAAATCTGGCAAGCAAGCACACAGAGTAGTCAGCCTGCTCAGGTATTTATTCCTAATGCAGCAGGCCCCACCCCTCTGCTCAGATTGGTTGAGCTCAGGTTCACAATCTATTTGAACAGGGTAAAATGTATTTATGTAAGGGGATTCTGAAATAAGATTAACAGGTAATCTTAAAATATACCCACACTCTCTGCTATTTCTTTCTTTCTGTCTTTTTTTTTTTTTGTCGGTCGTGGGGCTTGAACTCTGGGCCTAGGTGCTGTCCCTTAGCTCTTTAGCTCAAGGCTAGTGCTCTACCACTTAAGCTACAGCGCCACTTCCAATTTTCTGGTGGTTTATTGGAGATAAGAGTTCCATGGATTTCCTGCCTGGGCTGGCTTTGAACCAAGACCCTCAGATCTCAGCCTCCTGAGTAGCTAGGATTACAGGCGTGAGCCACCAGCACTCGGCTACTCTCTGCTCTTTCTTGAACAATTCGGGGCCTGTCATAATTCCATCTGGAAAAGAAACCAGTTTAAGACAAAACTTTACATTTTACAAAGCCTTTCTTATCCCAAGGCAGTTTCTCTTTTCCTTAAGAACAGCCATTGCTTGGCTTTTTCTTTTTCTCAAGCTTGGTGTGGTGCTCTACCACTTGAGCCAAGCATTTCTATTTCAATGAGAAATGCAAGGCTCCTGACAAACAAAGATCTTGCCAAGAGTGAACACTTGTGAGCTAGGATTCGAGCCCTGAGCAACCCAGCTTCAGAGGCTGTGCTGTCTCTTAGAACTGAGAGATGAAGAACAGTTTATCCCTTACATTGTCCTTTTCTGAGACACCATTAGACATGCTAACCTCTCAGTCTCTTGCCACTTGTAGGAGAGCAAAATTATACTTTATTTGACATGAAATCCCCCCATTAATATTCAAAAGAAGGGTAATGGTTAGAGACTTTGAAATTGGTTAGACACATGACAAGCTGTCATGAGGATGTAGGGGGGTACAAGAAAAGGGAAGATAGCTGTGTGTCAAGGTTTATACCTGTAACTGCAGTTGCTTAGGAGGTGGAGATGTGAATATCATGGTTCAAAGCAAGTCTTCTTATGTCCAATTAACTAGCAAAAAGCTAGAAGTGGAGGTATGGTTCAAGTACCAGAGCACCAGCCTTGAGCACAAAAGCCAAGTAAGAGCAAGACGTTCTGAGTTCAAGTGCAGTTCTGTTGAAAGAGAGAGAGAGAGAGAAAGAGTGAGAGAGAGAGAGAGAGAGAGAGATGAGGGAGAGAGAGGGAGAGAGGGAGGGAAGAGAAAGAAAGAGAAGGAAGAGAGAACATATAGCATTCTCTATGTCTCGATATTCCAAAGAACCACATGGCCTATTCCAGACTATTTCTATAGTGGCTATAAATATTAGCTCTCTGGTATTTATCTGATAGCAAGAGTTAGGAAATACGTTGTGCTTTTCTTGACTTAGAATTGAGAGCAGAAATAATTCATAAGAGAGAAGTGAAGTGGAAGCAATTTTATATTGTCCCTCACAAGCATGACTGTTCTTCTTGGTCTGCACACACGTGCACACATGGAGAGCTCTGGATATATCGAATTCTTGCCTTCAGAGCCATTTATTACCTGCAGGGATAAGCGAGGTTATATAATGGGCTTTAGTTCAAAGAATGTACTTGCTTGTACATGCAAATATCTGTCTGAATTGCTTAAAATAACAAGTTGCTTAACACGATAAACCCTGGGAATTTGGTTCGAAATGTTCAAACATCATCCCTCATTAAGCTTGCCTACAACAAGTATGCGGAATGAAAGATGGTGCCGTTCCGTGCCAAGCACTTCTGCCCCACAATGAGAGCTCAAAACCAGCTCAGCCCTCATCTCCTACTAAGTTCCTATTTCAGGGATGAGAGTCAGGATGATAATTCTGTGTATTAATAGCTTTTTTATGTTTAAGTTGCCCTGGCCTCTCATAGTTGCTCCGGTGGAGTCCACTAACGACAGTGTCATTCTTTACTGTAGTGAAAGGGGACACGATCCTTTTAGGTACTGTATTTTGTTCCTAGGAAAGACAAGATACCACTGAACTGTATTTCCTGAACCTCTCTCCAGTTCCCTCAAGAAAAAGGGCATGCTTGTATGGCCTGCCATGCAAGGCCTTTGTCAGGAAGAAGAGGCAGGGTGACAATAATAAAGCCAGCCCCCCATATTCCCACTCCTTGCTCTATTTTCAGTTTCTCAAATTTCCTAGGATTTACAAACATTGTAGGTCTTACATATGTGGTTCCTTCTGTCTCGTCCACCTGCCTTGCCCATTTCTCTCTGAGTCTTCAGGCTCTGGCTAAGTTATCACCAGTTCTGAAGCTCTGGGCATCCTCCTTAGGATTCCAATGGCTCCAGCATGTCCCTCTTTCCACACCAAATTCCCAGAATGTGAACCTTGTCGGGTTCTCTTGCTGTACTGACAGCCTCCAGAGAGCCAGGACTTAACGCTGCCTGTATGTAATGTCTCCTAGTGTAGTATAGGGTTGTGGTTCACAGAAGAAACTATTTAAAATAATAATACAGACACTTGACACAAAAGGTCTCAGTGTTGGAGGCTTTAATGAAAATAAATAGTAAAGTCTGCGGAATGAATGTTCTGATTATTCTGCTGCAGCCTTTGTGTCTACACTTTGGGTAGGTGCAAACTAAAATTAATATACTTTTACAAAGTTAATAGATTTTTTTTTCTAAATGAGTGGCCATGAAGTAAAATACAAGCTGTTAGCATAATAGAAAATTTCCTGAAAACAAAATCAGTTTGTGAAATTTGAGCCACATAAAATTAATTTCTATTATTCAATGCAGAAAATTCAAAACCAGCTTCTCAAGTTTCAAACCCAGTAATGCCTTTAAGTCAATCTGTTTTCAGTTCTGTGTGTGTGTGTGTGTGTGTGTGTGTGTGTGTCCTGGGACTTGGATTCACAGCCTGAGCACTGTCCCCGAATCTTTGTACTTATAGCTAGAGCTCTACTACTTGAGTCACACCTCTACTTCTGGCTTTTTGTTGGTTGACTGGAGATAAGAGTCCCATGGTCTTTTCTGCCTGGGCTGGTTTTGAACTGCAATCCTCAGATCACAGCCTCTTAAGTAGCTGGGATTATAGGTGTGAGCCACAGTACCAGTTCCTGCTTTTAGTTCTTATAGAGCTTCATCACCAAGTAGACAAGAGCCCACACAGACCTTTCTGCCCCTACCGTCCCCCAAACTTTAGAAAATATGCTGCCTTCTTTTGTGCTGGTGTAATAATGAAAGAAAGGGCAAACACCGGAAGATTTTTTGCTTCATGTAGACCTAGTATTAGATAGAAAAGTATACATAAACGTCTAGAGTTCTTCTAAAATACAGCGTTTATGAACAAAGTTTTAAAAACCATATTTATCCCCTCTATTACTCTTTCTTGTCTACCCTCCACACTTTGCTCTTTTTTGTCCTCCCAATTCTGGGACTTGAACTTGATCCTTGATACTTCTGCTCATTGGCTTGCGTTCTACCCACAAGCCCTGCCTCCAACCCTTCTCTCTTGGCATTTTTACTCAAGAGGAATGCTCTAACAATTGAGCAACAGCTCTACTTTTAGATTTTTAATTTTTTGCCTGGTTAATTGGAGATAAAAGTCTCACAAACTTTTCTGCCCAGACGGGCTCTGAATTGTGATCCTTAGGTCTCAACCTCCCGAGGAGCTAGGATTACGGTGTGAGCCACCAGCACTGTCTTCAAGAGCCTTGGTGAGGTATTTAAGATCATTTAAATAGAAGATCATACTATCTACAAGTAAAGATAATTTGACTTCTCTTTTCGTCTTTGAATTTTGTATTTCTTTCTCTTACCTTGGTGCACCAGCTAAGAATTCAAGCACTATATGGAATAAGAATGGAGAGAGTAGATACACAGGCCTTGTTCTTGACTTCTGCAGAAATGCTTTTTGGATTTCCTCATTTAGTAAAATGTTGGCTAAAAGTTTGCCGTAAATTGTTTTTAATGTTGACTTTCTTCACTTACCATGAAGGGATGTTGAGTTTTGTAATGGGCCTTTTCTGTACCTGCTAAGCTCACATGCTTTTTGTCCTTGGGTCTTTCATGGGTTGTATTACATTTATGGAATTATATATGTTGAGTAGTCTTTGTTTCTCTAGAATGAACCAACTTGATCATAGTGCATAATCATTTTCTTTTCTTCCATTGTTCTTTTCTTCCTTTCCCCCCTCCCTCTCTCCCTCATTTCCTTTCTTTTTTTCCTTCCTTTCTTTTATTTTCCTTTTCTTGTGCTAGCCCTAGGGCTTGAACTTGGGGCCTGGGTGCTGTCTCTTAAGATTTTGTGCTCAAGGCTAGTGCCCTACTACTTGAGCCATATCACTACTTTCAGCTTCTTGGTGATTAATTGGAAATAACAATCTCACAGACTTTCCTGCCCTGACTGACTTCAAGTCACAATCCTTGGATCTCAGCCTCCTGAGTAGCTAGGATTACTGGAATGAGCCATCAGTGCCTGGCTGTATGATTATTTTATGTATGTGCTGTTGAATTCACTTTGCAAGTATTGTATTGAGAATTTTTATGTCTATGTTTGTCAGGAATTTGGTGTATAATTTTCTTTTTCTGTAGTATCTTAGTTGGTTTTCATATCAGCACAATAAAAAACTTTATATAATGAGTTTGGTAGCGTTCCTTACCATCTGTTTTATGGAATAGCTTGAGGAATATTGGTGATAGTTCTTTAAAGGGATAGGAGAACTCAGCAGTAAATACATCCCATTGTGGGGTTTTTTTTGTCAAGAGATTCTATGGTCGCTTTAATCACATTGCTTGTGATAGATCAGTTTATGTTGTTTGTGTCCTCTTGGTTCAATTTGGGTAGATCATATAGACTTATCCATTTCCCCTTACACTTTCTAGTTTATTGGAACATACATTTTGAAAGTTATTTCTTAAGAATCCTCTAAACTTCATTGGCATTTGCTTTGATAGTCTTTTTTTCATATCTAACTTTGTTAATTCAGCTCCTCCCTCTCCTCCTGGTCAGGTGGTTGGTTTGGTTGAGTTTCTTGCTCTTGTTTCTTTTTTCAAAGAACTCATTCTTTGTAGCATGGATTCTTTGTATTGTTCTTTTAGACTCGTTTTCATTAATTTCTGCCATTATCTTTATTATTTCTTCCCATCTGCTGCTTTGGGGTTTGGCTTGCTCTTGTTCCACTAAGAGATTGAGGTGAATAATTAGGTTATTTATTAGTAATATTTTTTTTACTTTTTAAAATATAGGCATTCTTGGCTATAAACAGCCTGGATTGTTTCTCAGTAACTCTAGCAAGTTGTTTTCATTTTTATTTGATTCTAGAAATTTTCTTACTTTTCCTTTATTTCTTTGATGACCTTCTAGAAGAATGGATCTAAAGAATGGGATCTCTATCTCTCTCTATGAATATGTCCAGAAAAAAAAATATATAAAATGGAGTTTTACTCATCATCATTTGCAGGAAAATGAATGGACCTGGAAAAAATTATGCTAAGTGGAGTAAGCCAGGCTCAGAGAGACAAAGGATGCATCTCTTCTCTCATATGTGAATATTAGTTCTAATTTATCAATGTATATGTAAACATACACAGGGTAATATGCACATATACCCAAATGAATTAACTAAAGTATGATAAAAGCAGAGAAGGATTCTAATGATGTAACTCCTTTGAATAATTTATAGTCTAACAAAATAAGTACCAGAAAGCTGGAACTTGGGGTGTCAGGGAGGGGTGAAGTCAAGGGGAGATGGGTAGACAAATGAAGACAGGAGGCTGGGGAAAGCAGTAGTAACATTCAATGTGTGTGTGTGAAAATGGAGTGGGTCAGTGGGGTGGGGAGATACGGTACGGAAGAATGATGAAAGCAAGGACACTGATCCAGACACATTGTATTCACCAACTGATGGGTTGAATTGAAACCCCTTTCTCTTGCTACTTACAAATAATAATAATAAAGAATACCAAACTAACTAAACTGCTTTAGATACATGCATCCTCTTCACAGCTCTGCTTACTAAGGCAAAGAGAAATTAACAAAATGCTCATGTCCCTCAGCCATAAATGGACAGCTTAGGGGTTTTGCATTCAAGTGGTTCCTTAATCAATAATGAAAATGAATATTAATTGAGGACTTACTATGCCCCCAATGCTGTGTAAGAATCTTTCCAGCACTCAACAACTCTCATCCTTGCTTCCATACAGATGAGGGGGGGGGGAGGGAGGGGCAGGGAGGATTTACTAACTCACTCAAAAATCCCCAAAACCCAGAACTCCACCAACTCCACAGTGACTGCTTTGCTCGGCAGTTGGGAGCGATTGCCAGTTCTAAACAGCAGAAAGACATGTTCAAAGCTGTGCTTTTGGAGAATTAATCTGGCAGCCGTGTGGAAGATAGACTGTCTTTTCGCAGCCCAGCAGCACCCGTTGGAAGGCCTCACCCCAAAGCTGCAAGTGGCAGCGCTGGGGTGAGGCTCTGCCCCTGAACGCTGGGCCCTCTCCAAGCCTCCCACCACCCCCCCCCCCCTCAATCTGGCTGTCTGAAGCTAGATGAAGGCCTGGGGCCTCTCGCACTCTCTTCATTGTGAGTGCTTCAGCACCTCACTTCCTCTTGTTTTGAACCCTACACAGGCCCGTCTCAGCCAGTAGAGAGTCCCTGTAAATAGAATCTACCCTGAAAACCCAGCAGCCGCTGGAGCTGCTGGGGCTGCACTACTTCCTGTTGAGCAAGGTCCTGGGGAGCAGAAACCACATTGTTATTTATACCCCAAGCTCTTTATTCATGGAGCTTTACAAAACACAAAAGGGGCAGTCCCCGGCCTTCTGGAGCCCACAGACCCCAGACACCGAAGACAAGGAGAATAGCAACCTCCCGCCCCTTTCCTCACAGAAACCTTCCATTTGGGGCCCTCCACTGGCCCTCGTTTCTTTTATCTTTTATTACCTTCCTCTGAGCAGTCTTATTATGGAAATAGACTCCTAATTAACACATCAGGTTCCCTGTTTTTTGGTGTGTTTTTCTTTTTTCTTTTCCAAAACGTCTCTGAAATGTGCCTGTTCACGAGGCCGCTCACTCAACACACCCCCTACTATCTTTATTTTGTTCTGCTTTGGGTTCTGGCTTGGGTCATTTGTTTCTTTGTATTGAAAGCTTGTCAGCTCAAGGGACCTGGCACGTATTAATTAGGAGGATGGTCTGGAGCCCGACACAGCTTGATGGAAAGGAAGTCAGCGAGGAGAGTTAGGCAGAGAATCAGAAAGGCACTGAATGGAGCTGGGGGGAGGGGGGAGGGGAGGGGGAGGGTCAGCTTAAGACCATGACCCAAATTTTAGACTGACCAGCAGTCAGTCTGCCAGAATTTGCGGTTGCAATTCTTGACTTCAGCTAAACCAGTTTTCAACTTGAGTGGTAAGAGTGTATGTCTTTTTAGTTTTTACTGTTTTTTTTTTCTTCTTCACATGTATCTTGTCTCAATTTGCTTCTCTGCCTGGAGGTCCTTTCTTCTCTCTTCCCTCTACCCCTATCTGAATTCTACTGGTTTTCAAAGCTAAAATAAAGTTTCATCTTCTCAAAATACAAAAAAAAAAAAAAAAACACAAAAAACCTTCCATAGCTCCTCCAGTCCGAATTAACCTCCCTTTTCACAGTGCTGTGATTGTATTTCTAGCCCAGATTGAGTCTTGGACTAAAGTCTCTTCTTGATGAAAAATGTCTAGGTCTGCCGTGGAAAGGACACTAGGCAAGTCCTGGTGGCTTAAGGACGCTCATTGGCTGCTTCAGACCCGTCCAAGGCTAGCTAAAGGACAGGGACAAGGTCGGCAGGCGCATGCCCACTACTCTTAGGAAGCTATCTTCCTGGCACCAGCCAGGGCAGCCACCTGGCACGTGTGAGAACCTTACTGCGTCTGGGAATTTCAGCCAGCAACTGTTAGGCAGCTGCTACAACCTGAAGACTCTGTCCTCAGAATTTTGGACTCCTATCTAAAACCTCTACTTATTCTGTTTTCTGGCCTTAATACATATGGCGAACACTGTGTGGGCTCTAAGCCAAACCCTCAACAATCCTTTATCCATTTTGGAGTGTCTTTTCTTGGCTGTTGGCTTCCAATGGTTCAGCACCAGTGACTCTCTTTGAAACACTGAAGTCAGAAGCACCTGAGAACTGAGGTTTCCCTGCAGATTCTGGGTCAGTGAGAAACAGGCGTAAAACACGAAAGCCCAGCTTCTTGCCTGAAGTTGGAACAAGGCCCTGTGTGAACTGTAACTCACACCCCATCATTTTCTATGTGGTTCCATAGATGGCTCCCATCTATCACCGCTTCCTCATCCTGCCTTTCCTCTTTCTTCTCCTCTCCCCAGTCTCCAAATACTTTTTAGCACTTCCTTTGTACATCCTTGCACAAGAAATCTTCAACTTTGAATCCGTTTTGGGGAGCTCTTGTATCTCTGCATTGGCAAGACCCCATATTTTAGACCCTTTATTTGGCTAGGTTAGAACTCAGAGCTTGGCTTTCTTGCTTGGCTTGCACTCTGCCACTTGAGCCACACTTCTGGTTCAGCTTTTTGCTGGCTTATTGGAGATGGAGTCCTGCCCGCTTTTCTGCTGTGGCTGGCTTCACGTGATTTAGCCAAGTCTCAGCCTTCGGAGTAGCTAGGATTACATGTGTGAGCTACCAGCACCTGGCTAGACCCTAGTACTCAGCCACCCAAGCCACATTTCTACTTCCAAGACCATATTTTAATCTCTTATCTGAAGTCCAAATGCACACTGAAAATCTACCCAGTAAATTCAATGTCATCGTTCATCTTCCTATATATCTCATGCAACTTTGGATGCTACCAAAGGTAGACATGGATAGCTTCTAGTCATCTTTCTAGACTTTGCCATCTTTGTATTGTAGCTCAAGAATGCTTCAGGATCACTGGTCCGGCTCTAACCCTTCTCATAGGCTCCCTTAAATGATCAATGGAAAAAAAATGACCTGTCTTTTATTTGCACTAAACCAATGATTAAAACCTCAAAACCCCAGCCTAGTGCTACCTCTTTGCTGCTGTGTGCCTGTCTTCCAACTCAGGCATAAGGCCAGAGCTTGTGATTCAAGAGAGCCAGGGTCACACCTGTCAAATTTCCATCAACACCTGGGAAATGAAAGTTATAGATGACTTTCAATCAATCCAGGCAAATAGGTTTTGTACAAGATTCTCACCCCCCCCCCCCATTCATGGGTCCAGGCACTTTTGCAAACTAGAGTACAAACTGGCAACTGTAATGTAATTTCCTAAAGGGTAATTCTTCAAACTCCTTTAGCTATCTGCCCTAGGGTTCGTGTGAGTTTTCTTTCCAGCTCTATTGTTCTGTAACAACATCTTTTTTTTCCCCTTGCATCTCTGAGAAATTCAAGTTTTCCTGAACACACAGTTTGTAGTGCTTTACATTTCTATGAAACCCTATGTTTACTCACGTATGCAGTGAGGTCCCAGTTGGCCTACAGACTAAATGGGATTCCTTGAAATTCTATTCTAAGCTTGGGCTGCGGGGAGCTGAAGGTAACATTTTGTCCTCGGGAGGGTAATTTAGGTTCCTTCTTTTCCACTTGCCTGCTTAAGTAGGGACTGGCGTTCATGCTTGTAGCTCTTCAGAAAGGGGAAATACCTTTTCACCCTGCAGAGCATGCTCAGAGGGAAAGAACCACCTATTTATTTCCTGCTTCCTGGTTGTCTCCTGGCTTGGGGGTTAGGCTCAGAAACTGGTCGGAGGCTTTTGATTTTTATGCCTGCCACTCGGTAATAGTGTATCAGTGCTATTGGCCCTTTACCATGTGGGATTGAACGCCACGTCTGGGTGGTGTTATGTAGGCATTTGCAGAGAAGGCAATGTGGCTTGCAGGGGACATGCAAGGGAACTGTGCTCACCTCACAACTTAACAATGCAGCCACCCCTCCACAGCAAGGACTTGATACAGAGATGTCAAGTGCGGGGGGGGGGGCTCACTCACATGAACTTCAGAACTCACAGACACAGCCCCAATGACCTGCCTTTGCCCATTCAGGCGCCATGATTTCAGCCCCACTCTGTCCTTTCATTCAACCGCCAAGCCTAGCTTCGAAATGCCTGAGAGCTTCACCGACACATTTGGCCTCACGTTTTTTCCTAAGTCCTGATGAAAAAAATGTGTTGTGCCCCCTAGGCTATGTAGTTTCTCCAGGGATCTGAGACCATTTTTAGAGAAATGGCCTAAATGGTCTTTAGATAGAGGTATCTAAAAGCCAGCATATTGTTTGGTTTCTCTAGCAGTTTCTTCACACATATATAATTCTAATAAGATTTGGCTTGAATAGGTTAATCAGCCCCTCCCCCCACCCCAACCAGGGCAAGGAAAGCTTTTCCTATTCATACTAAAGTTGTTTTCAATAATGTCTAAATTATTTCCATTGGTAGAGCTGAAATTGGTTACAATTTCCCTTTTCAGAAAAATAGATGCTAGGGCCAGGCCTAGGGACTTGTGTCTGTAATTCTAGCTACTCAGGAGGCTAAGATCTGAGGATGGCAGTTTGAAGCCAGCCCAGGTAGGAAAGTCTGTGAGACTTTTACCCCCAATTAATTATTGAAAAACCAGAAGAGATGATGTGACTCAAGTGGTACAGCACTTGTCTTGAGTGAAAAAGTTAAGGAACACTGCCCTATCCTTGAGTTCGAGCCCCAGTATAAACACACACACAGACACACACACACAGATACATTCTTCTGTAAAGAAGATCAAAAGGTGATCTACTCATGTTTTTGAAATGTGTGTGGCTTCTGCCTATAATCCTAGCTACTCAGGAGGCTGAGATCTGAGGATCGCAGCTCAAAGCCAGCCCAGGCAGGACAGTCTATAAGACTCTTATTTCCAGGCGTGGAGGATGGGGGAAGATGGGAAGGGATGGGAAGGGGAAACAAAGGAGGAGGCAACAATGCTTGATAAGAAATGCACTCATTACCTTGCCCATGTAATTGTAACCCCTCTCTACAGTATTTAAAAAATAAAAAAGACTCTTATTTCCAATTAACTACCAGAAAACCAGAAGTGGAGCGGTATCTTAAGTGGTAGAGCACTAATCTTGAGCAAAAGAGCTCAAGGACAGCACCCAGGCCCTGAGTACAAATCCCACAACCAAAAACAATCACTACCTCCAATCATGATATAACAGCTGAAATCCCATCTGTAGACTTGTGTGTACACTTGTGCACATATGTGACTGTATGGAACATCATCATCCTCTTCTATGTGAAGTTTTACAGGTTTTACAAAGCAACTCCAGTGACAGAGTTTAATGGGAATGAAGGAGAGAAGGCTGACAGTTTTTTTTGTTTTGTTTTTTTTTTACACATTTCCAGCAAAGCACCTGTCAACACCTTCCTATTTGGGAAATATACTTCCTGTTGGGTATAATGCTTAGATTGAACATAGCATAAAAATTCTATGAAAATGGACATAACCATCTAAATTTAAAAATACACTGATGGAGTACTGGGCATTACTGAGCATGCCTGTAATCCCAGCTTCTCAGGAAACAGAAGTAGGAATTTTTGTATACTGATCAGGTAAAAGCATAAGACCCTATCTGAAAAACAAACAACACATAAAAGGATGGAGGGTATGGCATAAATGGTATAGCACCTGCCTAGTAAACCAAGTCTATGCATTACAATCCCCACACTTGTTCACACACACACACACACACACACACACACACACACACACATACACATACTGATAGTTTGTGGTGTGACCCAGGGTCTGCAGGCTTCTTATATGTAGAGCTTTAGAATGACAATCTTTGCTTAATTCAGAGTAGGATCTGGAAGTGATGAGCGTGAATTGCGTTATGGACATCTTGTATCTTCTGGCAAGAAATTGCTCAAATTTCTGTTCATCCTCTCATTACTTTATGTGAGTCTACAAATGCATCGAAAATGAAAATGACACCTCAGAGATTTTCCCCTGATCCAAACTCTCAATTGAACATCACTTCTTAGGAGTAAACTAAAGACCAGATCACCAGGGCCAAACCCCAACAACATGGTGTTTTCTTTCATATATGCAAATCAAACCCTGCATTACTCTTATCGTAAACTCAGTATATCAAATATGGCAGGAGAAGCTTTGGCAAGAACCCAGTAGTCCAAATAATTCTTAGCTAATACCCCCTCACACTTGAGGCAAGGGATTTCTAAAAACCAGTGGAGAGGAGCTGCTAAGACCCTTTTCTGAGACTCACCACCAAATTCTCAAATGTCTACATAGAACTCAGTTGTGAATTCGAAAATCAGTCCTTAAATATGCATCTGAGATTACATCCCTGCCCTGCCCCAAATCTTACAATGGCTTCCGATGAAATTCAGAAGGAAGTAACTTCTTCCATTCCTGGGCTGACCTCTGCCCTCACCTGGGGCATCTCTCTGCCCTCCGCGCCCCCCCCCCCCCCCCCCGCCACCTGCTTGGCTCTGTCTCCATGGCCTCCTCCAGCTCCAGTTTCCTTACTCTGTTCAGATGTTGTCCTTCTTCAGAGAGATCTTCCCTGATCCATGGTTGGTTACCAAAGTATGTCCCTTCGAATTCCTAAGTAGAAGTCTTAACTGCCTGGACTGCATTTGGAGACAGTGTCTTTCAAGAGGTGGCTTGTTAGGGTTCCTTAGGGCAGTCCCCAATCCAATCTATGTCCTTTTAAGAAGAGAGATTATGAGCTGGAAAGGTGGCTCAGTGGTAGAGCGCTTGCCTTGCATGCATGAGGCCCTGGGTTCAATTCCTCAGCACCACATAAGCAGAAAAAAGCTGGAAGTGGCACCATGGCTCAAGTGGTACAGCACTAGCCTTGAACTGAAGAGCTGAGGGACAGTGTACAGGCCCAGAGTTCAGGTCCCACAACCGACTGAAAAAAAAGAAGAGGTATTATAGCACATGCATGGGCACGCATGGGCGCACACGCGCACACAGACACACACACTCAGATAGGCAAATGGACACATAGAAGGCAACAGTCTTCCAAGGAGATGCCTCAGAAGCAACCAAACCTGCAAACATCTTGATCTCAATTTTCCAGCCATCCAGAACTGAGAGACAATATATTTCTGTTGGTTAAGCTCCCTAGTCTGTGAATTTTATTTTGGTTGGTTGTGGGACTTGAACTCTGGACCTGTGCACTGTCCCTCTACTCTTCAGCTTGAGGCAAGCCATAGAACCACTTCCAGTTTTCTGGTGGTAAATTGTAGATAAGAGTCCCGTGGACTTTCCTGCCCTGGCTGGCTTTGAACCGTGATCCTCAGATCTCAGCCTCCTGAGTAGCTAGGATTAAAAGTGTAAGCCACTGATGCCCAGCTGATATTTTATTATGGAAACTTTATTGAACTAGTAGACAATCTTCCCACCAATGTAAGAGCCATTCTCTGATGCTACCTATTTTTATTATAAACCTACACGAGACCTACCTACACTGCTTCTTCACCACAGTGAAAGCTCCTGACAACAGAACTTTGCCTTGTTCATGGCCCGATTCCCAACTGGTTCTAATTGGTCCAGAGGAGTGACTCAAGTGGTAGAGTGCTTCCTAGCAAGCCATGAAGCCCTGAGTTCAACCCCCAGTATCTCCAAATATATGAAATAAAGTATATCTACTGATGCTTATGTAGTAGGTGTTCAATAAATATTTGATTAAAAAATACTCCAGAGATATTAAATGATACACAGTAGACCAGCTGTAAAAAACCAGCACAATAGTAACTTTGAGAAGCTTTGAGAAGATACTTAGGTCCTGTGTTTATATGAAATGAACCAACTTACTCCCTAAATGTGTGGGAACATATATTGAAATGACTTTACATCCTGGCAACCACCTCATAAATGACATTCAAATAAACCTAATAACTAGAGAGGTACTAAGTAGAAGCTGTGAATATGAAATCAAATTCAAGAACATAAAATGTGGTTTTTTTTTTCTCTCCTGCTTTCATGGTCATTATACTATATTTAGAATAATTAGAGGGAAAAAAACACACCAAAAAGAAGCTACTATTCAAAAGGCAGTGATACTTAAAAGTCTTTGAACATCTCACTAGAAATAATTTAAGCAAATAAGATTAAAATGCCAGATCAAAGCTAGGGAAAAATAGAGACAGGGAGAAATGGCAGTTGTGAGATTCACTCTCGCATAACGTTTAACACCAGGCAAATAGAAGACACAGGGTGCTCCTGCGGAATCCTTTCCATTTCCAAATCCTGTAGTGAGGAACATTACATCACTGTTCTTGGAAATGCAGCTGGAAGATTCCATCATTCATGATCTGCTTGGTTTAGGAACAGAGAAACAGGAGAGAAAAAGAATCATGCATGCAGGTGAAACTTTATGCTCCTAATAAATCAGCAACTATATATTGATTACCTGTTACTATTTGAGGTTCTATCCATGGTGTCCAATGAAAACCCAACAGTAGATGCAAAAGTTGCCTGTGATTTATCTAGGCAAGCAAATTTACATTAAAGAATTGCATTGGATAGAAAGCTTCACTCTGGAAATGTAAGCCAGGGTCATAACTCCCAATAATCCAAGATCATTACATGTAATTAGTGCTCATCAATCTTTGTGGAATGAAGAAATGAATATGAACTCAAAAGTAAGCACATGGCAGCCTTCCAGAAAGGGCTCTGTTTCTTGAGCAATCCATGAGTTGGGTATTCAAAGTTAGGACTTTCTTTGGTCAACAGTTTAGTAGAAAAATGAACAACTGGCTGTTGGCCAGCCAATCTAATGAAACAGAAACCTCCTACCTTGAGGTCAGACAGATATCCTGTATTTGCAGCTGCCACTTCTCCGGCAGAGGCAGTCTGTTATTTTTATCTGCGCTGTGTGTGCTTCCTCCTTCTTTGGGTAATGGCACTTCAGTTTTCCTTTCCACACTCAGTTCACATGGGTCAGATGGAGCTGAGCCCTACTTCTACCCCAGGTGTGAAGATGGCACAGGTCAGGCAAGGCTGAGGTGACCTTGGCCTTCCACTCGGTCACAGGGATGGGCTGGGCATACCAAAACCGGCCCATAAAATGCAACCCCACAACTCATAGGAGACGTGTGTGTCTGTGTCTGTGTCTGTATGTGCGCGCACACACACATGTGTGTTTGTGTGTGTGTGTGTGTCTTTTGAACTCAGGACCTGAGCATTGTTTTTACTTAAGGCTGGCTCTCTACCATTTGAGCCACAGCTCTAATTGATTGTTATTGAGATAAGCCTCATGAACTTTCTTGTTTGGGCTGGCTTTGAACCACTAACCTCAGCTCTTAGCTTTCTGAGTAGCTAGGATTACAGGTGTGAGCCACTGGTGCCCAGCTTTGTAGGAGACTCTTAAAGGGAAAATAAGCCTTATCTTTCTGTCAGATTTTGTTTTTAAGCCTGATGTCAGCAGAGATGTAAGCAACTTGACAGGAGTGTAGAGGTGTGGGGGGGGGAGGGGAGAAAGTCAGAGAGAGACAGAGACAGAGAGAGGGAAAGACTGAGAGAGAGAGAGAGAGAGAGAGAGAGAGAGAGAGAGAGAATATGGAAGAGATGAGAGAGAACGGGAAAGAGGGGGTGGAACTTGGGTTCAGCTGTGCTGGAAACCTGAGACATGTTCTCTTGGTCACACCACCAGTAATTTCCTGCCTTGGCAAATGCGAGTGGACTTCCCATGGTTTGAAAACAGAATAATGTGAATAGCAGTAACCCAGAGCAAGCGGCAGCTCATCAGCAGCTCAGTAGAGCATCCCAGGGTGAAAATCATCAGCTAGAAAAGAAGCCCAAATATGTGCAGAAGCCTGTACTGGAAAAGCGGCCTTGCCTCCTTTCTGTGCCTGACTATCCCCACCTGTAAAATGGGAAGAATCATGATAAAGTTTGCCTTACAGCATTACTGTGAGCATTGAATCAATATATGGAAACTTCCTCCAAATGTCAGTCTTGTGATTATTACTGTTACTCTCTCCTCTCTCTCTCTCTCCCTCTCCCTCTCTCTCTCTCTCTCTCTCTCTCTCTCTCGTGTGTGTGTGTGTGTGTGTGTGTGTGTGAGTGTGAGTGTGAATGCTTGAACTCAAGACCTGAGTAGTGCCATCCCTTAGCTTTTTCACTAAAGACTAGCTCTCTACCACTTGAACCACAGTTCTACTTCTGGCGCTTTTTGGTGGCTACTTGAAGAGTCTCATAGACTTTCCTGCCTGGGATTGGCTTCAAACTACCATCCTCAGATCTCTGCCTTCTGAGCCACTGGTGCCTGGTGATCTGTTATTCCTATTTTAAGCATTCTGTTGTCAGTGCCCACATTCTCTTTCTCTATGTGAAGATGCCACTTTAACATCAGCATTGTGTTGATAGCACATTGCGATCATTATCCATGGGGCCTATTCATGCTTAGACAGCTTGATCATTCCAGCCTTGGATACGAGACTCAGCTAGGCCTGACATCCGAGACTGTGGAGTATCGATATGGACCTGTGGGGGCTTCTTATCGGGGACCCTGTCCCTAACCCCAGTACACAGAACCCACCAGCCCAGGCCCACACGGGGCTGTCTGCACCCCTGGAATCAGCCGAAGTTCCCTTCTCAGAATGCAATAGGGAGCTGAGTATTTTTAGAGGAATTGAAGGAAAAGGCTAATGGTAGCTTTAGCTTGTATCTTGAGGCTGTTACGCGCGAGAAAATAACAGTGTTGGTAATTTCTCCTTCCTGTTTAAGCACTTTAGTGAAGTGCCTTCCCTGAAATTAAACTGGGAAGTCAGAAAAATCGAGTTCCCATGCCAGACACAGACCCACAGGCCCACTTGGCCCGGGATTTCTAGCACACAGGAGTTCTCTAAGAGGGAGCTGAGGAACTGGGCCAATCTGCAGTGGAAGAAGTTCTCTCTGCTCGGGAAAAGACAAGAGAAAGAAAAATCTCCTCAAACATAGGCTAAGGTTTCCCTCTCAAACCTCCTATTATGCATCTCTTCCTTACCCCCTTCCTCCCCCATTGGCAGTAGGGCTTGAACTTGGGGCCTGGGTGCTGTCCCTGAGCTCTTTTGCTCAAGGTTAGCACCTTACCACTTTGCACCACAGCTCTATTTCTGGTTTTCAGGTAGTTTGATTATAGATAAGCGTCTCACAGACTTTCCTGCCAGGGCTAGCTTTGAACTGCCATCCTCAGATCTCAGCCTCCTGCGTAGCTAGGATTACAGGTGTGAGCTACCTACCTCTTCCACACCTGACCTCTTCTTCTCTTTTTATTTCACTAAAATAAGTTTGCTACTATAACCATTTTCAGTGCACCATTCAACAGATTAAATACATTTGCATTAATGTACAGCCATCATGCTCAGCAGTGGCAGTCTAGGGAAAGTGAAACTCTGGCCCCATTAAAATATAACTCCCTCTTTCGGCCTGAGTGCATCTCCTTAGAAACTACTGCACCACGAGAGACACATGGAGGAAGAAGCAAATGGGCAGGCTGATGCACAAAAGAAGGGAGAAGAGGCAGAGGTCCAAATAAACCAGCTTGTGCAGCAGGCCAAAGGAGCAGAAATAAGGAACGCCAGAGGCTGGGGCGCTGATACCAATTGTTGGACCGCATGCCGCTGTCTAGGATTTTCCCAATGGATCTAGGTTTTCCATCGCTAAGACCCCATCATAAAGACATTCATCTTGCCATAACCAATGAGCCCCTGCTGGTCCTGTGCCCTGGACCTGGGACACTCTGAACAGGTTCTGTTCATAGTTGTGGCCAAATGTGACACATACACAAACTTTTGCTGTAGCAAAAACAAAACAAAACAACAACAACAAAAACCCTCCTTGGTGGGGTACTGGTGGTGCACACATAAAATCCTACCTACTTAGAAGTCTGAGACGTGAGAATCACAGTTCAAAGCCAGCCAGGGGCCAGAAAGTCCACGAGACTTTGATCTCCAATTCACCACCAAAAAAACCTCATAGTGAAGCTGTGGCTCAAGTGGTAGAGTGCTAGCCTTGAGCTTCATGTCTGCAATCTCCACACTATAGAATATTTCTCTTTATCAAATCAGTGTTTAAATTAGCAATTACTCATTATTCTTGACTCCCCCCTCCACGATTAATATCCATGATACTGTATAACGGGGAAGAAGGGCAGTTCCACAAAAGGAGAAGCATGGATAGTTGACTGAGGGGAAGTTATCTAGGTAGCAGACTCTTTCTACAAGAGGCCCAGATCTCTGGAGGCTGTGGGGTAAGGAGAACTTTATCAATGGCCAATGACCTCCTGCCCTTAGCTGATTGGCCAAGGAGAGGCCAAGTGCTCACAGAAAGGTAGCTGCTGAAATGAATAAACCCTGAATGTCAGAGGCTAAACCCAAATAGATGTTTGCTTCTTGCATGCAAGATGGTTTGACAGGGGCGTTCCTGTACCAAAATCCCTCCACACAGTCATTTGGAGCCCCAGGCTGCTAGGAGAGCAGGAGCAAGGAGAAATGCCAAAGCAATAATTCAGGGAATTACTATGAAAGAGATCACCCGACTCCACATCCATGCAATGCTTCCTGAGTAGCAGGCACTCACTGCGCAGTGATCAGGCATCTCATTCCTTCTGCACCAACAATGCTCCAGGAAGAAACCCAGTTTCGGAAAAGCTCCGCTCCAATTCAGGCTAACCCCAACCAGATTCTTCATCACTCTGTTCTCCATCAGCCTCTTGAGTTATGCTGAGGCTGCAGTGCTAAGAAGGGCCAGTTCATTTAAAAACATGTAGAGCAAAATGAATTTCCCCATATGAACTGAGAGCAAAGCAAGAGTAAATGCTCTGGTAGGTTGCAAAAGATTCTAGTCATGTAAATGGCTTTGCCATATTGCATTCCTATGAGCAGTAAATAAACAGTTTATGGGGGAAATGGAATATATTAAAATTTATTCATGGAGTAACAACCAGAAAGAAACAGCCATTAACTGATGGAGCACTGGCCAGTGAAACCCGCAAGGACTCTGGTCTCTATTTGCTACTCCAGAAGCATTCTAATAGAAGAAATGCCTCATCAGGTTAGTGGCATTCCCAACCAAACACCTTTGGTATTCTTTGTGGCTCTGCTTGAACTTGTTCTTAGCATTCTGTCAGGGTGACGCATACAGCAGGAGACTGTGATCATCATCATAATAAAGAGTAAACACTGAACACTACGTGCCAGCGCCCCTAAATACTCGCATCCGTACATCCTCTCTTCCAATTCCTCCAAGAGGATGGGATTTGCCATTAGCTCCAATTGATGGGAAAGCGATAAGGCATAAAGAGATTGAATGACTTTGTACGATGGTTATTTTTATAGGTCAACTTGGCTGGCCCCGTGATATTTTGGATATTTCTGGGAGGGTATTTTTGAACATGATTCTGGATGGTTTGGGGGATGAGATTTAAGTCAGCCGATTGCAAGTAAAGCAGATTAATCTCCATAATGTGTGCAAGCCCCATTCTGTTAGCTGAATGCTTGCACAGAACTAAAGACTGCCCTCTGAGCAGGAGGACATCCTGCCAGAGGGCTGCCTTCAGATCTCATCTCCACACTGGCTTTGCCTGGTTCGCCAGTAGACCGCCTTTGAACTTGAACTGCGATTCCTTCTTGGGTCTCAAGCCTGCCAGTCTCCCAAATTGGATCAGATTTTAGACTTGCCAAGCTTCTACGCATATTTGGGCCAATTAACCAATTACTTAAATCAACTCTCTCTCTCTCTCTCTCTCTCTCTCTCTGTCTCTCTGTGTTTCTCTCTCTCTCTCTCTCACACACACACACACAGGTTGGTTCTGAACCATACTGGTTCTGACTCTCTGAAGAACTCTGCTTCATACAGGAGTAATGCTGAGCATGGAGTGTGGCCATTGTTTTAGCTGGGCGAACAGAAAATTGTAAAAAAAAAAAAAAAAGAAAAGAAAGAAAGAAAAGAAAAGAAAAGACTGAAAAATTGGCTACAAGGAGGTCTGGGGAAGAGGCATGGCTAGATCTCTGAATGGGTGAAGACTATGATGATCGTATGTCCCATGAAGATGCTCACAAAAGGGTGGTCTCAACAGAGAAAGATGAGAATGATCGAGTGGATAAGAGGATCTGTTCTGTGGGTACCAGTCAGCCACCCTGCCAAGGTGTTCCTGCCATTGCCAATAGCTCATAGACAAAGCTGACTTGGTGTCAAGGATGGAGGTGGTGTGTGAACTCAGTAACACAGACCTCTGCTCACTAAGACATCTAGTTATAGCCTCTCCTGGATGTCTAGCCCACCAGCAGTGGAGACCAATGCTAGGCCACAGTAAGGAACCAGTCTCCTAGCTGGTGGCAGGTTGAATACATTAGATGTCACCTACTGTGCAAAGAGCAGCATTTTTTTTCTTACTGGTGTAGACATTCATTCTTGCTGCAGTTTTTCCTTCCACGAGTGCAATGCTTCTGCCCAAATCACCCAACATGAGCTTGCAGAATGCCTTGTCTACCATCATGGTATTCCACAGAGTGTGTGTTACTGATCAAGGAACTCTTCTCACAGCAAATGAAGTATGGCTGTAGATCCCTGGCTCACACAATTCACAGGATGTTTCCTGCAATGCTGAAGCAGCTGGTTAGACAGAACAGCAGAATGTACCTCGGAGATGCATATGGATGCCAACTGAACCAGAGACAGACTTGGGATGATGAAGTGTATATCTCCAACTTGGCTGGGCCACAGTGCCCAGATATCGGTTGCACAGATGCTCTGGGAGGGTGTTAGGGGGTGAGATTTACATTGAGATCAGTATATTTTTGAGTCAAGCAGGGTTGGTCTCTATAATGTGGGTGAGCTTCGTTCAATCATTTGAAGGACCAAATAGGATTAGCTTCTCCAGAGCAAGAGGAAATTCTGCCAGCAGCCCGTCTGTGGACCTCACCTGCTACATCCACGCCTCCTAATGGACCAGAATGCTCCCTTGGATTGCCTTCATGTCCTAGGCCTTCAGCCTGGCAGCTTGCTACTTTCCTCTATTAGATTTTGACTCTCTGTGATTCCATAATTTTGTGAACCAACTGCGTAAAATAAAACTCATTCCATAGATAGATACATAGATGATGGATAGATAGATGATAGATAGCCATTTGGAGTTTATCTTAACAGAATACATTCAATTCTAATTCATATGACTTACATTTATTAATTTATATGTACTTAAAAGTAAATAAATATAGCTTGCTTAATATACTTGCCAAAGACTATATAATTACCAAATGGTAGAACTGACAATAACGCTTGTAGCCTGGTGTAAGTATCCATACATTTTTCTTTCTTCTTAATTATTTTTTTTCTTTCACTGGGTGCTGGTGGCTCACGCCTGTAATCCTAGCTACTCAGGAGTCTGAGATCTAAGGATCACAGTTCAAAGCCAGTCCAGGCAGGAAAGTCCGTGAGACTCTTTATCTCCAATAAACCACTACGAAACCAGAAGTGGCGCTGTGGCTCAAGCAGTAGAGTGCTTGCCTTGAGCTGAAGAGCTGAAGGATAATGCCCAAGCCCAGAGTTCAAGCCCCACGACCGAAAAAAGAAAAAATCTTTCAATGCCAGTACTGGAGCTTGAATTCAGGATCTCAAGCATTCTACCTCTTGAGCCATATGTCTACTTTCAGATTATTTCTGATTAACTGGAAATAAGACTGTCACAGACTTTTCTATCTGGACTAGCTTTGAACCATGATCCTCAGATCTCAGCCTCCTGAGTAGCTAAGATTACAGGTATTGGCCATAGTACCAAGCCCAGAATCATGCCTCTGATGTATACTGTCCTGTTGCCTTTGATCAGAGCAGTAGGTAATGTCCATTTTGAGGCCAATTCTAAGAACATTTTCCCACATTTCTTTATATTCACTGACCATCTTGCTTTCCTATAGAATACAAATTGTCTATGGATGGTAGCTGCTATAAAAAAAACAAAGGCTAAGCATATTGGGAGTTTATTTCTTGCAAATGCAAGTTTGACAGGGGTGGGCTTGGTTGTCAGGTGACGGCATCATGGAGTCATTCACGGACCCAGGCTGCTCTGCTGCCTTCAGCAAGCGGCTTCTAAGGTCCTGCTGGGGCTTGACTCTGGTCCAGCCAGCCAGAAGGGCCAAGTGCAAGTCAAATCATCTACAGGAAGCTTTTATAGTCACTACTACTAGAGAACTTGTTGGTTTTTTTTTAAAAGACAAACAGCTTAAATTGTGTGATTCTACAGTTTTGTGTGTGTGTGTATACATGTGTGCATGTGTGGACATTTGTTGTGTTTCTGTGTATGTATCAAGTTGCTAATTTTTCTTTCTTTTGTTTTCACCTTCTTTGAGAGGCAGATCCTATGACTTAATGAATCAACTAGACTCAGAGCTGATTTCCATAGCTATTAAGAGAAAAGTTTAGATTTAAAAAAAAATTTTTTTTTGGGTCCGGTCGTGGGGCCTGAACTCTGGGCCTGGGCGCTGTCCCTCAGCTCTTCAGCTCAAGGCTAGCGCTCTACCACTTGAGCCACAGCACTACTTCTGGCTTTTTTTGTTTTTGCTTATATGGTGCTGAGGAATGGAACCCAGGGCCTCATGCATGCAAGGCAAGCGCTCTACCACTGAGCCACCTTCCCAGCCCTGAAGTTTAGAGATGAAGTTAAGAAAGAAATTTAGGGCTGGGAAGGTGGCTCAGTGGTAGAGCGCTTGCCTTGCATGCATGAGGCCCTGGGTTCAATTCTTCAGCACCACATGAGAGAAACAGAGACAGCGAGAGAAAGAGCGAGAGAGACAGAGAGCGAGTGAGAAAAAGAGTGATGGAGAGAGAGAGAGAGAGAGAGAGAGAGAGAATTAGAGATAAAGTTAAGACTAGATTGTAGAAGGCCTTGAATGCCAGACCAAAGAACTTAGACCTTATCCTGTGAGAGAGGCCCTTTGTCTTTCTCTTCTTCCCCCAGAAATCCCATCAAATACAGCAGCTTGTACAGGTGCAGCTTGTGAGCAACACAAACAGGACTTCCAGTTGCCACACTCTATCACCAGTCCAGATGAATGATTATTTTATTTTATTTTTGCTTGTCCTAGAGCTTGAACTCAGGGCCTAGGCACTGTCCCTGAGCCTCTGTGTGGTCAAGGCTAGCGCTCTACCACTTGAGGCCACAGGGCCACTTCTGGCTTTTTCTGAGTAGTTTATTGGAGATAAGAATCTCATGGACTTCCCTGCCTGGGCTGGCTTCAAACTACGATCCTCAGATCTCAGCCTCCTGAGTAGCTAGGATTACAGGCGTAAGCCACCGGCACCCAGCTGAATGAATACTTTTTAAGCAGCTAAAATTCTCATTTTGTTATTTAAACTTAATATAGTTAAAATTGTGTGTGTATGTGTGTGTGTGGTGGGGGGGGTGGAACTCAAAGTTTTATACTTGCTAGACAAGTGTTTTTATCACACCCCAGGCCTTTTATGCTTTAGTTTGATTTTAGACAGGGTCTCATGGTGTTTAGTTTTCCTTTTTTCCTCTAGATTGGCCTCAAACTTTAGTCCTCCTATCTTCACCTTCTAAGAAGCTGGGATTACAGGTATGTACTATCATGTCTGGCCAAAATTCTCCTATTTAAATAAATACATTCTTTTCAGTGTTGTCAGTAAGACTTTATGACACGGCACACGTCTAGCCCTCATAGAATCCCACTTCCAAGTATACAGAGCCAAAGACCAGAGTCTAACATGTGGAGACTCCAGGCAAGCCATCCACAAGGCTTCCTTGGGGACCTGTGACCTGTGGCTGTATGGTAATATACCTAACTTGCCTGTAGAAGCAGAGGAAGCGATCTCATCAGAAGACTAGCCATTTCCTAAGAACACCTCCAGAAACACGTGTATGGAGAAGCCAGTGATGGACCAATGGAAAAAAACTAGGCAAAAGTCTTGTCAATGCTGTGACTTTTTTTGCCTAGGAAAGAACACCAGCAGCAACTGATTTTCCCCCAATATAATGGGCTAAAAACATATATCCATCTCTATACAAATAAGAAAAGCCAAAGGGAGTGCGGCTGCCATCCCGTCAATAATTCCACCTGAAGGATCACTGCTGAGATAGACGGTGATAGCCAATGTCCCTGTGAGGGGTATTTGTTGCTCCTGTCTATCTACACTCCTAGACATGAGAGTTCTTAGCAGCTCTGCATATGTTTGTTTTTAATTAAAATGTGCTGAATGACCCCGTTAGCTTCTCTGAAATAATAAAGAAAAGCAACGCAAGACAAATGGACTAACTGACAACTCCAAACACTTCATTTTATACCCTTCAGTTAATGTTAATGGAGATTTCCACTATGTTCTCATTGAAATAATAATTACACCAACACACTGACATAATCATCTAAGAGGTAGATACATATATAGTATAAATAACGACAACAGCAAAACCCACAAATGGGTCAATGAATTACAAATTCACTCTCTCAGTCCTCATTTTAAAGAGCATGTATTGAGGGTTTCTTGTTTATTAAGAGCAATAAGCTTATTAGCTTGCAGACTAATGCCTAGGATGAGATCACCCCAGGGTTTTTAAGTATAGGTTTTTTTTGGGTAAGACTGCATGTTCTGAGTGTATCGAGGAGCTATGTAGAGAATGTCTTCAACCACATGTTGAAGCAACACAGCAAACAACTCTTCAAAAGAAGAGATCATTTTTTTTAAGTCATTCCAAAAGCGAGTTTATGTGACAGCAGAGAATCTGGCCAAGATGCTGACAACATTGCATTTTATTCAGTACATACAAAGCTAGCACAGCTGCTGTAGGAAGATGTGCCCCCGGACACAAGGCCAAAGGGAAGCCATGTTCCAAGTGGACGGTAAACAGAGAGTTTATTGGAAGCCTTTTCAAAAGATAATGGCAGGATTTCAGCCATGAGATAACCAGAATTCTGGCCAAAATTGGGAGTCATCGCAACTGTTCAATGTCTTGGGATATTTTGTGGAGATGAATCCCTTGGGTTGAGGAGTCTGTAATGAGTGGAGGAAATAATTCAGTCACTGAATGCTCCTCCCTTCACTGGAGGGGGGTGGGCAGCAGGATATCAATGAGATAAATGAACTCCATGCGTTTGGAGTTTATTTACAACGAAACTGCAAAGCTTCAAGCTCATCCATATTCAATCAGAGAAAATTGTGGCTCATCCAAGACAAGACGGGAGCCAAATTTGGGGCAAGGCGAAGGGTGACATCATCTAAAGGGCTGGAAATGAAGTGTAAATTTGAATATCATCTGTCTATAAGTGATAATTAAAGCTGTGAGATTCAATCCATGCCAAGAGAGAAAGTCAATAAAAACGAAGAACAACAATGGCTAAGCTACGTGTCACCCTTGAAATAAGAGTTTTGTGTTTTGTTTTTGTTTAAAGTTCTTGGGGGTAAGATTTTTCTTTTCTGCAGTGTGATGTCAAAAAACAGACACCAATTACTTCCAAGAAGTTTAGGATCCTATTTAAATGGCACCTGGGTTGCCTAAATGTTGAACAAAGTAACGGGTTTTTCTCGAAGATTTGCTTCCATGGATATAGGAAGTCATTCCATTTTGCTGGAATTCCATTTAGTCATTCCATTTAGAGCTCTCCCCTGTTAATAGATCACTTTAGTAAATGCTTATCTAAGAGAATCACTAATTCATTTGTAACCTGATTCCCAAGACTATGAAAATTAAAACTCAGATGACAGCTGTCTCCTCTGGGAGAGGGCCTGGCACATGGTAGAAGCTCAGGATAAGTTGCTGCTATCACCGGGCACCTGTGGCTCACGCCTGTAATCCCAGCTATACAGAAGGCTGAGATCTGAGGATCAAGGTTCAAAGCCAGCCTGGGCAAAAAAGTCCATGAGACTCTTATCTCCAATGAACCATCAGAAAACCGGAAGTGGTGCTGTGGCTCAAGTGGTAGAGCGCTCGCCTTGAGCTGAAGAGCTGAGGGACAGTGCCCAGGCTCAGAGTTCAAGCTCCACAACTGAAAGAAAGAAAGAAAGAAAGAAAGAAAGAAAAAGTTGCTGGTATCTTAAAGCACAAGCTCGCTAGTCACTTGCACAGAAAAGTTGATTGCTTTGGATATTATCCTCATTCATTTATTTATGTTCCCTCTCATTTAAAAAGGATTTTAGAAAGCACATAAACGCATCTCCGGAATAAATTAGTCCTGCTAAGGAGGAAATAGTATGAAGTAGTCAAAGTAATCATTAACCACTTTCCTATAATACATTCAAAAGGGAGTTTATAGGGGTGGTTCCTAAAGCATCCTACATTGTATGAATCTGTAATACAGTAGGAAAGAGTAACATTTTTCTAGGTCAGGAGGAAATAAGCTCCGCTATGAGGCTCCTTCAGAGTTAACTTCACTCCAAGTATGCTTAAAGTATCCCATACATGGAAGACTTAATATTTTTTGTTGTTGTTATTGGTCGTGAGGCTTGAAATCAGGGCCTGGGCACTGTCCTTGAGCTTTCTGCTCAAGGCTAGCACTCTACCACTTTGAGCCATAGCTCCACTTCTGACTTTTAGGTGGTTAATTGGAGACAAGAGTCTCATGAACTTTCCTGCTCAGGCTGGCTTTGAACTGTGATCCTCAAATCTCAGCCTCTTAGTAGCTGGGGTTTACAAGCATGAGCCATCAGCACCTAGCCCAGTTAATTTCTTTAAAAACTGAAAAACACAAAAAAATACAAACCTTATCAAAATGACATTCCCAGATCTACTGCTCAAGAACAACCATGCTTCCTTCCCATTTTAAGTCTTGTGGAACTAAGCAACCTACAAGCAACAGCTAATGTCTTTGAACTGATTCTTTTAGACCATTCCAATGCTTATGTACTTATGGAAGGTGTTGGTTGGTATGGGTGTGCATGTGTGTTTCATGCCCATAAGTGGTCACATGACATGGGATATGCCATTATATATCATGCTTTTTCAGTCTGACATTGCTTTCTGAAATGGAGACTCGATGTCATGCATGGATCACATTCGTTCTGTGAAGGGGCCATGTTTTGTGCAGCGTCCCCTTCCTAACTCTTTTTTTTGGGGGGGGCTGGTTGTGGGGCTTGAACTCTGGGCCTGGGCGCTGTCCCTCAGCTCTTCAGCTCCAGGCTAGCGCTCTACCACTTGAGCCACAGCGCCACTTCCGGCTTTTTTCTTTTTGCTTATGTGATGCTGAGGAATGGAACCCAGGGCCTCATGCATGCAAGGCAAGCACTCTACCACTGAGCCACCTTCCCAGCCCCCGCTTCCTAAATCTTGTGTTGAAGTGCTAACTCTCAGAATCTCAGACTGTATTTTGAAGACTAGGTCTTTAACAAAATAGCTAGGTTAGAGGTCACTAAAATGAGCCATTATCTTGTGTGAGTGCTGTGCTTACACAAAGGGGTTGGGGTGAGGATACAGATGTTCACAGAAGCTGAGCTTGGGAAGTCACAGAGAGAAGACAGTCATCCCCAAGAAACCCACCCAACCAACCTCTTGACTTTAGCTTTCCAGACTTCAGAACTATGAGAAAATAGATTTCTCTTGCTCAACCCACTCCATCCATGGTACTTTTTTGATAATCCCCAAACAAACAAAAAAAAAAACCACCAAACCTAGTCTGGGCAATAAAGAATTCTCCAGATTTCAAATACCACAGTATTTTTAGCCATTCTCCTCAATGGTAAACATTTAGATCCACGCTAAGCACACATACACAGCCCCAAACATGGTTCCTGTTGCCCTGGGAATGACTGGGAGTTCCCCTAAGGGAAACCTCTAGAAATGCAATGTCTAGATGGGTATGGATGCACATTTTCAAATTTGCAAGATGCTGCCTAACTGTTCTCTAAAGAGTCCGCATTAATTCACACTCTCAGCAACAGCAGCTGAACAAGTACCAGCTCCCCAGTGCCTCACCTACATTTTTTGTTTCTTGCCAATGTGATTGGGAGGAAAAAAAAATCTTATAAGTTGCTTGAAAGCTTTTCCACCATTATGTGCGACGTTGAGTATTTAATTTATTGTTTTTTTAACTAGCTTTATTTTTTTTATTATCTTGTACAAAAGAGGTTTGAGTTCAACATGTTAATTAATGAATATAATGTCTCTTCACCAATGCATCTTCATCAATGTTACCCTTTCTATCATTCTGGGTAGGTTTTATTTATTTCTTTTTGTTGTTGTTGTTGGTTGCGCTGCTTGAACTCAGGGCCTTGGGCACTGTCCTTGAGCTTTTGTGCCCAAGGTTCATGCTCTACTACTTTGAGCCACAACTCTACTTCTGGGTTTCTGGTGGTTAGTTGGAGATGAATCTCATAGACTTTCCTGCCTGGGCTGGCTTTAAATCATAATGCTCAGATCTCAGTCTCTTGAGTAGCTAGGCATGAGCTACTAACACCCAGCTTCATTTTGAGTTGTTTTAAAATGCATACATTGTCTTTTCTTATTTTCTCTTTTATAAATTCTCAGTTCATATATCCTTTGCCTGTTTTTCCTGGGAGTTTTCTAGCTTTTTCTAATATATATTCACAATGGTAATCCTCTATCTGTTAGACAGTCTGCAAATAACTTTCTGCACGTCTTTCATGTCTTTTGCTCTTGTTCATGTGTTATTTTGGCAAAAGATTTCTAATTAGGGATAATCAGATGGACCTCTATTAATAGTTTGCATTTTTTAAAGTAAGGTTTTTATTGTGAAAATACTGTACAGAGGGGTTACAATCACATGAGCAAGGTAATGAGTACATTTTTTATCAAGCATTGTTGCCTCCTCCTTTGTTTTTCCCCTTCCATCCCTTCCCTCCCATCTCCACAACTACATCCACGCCCCACGCCCCTACCCCCGCCACCTAAATTGTAAAGTTCGTTTTTCGACATAGTGTCATTGTTGCAATGGATTAACCTGTATCCCTATCTAAACAATTTTTTTTCCCTTCCGTTCACCAAATTATACCAACATCAAATACAGTGAAAATGGGTTATACCGCAGGGGAGGGACACACAAAGCAACAAAAAAAACACATGATACCTTATAAATATGTTAGAAACAATAGCAAGAAAGAAAAAAACCACTTGTGTCCTTATCTTGGGGTTCATTTCGCTTAACACCATCTTATCTGACCTTTTCTGTTTGTCTCAGACATATACTAGTTATTGCAAATAAGGGAAACCATGGGGCCTATGTTTCTTTGGGCCTGGCTTACTTCACTTAATATAATTTTTTCTGAGTCTTTCCATTTCCTAACAAATGGGTTGATATCATTCTTTTTGATGGAGGCATAGAATTCCATTGTGTATATATACCACATTTTCTTGATCCATTCATCTACTGAGGGGCATCTGGGTTGGTTCCATATCTTAGCTGTGGTAAATAATGCTGCTATAAACATAGTTGTACTGGTAGCTTGCTAATCAAAACATTGAGATACCATCTCACCCCAGTTAGAATGGCTATCATCAAGAACTCTAATAACAACAGATGCTGGAAAGGATGTGGACAGAAGGGAATCCTACTGCATTATTGGTGGGGGTACAAACTTGTTCAACCACTTTGGAAAGCAGTATGGAGGTTCCTCAAAAGACTCTATATAGAGCTCCCCTATGACCCAGCAATCCCACTTTGGGGCACTTACCTGAATGATCAAAATAGTTTGCATTTTTATGTTGCTTAAAAGAAAGCCTCTTATCTGCAAAATTCACAAAGGTGCTTTCCTCTCATTTCTTCTGGTAGTTTCAAAGTATGTTTACATCTTTAGTATGTTTTTAATTCATTTCCATGATGGAGATAAGTAGGGATTTTTCTTTTCTTTCCCAATTGAGAGCAAATTGTTTCAATATCATTTACTGAGATATCAAATACTCATTCTAATCATTAAAAAAAATCACTGAAGCATCCATAGTACATCTTATTTTTAGGTAGTGTAACATTCAGATGAATCTTCCCTAATGTATTAGGAGAAGAATGTACCCCTAGGTAAGCAATCTGACCTAAATGAGTATTTGGAGAGAAGCCAAGCAAATGCTAGAGGGTGTCTGCCAAACACTGGTTTTGATGTTGGGATGCTAAGCCCTTCTTCCTGACAGGCCCTGGATGGCAAGATCAGGTATCTTTCAAGGCCGCTCTGAGCTTGTAATGACTGAGCTGTGTGGGAGGCTCTAGGAGATGACTTGTCCTTCCGTTGTCTTCTCAGGGAAAGTGCTTCCTGACCACCAGAGTCGAGCTCTCTGGAGGTCCAGGCTGAAGCTCTATGTTGTCTCTGGAGAATGGGGTGGAGGGCGTGAGAGGACTCGCTCAGCACCAAACTCCTTCCCTGCTTCCCATGGCTTCTCGTGACCAGATGCTTCTATGGCTGGTCCAAAATAAGAATTTCTCCAAAAGCCAAACCAACAGTGACGGCAAAAACTAGCCCTGACATTTCACTAAGGAAAAATAACCATCTTGATACCATTCTTCAAACAGAAAAAAGAGGTGGAGGAAGAGCAGGAGGAGGAAATGACACATTATACATTATCCATGACCTTAGTCGTTCAAATAACTTAAATCATTAGTTTTCAAATATTTCTTAGGCTCAAAATGCTTTGTTTAAGCCAGGTTATTACTTAGAGGAACAACACACGAGACAGATGACATAACAGTATCTCTGCTTCACGTGAGAATCCTCTGGTAGAAACCCAAGGGCTCTCTGGAGATGGCAACAGGCCGAAGGGGATTTCATGGCGGGCTTGTAGTGCAAAGGATACTGGCGGGAAACCCTGCTTGTATGTTTAAAGATACACACAAGTTTAGGAGTTCAAAGACAAAAGTCCCTGTATGTACTTAATGAGGAAATCTCTGGATCCCTTACCAGAACTGCCTAAGAACTTCTGGTTTTTGTTTTGTCATCTACCCCTTGACTGTGCCCTTGTGTCTCTCTTGTTACTCCTTTACGTTTTCTCTGGGCTAATTTGAATGTTTATTATAGAATAGAAGATGGGGGAGAGAACTTGAGCTTAACCACCTCTGTGGATTGTGTGTGTTGCTTGGCCCATCGTGATCATTGGAACATTAGTTATTTAATACCATCTTTGTAGATACCACTGCAGGGACATTTCTTCATCCATTGCCCTGGAATTTGCTGGATGGAACCAGCATCCTCTAAAACATCCAGGGTGCTCTGTGGGCACCCCAGAGCTCCCCACTGAAAAATCCTCTTTAAAGTCAGTGCAAAATTAGCTGCAGTTACCCTTTGTACCTTGTACACGTGGTAATACTAATCCTCACGCTGAAACCCCAGGACTATCAACCCACTCATTCTGTAAACCTTCCTTGTACACCTGCTGTTTTCCAGGCCATAGAATGGACCCCCAAGGATGAAGATGAGGGGATTTGAGGATGGTGCACTCTAAGTTTGAAATGTGAGCAGGTGACTATGGGAAGCTAGCGAAGCCATTCAAGGTGTTGTGGATTGCAGGGAAGGCAGAGGAAAGCAGGCTGGCAGATTGGGGTTGGGGTGGGGGGCCTACTCAGGGTGCTGAGACTCACTGGGCATCTGTTGCCCATAGCAGGTGCTGAAACGGGAGAGGCAGGGAGGGGTGAGTTATTATTGCCTGGTGGACCTTTCTAAGTTTGGCCTTGGACGTCCATGGGGAAGGGTTTTAAGCAGTAGATTGACACCGTCATATTTCTGCTTTGGAATGATCACTCTTGTCAACATATTGAAATGGGACATGATTAAGTTTAGGAGACCTTGGAGAAGATTCCCATAGTCATCCAGGGAGGAGATGCCTAAGGACTGGCCAGAAGTTGGGAGTAAAGTTGAAGTAGAGAGGATTGAGTAAAGCAGTATGGATGCTTGTAGAAGGAGGCAAAGTTGAATAATTGGTTATTCAATAAAGCAAGGAACATGGAATAGAGCCTTAGAGCAACAGATGATGATTTCCATTCGGGAGTAGGTTTTGCTTAAGGTACCTATAAGAAGTCAAGGTAGAAATGCTCACAAAGCAATCAGAAATTTGGTTTTGGAGCTCAGGAGATAGAGCTAGGAAGGCAATTTCAAATGAGAGGATAACAGCAAATAAGAAGGATCTGGTAACACCTAGAAAAGGGGATCAACAAAGAGGAGAATCCTAAATGGGAAGGGGAAAAGGCCGAGAAGTAGGCTGGGCTGGGTCAGAAGAGAAGAGGAAAGAGGGTTGAGGAGGAGGAATACAGAGAGACAGGAATCGTCGATGAGCAAATGCTGTGCAGACAAGAGGCCCACAAGGCCCACATAGAACATGGTAATTGGTAGTTTATTGGGGATGAGGGCCACAGGCTGGAGTTGTCATATGACAGGACTTTGGTAATGAATGGGCAAGTGAGAGGCTGGAGACAAGCAGGGAATAACCACTCTTCCAAGGCATGTGATGCTGGAGGAGATATGAGCTAACTTGAGGTGAACCTGCTTTGACGCTCTGCTAGTAATCCATGGGATGATGGGCCATCCAGTCTTAGTTCTAGTGATATAATAGAAGCAGTGATATAATAGAATTTTCCTCTTAATGCCAAAGGCTGGACCATGGATTTAATCGGTCCAGGGTGGGGCAAGAACAAGGATATGTTTTTGAAGCTCTATAAGGCAGTTGAATATCTAGTCACAAGTAACAGTTAGGAACCTTGTTCTCATTATTCTGTGTGTGTGTGTGTGTGTGTGTGTGTGTGTGTGTGTGTGCGTGTGCACACGCATGCGCGTGCGTCCTGATACTAGGGTTTGAATTCAGGGCCTTAAGCTGTCACTTTGCTTTTTTACACAAGGCTGGTGCTCTACCCATAGCTCTGTTTCTGGCTTTTTGGTAGTCAATTGGAGAGAAGAGTCTCCCCAATATTCTCCCTTCTAAACCACTTCCAACCACATCCCAATGCCATCTTGGTCATCTCTGCTTTTGTTTCTTTCAGTGATTGCTGGGTAGCCTCAGACAGTGGGCTGAAGTGGCAGGGGTGGGGGTGGAGAGGGTCTCCTTGGCAACTGCTTTGAGGTTCAGTGTCTTTGTTTGCCTGGTGTGCCCCCTTTTATTCTATGAGTGTTGTTTCCCAAAACATGTCCCCGTCCCGTCTCCCCCCCCCAACCCCTGTCCTGCAACATCTGTCTCAAGGCATATTTCCCATTCCTATAGCCACACATTTGTCTCAGCCCCACAACGGTAATATAAACAAGATCAAGATCAGGGGCTTGTGGGGAATACAGGGTTGTTGTGGAAGGTGATTGCTTCCTAAGCAGGAGATGGGATGGGCAGGATTTGCTTCAAGGTAGGTAAGAGGGACTAGGATCCAGGATACCAAGGGATAGAAGCAGGAACTAAGCTTGGCCAGTGACAGGAAGGAGGGGGTAGAGAGAAATACAGATGACTGTAGCTATTGGGCCTAAGAAGTTGAAGAAATGTAGTGTTGGTTGTGACTGAATTTATGTGCAGGGGAGAGCTCTAAGTCCAGTTTTTCCTAACATTATACATGTTTCCTAGAGATCCTGCTGGGATTGACATAGACAAGAGCAGCGATCGTACCATGTAATGGAATAATCATCTTGGCGATTCACCTAAAGTAACTTTATGTTCCTATTCCTTTTAATTAGAATCAGTTTACATGAAATCTATACTGTAGAGAAGGAGGTGGGAGGTATCAGTTTTCTGAGGTCCGCATGACTGAGATGTCAGTCCTTGCCAAGTTAGCTCCATTTAAGTTCAGTTAATTTGGAAGGCCAGGAAACTCCTAAATGGTAAATAACTTAAACAAGATGAGAAATAGAGCTGTTGAACCAGGCGCTGGTGGCTCATGTCTATAATCCTAGCAACTCAGAAAGCTGAGATCTAAGGATCCCAGTTCAAAGCCGGCCCAGGCAGATGCATTCATGAGACTATTATCTCCCATTAAGCACAAACACTTGAGCTGTGGCTCAAGTAGTAGAGCATCATCCTTGAGAAAAAGAGCTAAGTAGCAGTGCCCTGTCCCTGAATTCAAGTCCCAGAACTGGCATGTATGCCCGCATGCAAGCACGCTCACGTGCACACACAGAGAAATGTATCTATTGAATATAAACCAACTCTCATAGTGAGCAGAGCACAGCAGACCTGATGTGTGTTGCGATCATCAGGAAGCCAGCCTCCATTTATGTGCGTGCTTTACCAGTCCCAGCAATGGCACCCACCTCATGATCCCAAATGGCTGCCAGAGTTCTCGTCTTTGCGTTCCTACCAGAGCTTAGAGGCTAGGAGAAAAAATGGACTTGAGACACAGAGCTGTAGGGATGACCCTGTGCTCAGCTGAAACTTGAAAGTTCTCATACCAAGAAGAAAGGATGAGCTGGCTTCAGAGACTGTCTGTGCTCCTGAAGATGCACCTGCCTTCTCACCTTCAGCCCTCCCTCTGCCCACTCGGCCCTTCTCAGCTGACCAACCCTCACATGGAGCCACCCGTGAGCCACCATGGCACTGCTAGCACACTTCCGCCTGGCATTTCTGTGGGTGCATGCCAGAGAGCTAGACTTCTCAGTTTCTCCCCAGCAGCCCTCTTCCTATTTGGATCTTGCCAATACCCTCTTTCAGGAGTCCGGACTCCCCCTTCTCTGTCTTCCGTGCCTTCCTTCTCCCTTATTGTGGACTTGATCCCCCAATGCCCAATCCTAAGGCTTTCAAAGATTGCCATCAAAATGTACCCGAATTTGAAACACCTACCAGTACCCCACCAAGGAGAAAGGTGAGACCACCTTCCTCCTCCCCACCCCTATCCAAGGACTAATTCCCAAGCAACAAGGTTTTATTCGTTTAAACATGAAAATTTGAGCTAGGCACTGGTGGCTCACGCCTGTATCCTAGCTATTCAGAGTGGGAGAGCTAAGGATCACAGTTTGAAGGCAGCCCAGGCAGGACAGTCCATAAAACTCTTATCTCCAATTAATCACCTGAAAACTGGAAGTGAAACTGGGGCTCAAAGTGGTAGAGTGCTAGCCTTGAGCAAAAAAGCTCAGGGATAGCACCCAGGCCCCGAGTTCAAGCCCCATGACTGTAAGTAAATACATAAATAAGAAAAATAAATAAAGTTGTACCTTTCCTCCATCACCCCCTTTCTCCCTGTCACTTCATTTTATCTCTGTCCTTTGTTGCTTTTCTCTAACACAATTGTTCTTTTACATATTAAATATGTAACATATGCCTTATTAAAGACAGAAAAGCAGAGATGAGAAAAGCAAGTAAATATTGGTGTGTATCCTCCCAGTACACTCCCTTTACACACATGTGAGATACATGTTTACACACATGAACACACATGCACATCCACATAATTTTTATTTTCCTGGAAATAAAATCATATACTCCTATCTGCTAGACCAGTGATGGTCAATGAGAGCAATTTTGCCCCCACAGAAGACATTTGGGAACCTCTGTAGACATTTTGGGTTATCAAAAATGGTAGGTAATGCTACTGGCATCTAGTGGTAGAGGCAGGGGACACTTTGGATACCCGTGCACTGGACAGTCCCAACAAGTTATCTAGTCCCAAATGCCAAAAGAGCCAACCTTAGGAAACTCTTGTCTAGACCAAGGTTCAGCAATCTGAGCTCTCTGGTTGGCTGCCTGATGTAGAAGTAAAGATTTATTGGAACACAGACACACCCATTCATTTACCTATTGTCTGTGGCTGCTTTTGTTTTACAAGACAGTTGAAAAAGAGAAACTATGAGATCATAAGCCTCAAATAAATGTAAGTTGTATACGTTCTCTAGATGTATGTGCGTATGCATGTATTGCCAGTTCTAGGGCTTGACCTCAAGGTCTTGTGCTTTCCCTACGCCTTTTCACTCAAGTCTGGTGCTCCACTTCTGGCTTTTTGGTAGTTCATTGAAGATAAGAGTTTCATGGAGCCAGGTACCAGTGGCTCACACCTGTAATCCTAGCTACTCAGGAGGCTGGGATCTGAGGATCGTGGTTCAAAGCCAGCTCGGGCAAGAAAGTCCGTGAAACTCTTTTTTTTTTTTTTTGGTCCCGTTGTAGGGCCTAGACTCTGGGCCTGGGCACTGTCCCTCTGCTCTTCAGCTCAAGGCTAGCGCTCTACCACTTGAGCCACAGCGCCACTTCCGGCTTTTTCTTTTTGCTTATGTGGTGCTAAGGAATCAAACCCAGGGCCTTAGGCATGCAAGGAAAGCACTCTACCACTGAGCCATCTTCCCAGCCCCCATGAAACTCTTATCACCAATAAATGACCAGAAAACCAGAAGTGGCGCTGTAGCTCCAGTGGTAGAGTGCTAGCCTTGAGCTGAAGAGCTGAGGGACAGCACCCAGGTCCAGAGTTCAAGCCCCACGACTGACCAAAAAAAAAAGTTTCATGGACTTTCCTGCGCAGGCTGGCTTTGAACCTTGATCATTAGATCTCAGCCTCCTAAGTAGCTCAGATTACTGGTGCCTGGCTAGATTTTTTTCCCTAAGTACAAAGATGTAGGGAACATTAATTTTAATGTGTCCAAAATATTGTCATTTTCACCTTGGAATCGATATAAAAGCTGTTAGCAGCTCACATTCTTTTGTCTTCCCATACTTAGTCTTCACTGGAGGTACATCTCAATTTGGAATAACCATATTTCAAAGTCTATGTGGCTGGTGGCTACAGGACTGGATGACACAGGTCTAAACTATTATAAGCTAATTATATATCACTCTATTTAATGACTCTATTTAAAGATCGCTTTTTTCTGGGCATTTATATTTCTTCCAAGTTTCATAATTACGAATCATGATGTAATGAACATTCTCATATATAACTTTATACTCCATCTTTAGTTATCTCCTTAGGATAAATTTCCAGACGTGTTTCAAGGAGCACACATACATTTTTAAGTCTTTTAAAATACATTGTTTAGCTGGGCATGATGGCTCACAGTTGTAATCCCAGCTATGCAGGAGGTAGAGATAAGGAGAGAGTTGTTGTTTAAGGCCAAAAACCAGGCAAAAAGTTAGTGAGATCCCATCTCAACCAACGGGTGGGTATACCTGTCATTCTAGCTATGAGGGTAATGGCGGGGGGGGGGGGAGAGGGGGAAAATTCAAGATCCTATCCTAAAAATAATGAAAGCAAAAGGGCTTCGGATGTGGCTAAAGTGGTAGAAGGCCCGCCTACAAGCATAAGGCCCTAAGCTTAAACCCCAGTAGTGTCAAATTAGACTGCCATCAACAAGGTCTGAGAACACCAGTTTCTCGTACACTCCTTCCAATGCTGTGATTTGTATAGTCCTTTCAGAATCCGTACGCAACAGTGGCTTCTTGTTACTGTTGGTTTAATCTGACTGTAGCCCATTAGCTTTCTTATATTTGATTCACTTTTCTCAGGTAGATTGGTCATAAGCTTAGTCAATATTCACATGCCCACAGAATGGCACCATTTTTCATTGAGGTATTCAGGATAATTAGTGACCATTTGTATCAGTCAGCTTTTTTTTTTTAAAACCAGGTATATGGTTGTAACAAATAAACTGACATCTCTGCAACCTACAATAACCAATATGTGTTTCTCACATTACACACGAGAACCCATGTGAACCCTTGCTTCTGCTACTGAAGCATGTGGTCTCCTTGGCACATACCTTCTTAGCCAAGTCATGGCACACCAAAGCCAGGGGAAGGGGAGTATATACTTCTCCCAAGGGAGACCCCACGAGCCCCAAGTCCTACATGGCAGTGTGTAGGAAGTGAAATAGGGAGGATTGAAACAATAATAAAACCTTCTTTGTCAGTCAAACCAATCCAATTACATTAAATCAGTTGTGTCTCTGTACCCACTGAAGTCAGACACGCCCGACCTGATCCACTGCAATCCTGAAAGGATTCCTGACCCCTTGGGGTCCAGTGCTGAAAGACATCTCAAAGCCAACTGGGTGATCCATGGAAGGAATTTTCCACCCAAAGAAATCATTCCGTTAATCACACATCTAAGAAGTAATGAATCCCTGTAGGTTCTTATAGCAGCATCAAACCACCTTGATTCTGTGTTTGCTTTGGCAGTGCTAAGGGACTGAACTAAGTGCCTCATGGATACTAGACAAGCGCTTTACCACTGAGCCACACAGCCAGCCTAGAACCTTGATTGTACAGAAGACAAGTGAAGATGATATGTCATCATCATCATCATCATCATCAAGAGGAGCAGAAACATGATTGTCTCCCTTATCTTCCACCACTGGGAAAGGTCCAAGCCAGCTACCATTTTCTGAAGCCCAGCCAAAAGCAGCTTTATTCGGCTAGAAAGACATTAACGTAAGAAATGAGCGAGAACTGTGATGAAGAATGGAGCCACAGGCTCTGGGAGCCTGACTAGTTGAAAGATTATTCAACTATTTGAAGGCTCATAAAAACTGTATCTCTAAAATCCCGACAGTAGACCCTTTCAGAATTGATTTAAAAAATATGCAAATGATAAGCTCTTCCACCTCAAACTTGAAAGAAACCATTCTAGAAATATGAGAAACAAAAAGGAGCAACATATGTTTCCTTGAGTAAGTCACTTCCTATTTGAATCATTTACTTACATAACGAGCCTTTCTGTACTGATTAGGGAGCTGCCACTTACGCTTTGCAGCCATGCTTCAGGTGGTGACGCCTTCTTCCTGTCTTACGCAGGGCTATAGATTCTTGTCCTCTTGGCTCTATCCTTCCTCTGTAGGTCATGACTGGAAGGAGGGAAACTTCTCATCCCAGTCTGATGACAAGAGGAAGAAAAACAACATGGCCCTTTATGTTCTTTGGGCTGCTTAGTTGGTTGAGCCTTTGGAAATAGTCAAGAAAGAAGTTAGGGTATTTCCTTCTTTTGTGTGTGTTGGTACTGGGGCTTGAACTCAGGGAGGCTACCACTCTACTACATGAGCCATAGCTCCTCTTCTGGATTTTTACTGGTGAATTGGAGATAAGAGTCTCTTAGATTTATCTGCCTGGGCTGGCTTTGAACCATGATCCTCAGATCTCAACCTGCTGAGTAGCAAAGATTGTAAGTGTGAATCATTAGTGCCTGTGGGGTTTGTCCTTCTTTATCCACTCTTAAACTCCGTCTTGCAACATCTGAGTTCAAATTCTACCTCTGCTTTGAAGCTTTTCCTACCTTCTCCAGTTGAGAGTGTTTTTATTCCTCTGAATACTGACTGAGACATCCTGACCTCCACTCACTGGCTCTGTCCTGCCTCTATTTTGGTTAACTTTGAGTGAGACTATACCCACTCTCAACTCCAGGTTGATTCCTACCTCCTCTCTTCTGGGCTTTGCATAGTTGACCTAGGGGTAAGTCTGTGACCACAGCAGGACCATTCACCTTTGCTCTGCGCAGTGGGGAGACATTGGAAGAGAGACCATTGTGTTCTTTAGGCCATGAGCCAGAAGGAAATTGGAAGCCTGGCACTTCTCAGATCCCACCTTTCTGCATTCCTTCACACAGCTGATGTTGAGAGAAATAGACATCTCTCAGTGATACACAACTATTTGAACCCTGACATCTACCTACACCTGCAACTCTTACTCTTCCACACACGTTCTCTTTTCTACTAATTTGAAGTGGATTAAAAAAAAACTTGTCTACAGGAACTAACAGGCTCACCCAGAACTCCTTAAACAAAATGGGTGCTTATGGGAAAGACATCTGGACTATGGAACCTCCAGGGTTTTTTTTCCGGCTTGCTGCTCTGCTCCGCTCACCACAAGTTAATGCTGAATCGCCCCCATGTGTGGAGTTCCAGCTGATAGGAAGGGGACAGAGCACATGGAAGAATGTGCAGCTGGGACTGAAGGTACAGCATGGAAACTGGCATGTTTGCATGCCTTTCCATATATGTGAGAGGCTGTCAGTGGCCACGTCTAATGCAGACAGCTGGGGCATATTCATTGTCTGGGCAACTGGGTGTCTGGGTGTACACACATAGCTAGCAGAATAAATGATACGGTGCTTATAGATTGAAAAAATTAAATATTGTGCTAGTCAGCTCTCCATCCCTGTGATGAAACACTTGAGATCATCAACTTATAGAGAAGGAAGGTTTTCAGTGATCGTTTCAGAGGTTTCATGGCCTTTGAGTCTGTGGTAAGGCAGCAGAGCCTGATGGGAGTATGTGTCCAGGGAGCTGTTTACCTAATGGCTGCCAGGAAGGAGAGGAAGAAAGGCGGGCTGAGGTTCTGATCTCTTCCTTAAGGACATGGCCCCCAGTAACCTAACTTCTTCCCATCTAACCATCCCACCAGTAACACAAGAGGCCGCTGACAGACTTGTGCACATGGGGTTTTGGGATCCAGCTATCTAAATTATAGAGCAAATAGCCTATCAAAGTTAAATGCATGCATTCCACTAGTGTGGAAAACACTAGTGAGCAGAGATCCACAGGGCCTACTATGGTGGTCTGTCCATTTGCCAAGCTATGGCTATGTTTTCTAGCATTCCCTCCATTGTCAAGTTCCAAGTGCAGGTTGACCAGGAATGGAGCAAGCGTGAGATTCCCAAGGCAGAAGTGAAGCCCCAGTCTTTGAACTCTGTGTGTGTGTGGGGTAAGACACATGCCCGGGTGGGGCTCGGGGCATTACTGCAGACCCACTTCCACTCCTGCTCATCCAGGACAAACGCCAGGTCCCCTCTCCTTCTGGGTGCTAGCTGCTCCCAGAGGCAAGCGCAGCTCCTTAGCCAAGGTCAGCCGCTCTTTCTCCAAGTCGTCCCTGACCTTGGATGGACGTCAAGAGATAAAAACCTTGGCTCGAGCTGGCCTTGCAGGATGCAGCCTCTCTAACACGAGCGTGTCCCATTTCTGGCACCACAGACCCATGGGGGTCAGATGATTCCTGTGGCGGGGCTGTCCTGTGAGAGACAGGACATCTGGCAACATCTCTGGCCTCTGCCCATAAGATACGAGGAGCAGCTGAGCCCTCGCATGATGTCTCTCGAGACAAAGCTAGCCAGCATTGAGAGTGACCTTCATCACGGGCCTTGCAGCCCACAGCAGTGAAGGGGCCTTGCTGCCGCCTTCCCACAGCACCCACAGCCACAGCCGGCCAGTGTCTACAATCAGTCCTCTGCTCCGTGTTATTGAGGTTCTACCCAGGTGGGTTATGATTTCGGTGGGCCAAGATACTTGGCTTTCCTGCACCCTTTCTGGCATCACACCCTTAGTTTATAACTGTCCAGTATAAAAACAAATATTACATAGGCTGAGTTACAGTTACATAGCCCTGATTGTACTTATATTCAACCTGCTGTGGGCCACTGTTAAATTTCCCTGAGTCCCTAGCGGACAAGTCTGCTGCTTCTACCCAAACGCAATTGCTTAAGTCTTCACATCACACCTTTAGCCCTGTGATCAGAACACACACGTGCGTACACACACACACACACACACGTATACATGCACACACACACATACATGCAGCCATGACTAGCTTCTTTCAAGACTTACCTGGGTCGAGGGCGTAACCCCAAATACTTGATGATACATGGGGCGGAGTGAAACTGGTTGAAGATCCTCCTTGAGCTTGTTCTTAGCCGAGTGGCACAGTCCACAGCAACAGAAGGAGCTACCGTGGTGTGACTGCTTCTTCCGAAACTCGTGGTGGAAATTCAGTCGCCCATGTGGCAAGACTGAGAAGATTTTTTATGCCCTCAAAATAGATTCACACTAGTCAGAGGAGTGGGTCATGCTCAGGAGAGTAAGCTTGGCCTCTTCTCCTCTCTTCCCCTTTCCCACTCCTCCCTTCCCCGCCCTTCCTCTCCTCTCTCTTTGCAGCTCTCCACCCCACCCATCCCCTACTATATAACACCGTAAGAAGGCCTCCCCCAGGTGCAACCCCTCTACCTTGTGCTTTCCAGCCACCAGCTCTGTGAGTCAAATAAACTGCTAGTGTTTATAATGTACCCTGCCTGCAGTATTTTGTTATAGCAGCAGAAATGGAAAAACTGGGGTGAGGGGTGAGGGTGGGAAATGAATGTGGGGAAAAAAAAACCTTATAAAGACACATCCAAAAGAAAGAGAGTGCGCCCTCCCCCAATGAAATTGCAGACATGTGCCTGCTATGTATTTCCCATTCGATGGTTAATAATGCGATGTAAATCATCTGGAGGCCTCAGATGGACCAGTTCCAGGCCCAGCCCTCCATGGATAGCAGCTGTTTCTGATTAGCTGGGAGCCCACCACTGGAGACCAATAAGTTCCGCTGGGGGTCGGTGGAGGACAGGAAATGAACCACCCGGCCTCTTGCCTATTCTTTCCATACGTCCCTCAAGCTGTAACTCCATCAGGTATGAAAAGATGCAATAGCAACTGGACAAAGTGGAGGAATCAGAGGATTTGATTTTATTCCACCTCCACGTCCCCCAAACAACTTTGTCCGCTAATGGTATATGTTCATTCACTCCCGAATCTAAACACCTGCTTTATGCAAGATGTTTGATAGAGAGGTGACATTATGGATGGCAGAAAGTTAGTATTAAAGTATGAAATACTTCCTTAAGCAAGAACTCTGATTTCCACCCCCTCCCTCCCTGTGGAAATATCAGGAAACCATTTTGCAGCTGAACAACCAAACCAAAGGCAGTGAAGTTTAAGATAAGTGTAAGGAAAATTGCATCAAACATTCTATCAAAACCCTTGGCAGCCTAAAAAAAAAAAGCAAGAGTTTCTGAATCCAGTGAGTAGCTGAAGAAGAAAATTCAATTTCATTTTTTCACTTTGTCTGCCAATTTTTTTTCTAGCACTTCATTTAAAATGAAATCTCTAAAGAATCAATTCAAATTAGCTTTACAGTTTTCCCCAAAGAATCCACTTTCAAATAAATTGAATTGGAGCATGTGACATAATAAGTGAGCATAAAATTCATGTTAACTAGTCCGAAGGCAAAACTTCACATAATCAGGAAACAAATAATCTCACATGACTGAGCTAAAAATAGTCTGTAGATTGTCAGTTTCAAAATTGAGCAAAAATAGAAAGGCTTGTTCTAATAATGATATGGCGTATTTCCCCCTAATGAAATGGCCTTGAATTTTGCAATGAATTACAGAAATAGAATTCTTTTGGCAAAAGGAGATACCAGACATGAGTTGTCTTAATAGATAGAGTAGCAACCATGAAATAACTTCAGCTGGGACCAAGTAGCTTTGATTTTGTCCTTGAAAGCAGAGTGAGGTAGCAGGAGAGGTGAGCTGACTGTCCTCTGGGTAGAAAACAGCTTTTCCTTCTGTATTTGTTTGATGTGGTCAGGTAAATATTCATTTGAAGTCTAATTATAATGCTCATTTAGACTCTGAAGCTATTTGAGGACAGTGACAATGTTCTACTTGACTTAGTAACAACTTAATACCCTGATCCAGACAGGACTCTATAAGTGTTTGAAGGAGGGACTCAAGAATGAATGAATGAATCAATCAATGTATTGTCTAAATCAGGTATAACTTAGTTTTGAGATTATATCTTTGTGTGTGTGTGTGTGTGTGTGTGTGTGTGTGTGTGTGTGTGTGTGTGTGTTGATACTGGAGCTTGAACTCAGGGCCAAAGTGTTCTCCCTTAGCTCCACGTCTAGGCTTTTGGTGATTAATTGGAGATAAGAATTTCATGGACTTTCCTGCCTGGGCTGGTTTTGAATGTGATCCTCAGGTCTCAGCCTCCTAAGTATCTAAGATTATAAACATGAGCCAGCGTGATTATATTGTTTTGTCTGAATAGTTAAGTTGGAAACTGTCTAGTCACTTTCCAACGGGTGGTGGTCGTCCTATTTTTTTTCTCCGTTGAAGAAACACATATCTCTCACTTGTGTATTGATTTCTTCCAATTGCAACAATGTTAGATTTACATTGATTTGAGGAGGTTTGGACCAAAAAGGAGAGTCTAAGTGTGATAGACATAGGAAAAAAAGTCCATGTGAAGACACTTTGAGAAGATGATCAAAGACAGAGAACTAGGAAAAAATCTTGATCTTGGTCTTGTCACCAGGACTCTGAGAAATGAAGTTTCTGTGTGTGAGTGGCACAGAGTGGACTGTTTTGTTATAGAAGCCTAATACTCGAATACTCTCTTTCACAGAAGCTATCACCCTTACAATCTGCTTCATTAGCCAATCACCAGTGAACTCAGAGGATTCAAACTATGTGGTCTGCTTTCCCTCAGCCAGGTGTCCCTGAACCTGGCCCAAGTGCTCGGTATATAATAAATGCTCAGTAAGTATCAATCAAATGAATGAGTACATAGCTAAAAGCTTTGACTGAGTGATGGCGGTGGGTGGGTATTACCTCCAAAAGGACTTGTTTTAGGCCTGGGCTGCCCCCAGAAGCAAGGACACCTTGGGTTGGCTGGGTATACACATTAGCATGCATTTATGTAATTTCATTGGATACTGCCAATTCCTGGGACTTCAAGATTTCAGTTCCTCAGAGAAACACAATCCAATGAAATTTAATCTCATGGATTTTGTCTTTACAGAGACAAATATATCTCTATGGGGTTACGTTTTTTTTTTTCCACAAAAAAAGGATCATTCTTAGAAGTGTAAATTCAACATTGTTGCCACTGGAAAAAATACACAAGTGAGAGAAATGTTCTCATTTGATTAATGGCACACTTGATTTCAATCTGGAAAACATCGTCGCTGCTTTCTGCAACGACGATGACATGGTACGGATGCTCTGGAACCGCCGTGCCGGAAGGAGGCTAGGAGGCTGGGGAGGTGGGGGTGGGGGTGGGGGGAGGATTTCTGTCAAAGTCTTCAGAGGAATCCTCTTTTCTAGGAAACTCATTATTCACTTAATTATTCATTCTGTTTATTTACTGTATAGTTATTACACATAAATATGGTGCAAATCCCCAGAATCCTCAAACACCAGATGCCAGTTTCCCTCCGCAGTCCCGAAAGACATAGCCAAGCCATCACTGTGAGAATTAAAACAACAACAACTAAAACCCAATTAAAATTGTGCCAGAATGTTCATTTCCAAAAGAAAAACCCTGCAAATGAATCAGCTTTTAGTCACTTTCCTGACTGCTTCTGCAAAGAGACAAACAATACCACCACCACCGAAGCCCCTTATAACTAAAACTGGGCCACCACTGGTATTTCAATTGTAATTTGGTTCAACTTTGTGTCCACCCTGGAAAGGGGCATTGCTAAGATAGCTTTATCTTGTTTCCACTAGGTCACCATTGTATCCTTTCTGGCTACATCCACTTTACGTCCTTCGTCCCATTTTCTAAATCCACTGATTTGGAGAAGAATGTTTTGCCTTTCAATCTGTCTGGCAAAACTCAGCCATGTGGGGAGAGAGCCAAGTGGCAAGAGATGATTGTTTAGGTCTTGAAATCTCGGGGTGACAGGACCTCTCTCTCCGGTTGATCTGAGCAGACGAAGCCCTGCCTGAGCCTTGCACTACTCTGGGTCTGACTAGCATCCTGAGGAAGGGAACGTGTGCCTGAGCTCTTCGAAAGGGCACTGCCCAGGGGACAGGGGGCTAGCCTCCATGAGGGTGGTGGTACAGAGTAACTCAGCAACTGCTGGGAGAGACATGCAGGGGTGTGTATGTGTTCCCAGGGAGAAGCAGGTGTGTGAATAATGGTCTACAAGTCTCCATTCCTGTGGTCCCTATCCATGAAGAAAGTTGTAGTTGAGTGTGTGGCTGTGGCCAGCTCTACGAGGAGTCTTGATAGGGCAGGAAAGTGCATGGAGACTGCATCTTCCAGGACTCCAGAGGTTCAGGCCCTCAATTCCATTCCTGAAAATGTTCAAATCTTTTGGGGGACTCAGCCAGAGAAAGCTGCTAGTATTTCCTCACATCCAACCCAGGGGTCTTCCCTCTCTTGGTACCTGCGGGTCTGAAGTCAGCCTCAGGGATAGACTATTGAGACTCAAAATTCCCACCTTGGTCACTACCCAGTAGTGGCATCATTTCTCAGGAGAATTTCAACTCTGCCTCTTTCTTCTACTGCAAGAATCAAATGCGAAAGAGTGTGGAAAGAATGGAGAACCCTGAATTTTAATACCGCTGTTCCTGAGTTCCAGTGTGTGTGTGGGGGGGGCGCACTGGAACACAGTACAGGGCTGGGCTTTGACTCAAAGCCCTGCTTCTTCTCCTTTTCCTTTGCAAAGCAATACCTGGAATCACTTGTCTCTCTCTCTTCAGCAGCGACAGCATCCCTATTTCTGACACCTTACATGAAAATTAAGTTCACTGCCTCCTATTCACCAATGCCTCATGACCATTTTTCTTACCTGTTGCAAATATTCCTCATCACATAACCTGATTTTGAGGGCTTTGTTGCTGAGAAGGCAGGGACATTTTCTTTTTCTTTTTTTTTGGGGGGGGGTCTGGTCATGGGGCCTGAACTCTGGGCCTGGGCCCTGTTCCTCAGTTCTTCAGCTCAAGGCTAGCGCTCTACCACTTGAGCCACAGCGCCACTTCCAGCTTTTTTCTTTTTGCTTACGTGGTGCTGAGGAATTGAACCCAGGGCCTCAGGCATGTAAGGCAAGCGCTCTACCACTGAGCCACCTTCCCAGCCTGGCAGGGATGTTTTCTAAATCCATTCAGCAATCACATGTCTGACTCACCAAGATTGTCTTCTTTAATAATATGTGGAATAAGAACTTTGTATGTCATCTTATTTCTTTATTAATGATATGTTAATAATCTGTTTGTTGCTGCTTTAAGAAGTCTTGTGTATGAAAGCCTGGTGTATTCAGTTATGTTTCCAAATGAGATCTATTAAATAGTGACACCCGTGATAGCATGAAAGAAATATGGAGGAACTGAAAAAAATCAATTTCAAATTAAAGTAAAAATCATCTGTCTTATGCTTCGATTTCCAAAGCAGCTGCTCTTTTAGATTAGCATTGATGTTACTTCATTATCAGAGATCAACGTTAAACGCGTGCACACCCCACCCCTTCTTCCATGATTGGAATCTTAAGTGGAGATGTTCCAATGTCTTCTTTTGGGATGTGAAGGGAGGAGATGAAGGAGGGACAGCTGAAGAGCAGCAGGTGGCTCTAAGATGTCAAGTCATAGCAGATCTTGCCAGGACGACTTTGGGCCGTGTTTTCATAAAAAGTCATAAAAACGTGAATTGTAAGACACTGGTAGGGACTAGTGAATTGATCACTTCTCAAGGTTTGATCCTTGGAGCATGAGTTTCTTTTCTCTCTCTCCCTTTTCTCTCATAGTTCCATGGTGCATCAATTAAATCTGAGAAACTGAATAGATATAATGACGAGTATTTTAAAGGTTCTGTGAACCCCTATTATTAAGAAAAAATGCCCATTTATCATCTTTGACCAAATAATTACCAAAGCATGCTTTGTGCATAGAATACTAACTCATGTATGATGTGCAACAAATAAAATACATTGAACTCATGCATTGAAATCTGAACCCTCACTGTGATGGCATGGGAGTGGAGCCCTGGGGTGGTAAGTAAGTCATGAGGGTGGGGCCCTCGTGAACCCATTAGTGCCCCTGTAAGTGCACTTGAGAGAGAGCTCTCATGTCCTTTCCACCATGTGAGGATATAGCTGGAAGCTCATCTATGAACCAGGAGGTGTGTCCTCCCCATTGACACCAAATCCATAGCTGCCTTGATTTGGGTTCCCTGGTTACAAGAAATCAACGCCTGTGGTTTAAACACAGTCTGGAAATTTGTTAGAACAGTCTGAATGGACTTTATAAAGCAAATGGGCCTTGAGCCACATTTATCTAAGTGGATCTCCTCACTGAAATTGGTGACAAAGAGGAAACTGAGGCCCACGAAGAGGGGTTGCCTTCCTAAAGAGCATAAGAAGTACGTGCTGAATGAAGAGTCATCAAATATGTCTCCTGATTCTTAGGTGCCATACCAGATGGCCTCAGAGAAATTTCCCTCTAACTATATCTATACCATCTATATCTATATCATCTATATCTATATTCTCTCTCTCTTTTGGATATAAAAGAAATTTTTGCCTCTTAAAACACAAGAAAGAAAAATTTGAAAATGTACCTAGTATATGATCATGAAAATGGTCAAAATAATAAACATAAAACTGACACATTGATATTTTGAGATTAGTAAATCTCTAGAGCAATTTTTTTTAAAAAAATGACTTATTTTTCACATATAGTTAAATATACAGAAACATACCAGAATTGTAAAGGTCACTTTACAGGGTTAAATATGATTGTTTAGACTTTTAAACAGAATACTATGGTCTGTATATGAAATAAAAGCTTAGATGGAATCTAGACCTTATGCCAGCTAACCTCCATGAACAGAACATTAACTTAGTGAAACCAAACTAGTCCCCGAGTAACCATCTCTCAATGACCATACTACAACTCACGGCAGAGCTGATGTAGAACCACTATGACTGCAGGAGAGCAATGGGACATGGGCCATGCTCCACTGATTAGTGCCAGAGGGAGTCCATTAACTACACCTTCTGGGTTCATTGCTCCTTACAGTCTTCTCAGCACTGAACAAATGATCAGGGTCAAAAGAAATCTAAAGAGTTTTCTTTTCAATGGTCTGAAGCAAAGGGATTTCTTTCCTTGGAATGCATATGTAGAGTCCCTCATAGAGGACTGGGAACATTTTCCTTGTTGTTTTGAATATTCTTAAAAATGTAATCCACAAACAGGTACTTAAACTACATGAGGTCTCTTCATTACCAGAGTCAAATCATACACCAGCCTGTCAGCATACTTCTCCTGCCAAAAGCCTGACTCCAGGAGAGCGTCCTCAAGAGCTCACACACAAAGCTAGGAGGGCCCAGAAAGGTCCCATTGAGTGGTGGTTAATCAAGGTTTTGAACAATTATGTACTACCTTTGGAAGTTTTTGACATGTTAGCTTTCAGTATACACTTAAATAGTGACAAGGGCTTACATTTCCACCACAGAGACTTTTAGTCAGGTGCTGGTGGCTCACACTTATATTCACAGCTACTCAGGAGGCTGAGATCTGAGGATCACAGTTTGAAGCCAGACCAGGCAGGAAAGTCTGTGAGACTCTTACCTCCAATCAAGTACTCAGAAAAATCTGGAAGTGGTGCTGTGGCTCAAGTGGTAGAGTGTTAGCCTTGAGTATAGAGGCTCAGCCACAGTCCCCAGGCTCTGAGTTCAAGCCACAAAGGCCAACTAAAAAAAAATAAAACAATTAATTAACTTTTAATTTGAGAAGTTACAAAATAATTGTGAGGACAGTGAAGAGAATTCCTTTGTAAGATGTACTAAATTACCCTATTATTAGCACCTTCCATTAGTATGGTAAATTTGCTACAGAGAACAAACTCGTATTGGTACATTAGGATTTACTACAGTCTGTATTTTACTCAGATTTCCTATTTTTACCTCATGGCCCTTTTTCAGTTCTAGGATCTCATCCATCAGATTGAATTTAGTCTTGCTTTTAGCTTCCTCTTGGGATCAAGTTTTCTTGGCTTTTGAGGACCTTAACAATTTGAGGAGTACTTCTCAAGTATTTTGCAGAATATCATTCACTTCTTGGAGAGGTATCTCGGTTGCTTCCAGGTTTTGACAACCAGAATAGTTGCTATAAACATTCATATGCATGTTTTTGTATGGATATGATTTCAAGTTAGCTGGGTAAAATACTTAGGAACTTGAGCTCTATGTCATGCAGTAAAACTACTGTTTATTAAGTTTTGTAAGAGATTGCCAAACTACTTTCCAAATGTTAGACCATGTTGCATTTCTTTAGGTGTGAATGAGGGTAGAAATTACTCCCTGAAACCAGTGAGAGAAAGGAGGAAAAGGAATGTGAAGAGAAGGAGGAGGAGGAGGAGGAGGAGGAGGAAGACGAGGAGGAAGACGAGGAGGAAGAGGAGGAGGAGGAGAACGAAGGACAAGATACATGTCAGCTAACATCACTGACGTAGAACATGTGCAATTGGAGTCTGACAAGACATTCTCTTCACAGATGTGGTAAAAACAGTATTTGAAGAGAAGATGCCTAAGAAGTCCCTATATGTGATCAAAGCTATCAAGTGCTCTGGAATTTTGGTGGTAAGAAGAGAAAAATTCTGCTGAATATATGTTTGGATATCGGCCAAGAAGCAGGTCAGACTGACTCTCAAATGACCCAGTGCATGTAATTCTATTTATGGATATGATACAAGGGAATAAAGGAGGGAGGGAGTAAAAGAGGAAGGGAGGGATAAAATAAGGGAGATATAAAGAAGGAGGAAGGAAGGAAAGAAAAGGGGAAGGGAAGAAGGGGGAAGGAAAGAAAAAGTAAAAAGGAAGGGGAGGGAGGAAGGGAAGGAGAGGCAGAAGGAGAAAGGGGAAAGGATGAGAGAAAGAATAGAGGGAGGGACAGGGAGAAATGAAAGAAAGAATGGAGAATGGGAAGAAGAAAGGGAGGGAGGGGCAGGAAGGAAAGAGGGAAGGAAGGAAGAAAGGAAGGAAGGAAAAAAGGATGGAAGGAAGGAAGGAAGGGAGGAACGGAGGGAGGGAGGGAGGGAAAGAGGTAGGAAAAGATTGGACAAACCATATGCTATGAGCATTGCAAGCTCAGTAGTAAGGAAAACTTGGTAAAGAAATTGATTCAAGCACTATCTCTGACACGTTTGACCCTAGAAAAGTCATTTAAAAATCAAGCTTGGCTTTCTTATTCAAAGTAAAAGAAAATGCCCAAACCGACGTCTGCCTTACAGTGACTGTTGCTATGACAATATTTGTAATATATTTCTAGCCCCTTGGTCAAGTTCTTTTTCCTCATAAATTTAATATTATTGCAATTGCTCTTACTGAAGTCACATATTTTAGCCAACTTAACTGTTTTACTCTGAGTTTTCTTTTTCAAGGATCAATAAAGCATAACCTAGGGAATATGTTTGAATTTCAGTTTATGTTTTCATGCAAATTAACCTGATTTTGTCTGAAAATTTTTTTAAATTCACATTTCTGAGTTATTTACTTTATCAGCTTAACCTAAGAGAAATTTAGATTGGGCACTCTATATTTGATTATGGTAAAATGTGTAGGTGACTTTTCAATCCATGTGGCCAATACATTTTCAAGTTCTATCATAAGTCAGGTTGCTTTGTAAGCTGATTAACCCTCAGGCCACTGAATTGAAGTCTATGGGTTTTATTTTAACTGCCGGACTTCACAGTTCCAAATAAATTCTTCAAAAGTTACAGGCTAAGCAAAGGTTGTTAAGGAGTTTATTTTTATGAATCTGAAGTTCCAAGTGTATACGTATAGTGAGCATCAAGCTGAAGGATCGGTGGAGAGTGTTTAGAATTTCTGTGCCTGAGTACTTCCTGCTGATAACGAAGGCCTCTTCAAAGATGGCTCTGTTATTCAGACATTTCTAGAACTCAGTGTCTTCAAATAGGGCTTGTAAGAGCCTGTAGCATATTTTAATCTTTTGTCTTTTGAAGTTGGCTTTGAGTAGGAAGGAGCTTGATTTCTGGCTCAGGTGGTAAGACTATGTTTAGCTTTGTTAAGAGACTGCTAAACTCTTTTTCAAAGGCTGGGCCATTTCCCACTTCCTTAGGTGTGAATGAGAGTAGAAAATACCCACTGGAACCAGTAAAAGGAGGAAGAGGAAGAGGAGGAGAAAGAGAACAGAGAATGAGGCACATGTCAGCTCACATCATTGATCCAACACATGCAACTGGAGTCTGACAAGGACATTCTTTTCGCAGATGTGGTAGAAGAAGTGTCTGAAAAGAAAATGGCCAAGGAGTCTCCATGTGTGATGAAAGGAAGTTTGGGTAATTTCTGGTGGTGTGTTGGATGAAACCAATGATTGCTACCCACCATGTGACTGAGGGTTGGTCCATGAACGTGGGTAAAGCAATCTGCCTTGCTATCCCAAGGCAAGTGGGAAATGCAGACAGCTGTCATCGTTGAGGAAGAAGGATCTGTCTGTGAGCACGCTGGCAGGTTTGAATCATCACCCCTCATACCCGTCAATCCCCATCCTCGTCACCATCAGCCCCAGCACTGGGCCTGAACTAAGATCTCTGAGCCAGTTTCTTTTATTAAAAAGAAAAAGGGAAAGAAGAATGGCAAATATTTCTCTCGCTAGTTTTGAGAATAAAATAAATATAAAAAAGATCCAGCATCATTAGTCTCCCTCCCACCCACCCCTTCGCATCTTGAGGAGACAACTAGGAATGGAAAAGCTTCATCAGGATGAGGTGGTCCAATATGTCATCTAAAATACATGTTCTTTTTTGCATGAATGCATCTTCGTATTATCTCCTCAGCTCTTCATTCTAAGGCTGTTCCTTTTCTGCCTGCCATTGTGGTGCACGTGTCTCTCTTGGTTGTGTGGTAAGACAGAGGTAGTTGTGAAGGACACTGGTAAGGTAAATTGACCTCCCATTGTAGAGGGTTTGGGGCTGGCCTGTTAGAGCTTTAGACATTAGCCAATAGAAAAGGGAGTTGCTGAGAGCTTTTGAGCAGAGAGGAGTAATTTTGTCAGTGCTCTGTAAAGATGAAAGTTTCTTGATACCAGAGCCTGCTTCTTACTCACTCACACATCTACTCATCTTTGGATACACGAATAAAGAGGAGAGAAGCAATGAGTCTTTATGCAAAAAAAAAAAAAAAAGACTGGATAGAAGGGCTGGAAGGGAAAGGAGGATGCTGGCCAAAATATCTGGATGCAATGGAGGAGAAGGTTGTGAATGTTTTACTGGGGCAGGCTCAGAGGGATTTGGTGAATGGCTGCATGTCAGCTGAGGAAGATGAAGACGTGAAAAGACTTGGAGGCTGCTGGCTCGGATGATAGTCTGGGGTGAGAGTGGGGTGGGGGATGGGGTGGATGGAGAGATTGCCACGATGAGAAATAGAAAACACAGAATAGGAAGCCAGTTTTGAAAATGAGAGGAGCCATGTGTCTTTGGACTTTAGTTCAGTGAGTTTGTACTGAGGTGGAGATACCTGATGGCCAGATGAACAGGCAGGCCTGGAGTTGAACAGAGGTCAAGATCAAAGGCACAGACTTGTCTGTGGAGTCCTATCAATCAGAGCAATCGCTGAAGTCTCGGCTGAGTGAAATCATCTTTGGAAGAATGTGTTGGAAAATACCAACAACCACTTATGAGGTCGTTGGGGGACAGGACACTGGAAAAGATGGGAGGAGAAAGGGACACAGAAATGCTACACTAGACCCATGCCACAGAGGTTGAAAGGATTCCAGAGGTGCAGCTGTCCGCTCGAACTCAGGAGAAAGCAGCGATGAGGCCTGAGGTGGGCTGGTGGGTTGAGGCCATTACTAGCTTACAGCTAGCACAGGGAAGGCAGTGCTGAATCACGGTGAGGGGACAGAGGCAGGGGACACGGCAGCTTTAGCTTCCTCTGCCACCTGCAATGGCTCCTTCCTGGTCTCTAGACGACTCTTCAGTGCAGCCCTGGTAAAGGTTAATGTCACGGAGGACTCTGCCTTTGGCTGTATGTGCCCCCACAGAGGATTCTCTTGGTTTCAAATGACAGAAAGCAACTGCAGCTGGCTAGAGCAGAAAGATTTATTGGACGGATGAAGGGGTTACCTTGCAGGACCCCAAGGGTTATGCCTGGGACGTGTACAGAAGCTTCCATAAGAACCCCAGGACCACAAGGCTACTCTATCTCCTCGCTTGCTCCTTTCTCACCATCTATTGTTTCTCTGTGCTCTCATCGCAAACCAGCTGCCTTGGATCTCCAGGCTACATGGCAGAGAGCATGTCTACCACTTGCTCCTGAGTCAGGTTCCTTGCTCAGCCAGACATGCAGAGCAGTCTGTTTGTGCCAGGGTCTTCTATCCACTTGCTAGGCAGAGGCTCTACTATATGAGCCACACCTTCATCCCATTTTGACATGGTATTTTTGTGTGTGTGTGGGGAAGTTGGTGGGGCTTGAACTCTGGGCCTGGGCACTGGCAAGGCGAGCACTCTAGCACTTGACCCACAGCACCACTTCTGGTTCTCTGGTGGTTAATTGAATAAGAGTCTCATGGACTTTCCTGCCCAGGCTGGCTTTGAACCACGATCCTCAGATGTCAGCCTCTTGAGTAGCCAGGATTATAGGCATGAGCCACTGGTGCTGGGCTGCCTTTTTTTTTGGTCTGTCGTGGGTCTTGGGCGCTGTCTCTGTGCTCCTTCAGCTCAAAGTGAGTGCTCTACAGTTTGAGCCATAGCACCACTTCCAGTTTTCTAGTGGTTTATTGGCGATAAGAGTCTCATGGACTTTCCTTCCCAGGCTGGCTTTGAACTGTGATCCTCAGATCTCAGCCTCCTGAGTAGCTAGGATTACAGGCATGAGCCACTGGTGCCTGGCTTTGCCATGGTTATTTTTGAGATTAGGGTCTTACTTTTTGCCTGGACCACAATCTTACAACTTACACTTTTCATGTTGGCTGGGGAAAGGCACATGTCACAATGTCCAGCTTGCTCATACTCTCTCTTTTCCTCTTCCTTCCTTCCTTCCTCTTTTTCTTTCCTTCCTTCCTTCCTTCTTTCTTTGTTTCTTTTCTTCCTTCCTCCTTCCTTTCTTTTCTTTTTTGTTAAAATCCTTTTGGGGGTGGGGTGGGGAGAGGCTGGGTTGGCCTTAAACTGTGATCCTTCTGATCTGTGCCTCCTGAGACGCCAAGGTTTAGACTTGAATCACCATGCCCAGCCTCACTGACCTTGAGTAGAATAGATGCTCATTCTTGGAACCATTCAACTAAGGTCTGACTAACAAGGTCACAATGAACAGAAAACAGCCTGAAGACTGGCAACTGGGATCTGAGAGTGAGAAGCGGTGGAAAGAGCTTGTGGATTATGGACTGTGCGTAGGGAAAGAGAGGAGAGGAAGGAGGCAGGGGCAGTGCTTTGCTTTTCCTCTTCATGCCTTTGTTTGAGAACCTGAATCTTCCTAAGCAGCAAATCCCAAGCGTCCTCTCCCTTCTCCGTGAGGTACCAGCTGTGTTTTCTTCTAAGAAAGAAATGGGATGGCTGCCTGGGTCTACAACCGGCCCTGGCACACCTGGATGAGTCCTCAGTGGCCAGGTCCATGTTGTGTAGGTGAATTATAGTGGACTGATCCGAAGGCCCAACACAGCCTCTCTGGGGGTCTCTAGACTTGGAGCAGGACAAGCCATGGGCCAGTCCCCTAGGGTAGTGGGCGTCTGTCGGTGAGTGTGGAAGGAAGTCTGCAGGCGCTGCAGCTGTTGGCTCCTGAAATCTTGCCTTCTCTCTGTTAGGTTCCATCACATGGAAACATAGCCATGTTTTCTAACAAATTCTCTTGTGGTCTAAGGTAGTCTGGGTGGTTTTCTGTCATGGAGAACAAAGCGTCTTGCCTGGTCGGGGGTCAAGGGGGTCGCCCAGAGCATCCAGCCTTGCGTCTGCCTCCCACATCCACTGTGGGAGAAGACCCCGTGTCTCCCCCTTCCTACCCATACCTCCTGGGAGCAATGAAACTGAGTATTGCAATTCCAGCACTGGCTCGAAGAATGACACTTTATTAGCATGCTCTGCAATATTTTGTAGTTAAAAAAATCTGAAATCTACCCGAGTTGTGAAATGGTAACTCATCTGAACCATACCTTAAGAATGACAATAAAATTATATTTAAAAGAAAAATCTAGGGGCTGGGAAGGTGGCTCAGTGGTAGAGCGCTTGCCTTGCATGCATGAGGCCCTGGGTTCGATTCCTCAGCACCACATACACAGAAAAAGCTGGAAGTGGCGCTGTGGCTCAAGTGGTAGAGCGCTAGCCTTGAGCTAAAGAGCTGAGGGACAGCGCCCAGGCCGAGTTCAAAGACTGACAAAGTTGAAAGAAAGAAAGGAAGGAAGGAAGAAAGAAAGAAAGAAAGAAAGAAAGAAAGAAAGAAAGGTCTAAAATCTGTCATTTCAGTCTTAAGACTCAATGACTTAATTATTCACTTTATGATGGAAATACTTGCTGAATTAAATCCTACCCAAAATCAGAAAAGGCATTCCATCAGAGGGAACAATTTGTACCAAAAAACCCCCACATAGGTTAACTTAATGATATCATTAATTCATTTTGTGTTTGCAATAATATTTCATCTTCAAGGCTTAATGATTTTTAGTGTTTCTTCAGCTTAGATTGAGTTCAGTTTATTAATATTTGAATATACTCCCATTTTTAAACCAACTTCTAATGTGGGAATAATTTTAAGTATTTATAGGAAAACTGTGAAATTAGTATAGACAATTCTCTACTTTTCACTCAGTCTTTCCTATTGCAGACATTTTATATGGGTGAAGTATATTGTCACATTGACGAACCATTATCAAGACCTCTTGGAGCTCAATTCTTGCACTGGCTCTACCTTATGTCTCCTTTGTACTCCAGGACACCAAATTACATTTAATTGTTTTATCTCCTTGGACTCCTCTGGCTTATCACAGTTTAAAACTTTATTAAAGCTATCATCTGCTAATAATCTCTATGAGAACAGAACTTGCTTAATATTTCTGTTTTACACATTTACATTCTACTTGACCTTTAAATGCTTAATACTTTAAAGTATGAATTATAGCAAAGATTGTTTCACAAATGTTGTTAAACGTTGTGAATGGCGAGCTGAACCCTGTATGAATGTTGATACTAGTATCCTGGAATAATTTTAAATAAATGCCCCATGTCCAGTACAGCTATCACTGGGGCTTACAGGGTCTGCAAGGCGCAGAGATCTGAATCTCAAGATGGATGGCGGAGGTTGTGGAGAGCTTGAATCATGTTTGATGGCAGAACATACCAAAAACCAGAAATGTGCATCCCAGGCATTCTGTTTCTCAGAAAAAACCCAGGCCAGGCCAGGCCTTATAGCGTTCTACAAATGCATCTTCTGCCCTCTAGGACCTCTGCTACATCCTGGTGTCTTTGTCTTGTTTATCCAATCCTCTGCACCTAATGTATGGTCATGTTTTGAACTCTCAGTACATTTTCTTAGAGAACTTCAGTCTTTGTTTTCCCAACACTTTGCTCAATGCTTGAACACAGTAAGCAATAACAGGAAGAATGTTTTTCCTTTTCAACCAAAGTTGAATATGTTACTGGCAGGATGAAGGGTGCCCCCCGCCCCCTTTGGAGCTGATGAGCACCAGGGATCTAGGTGGCTAGCGAGGACTAGGAAATGAGGCAAGTGGAGCTCTCTACTCTACAGTGTGTGTGTGTGGGGGGGGGTGAGGGTGACAAAAAGCAGAGTTCTCCTGATGTCTAGGATTCTGAGACCAAGAATACAATTGGCTTTCAAAAACTTGAAGTCATCCTGGCTATTCAGGAGGCTGAGATCTGAGGGTTGTAGTTTGAAGCCAGTCCAGGTAGAAAAGTCCCTATGAGACTCTTATCTCCAATAAATCACTCAAAAACAGGAAGTGGTGCTGTGGCTTAAGTGGTAGAGCACTAGCCTAGAGTACAAAGAGGCTCAGGTACAGTACTTGAGTTCAAGCTCCACAACCAACAAAAACAAAAACACCCCCCCCACACACAAAAAAAAGTTGAAGAATTTAATCACACGTTTATGGCATCACATTGTGAGCAGAGCAGTCTGTTTGACCGTCAATCTATGGATAACCTCACAAATGCCCACCCTAGTTCACAAATGTTAGGATTCACTTTGTCCATAGTTCATGGCGTATTCAAAGTCTCTGAAGCTGACATGACCGTCTGAGTCTCGATCCGCCTCCCTGAAACATGGAACAGAAAAATATTTACACATTATCCTCATCAGTGATTTCACATCAAGAGCACACTAGAATCTTCATCTGCATGTTTCTTTTTTTTTTTTTTATTGTGAAACTACTGTATAGAGGGGTTACAATTACATGGGCAAGATAATGAGTACATTTCTTATCAAGCATTGTAGGCTCCTCCTTTGTTTCCCCTTCCCATCCTCCCCCCACCCCCCCACCGAACCCTCCTCCCCACCCCACCAAAGTTGTAAAGTTCGTTTTTGGCATAATGACTTGTACGTCTCATTGTTGCAGTGGGTCCACCTGTATCCCTATTTAAACGATTTGTTTTTTTCCTTCCCCTCCACAAATTATAACAACATCAAATACAGTGAAAGCAGGGGTTATACCGTGTGGGAGGGACATACAAAGCAACAAAGAAATAATCTTATAAATGTGTTAGAAACAATCACATGAAAGAAAAAAACATTTGAATACATATCTTAGGGTTCATTTCCCTAACTTATCTAACCTTTTCTGCTTGACTCAGACATATATACTAGTTATTGCAAATAAGGGAAACCATGGGACCTATGTTTCTTTGGGCCTGGCTTACTTCACTTAATGTAATTTTTTCCAAGTCTTTCCATTTCCTAACAAATGGGGCAATGTCATTCTTTCTGATGGAGGCATAGAATTCCATTGTGTATATATACCACATTTTCTTGGTCCATTCATCTACTGAGGGGCATCTGGGTTGGTTCCATATCTTAGCTATGGTAAATAAGGCTGCAATAAACATAGTCGTACTGGTAGCTTTAGTGTGGTCTTATTTGTGAACATTTGGGTAAATGCCCAAATCATCTGCATGTTTCTGTGTGAGACAGAAACCTATCTTTTGTCTACATTGAGAATAAATATAAGCTGGAGTCATTATTGAAATATACAGAAATAATACTCTAAATTTATTTAGAGATGAAGCCAATTGTATATATTATACAAGGAAAGGAGAAATAATTGTTTCTCTAGTTGTTCTGCACTTATCTATGACAAAACATACACACACACACACACACACATTTAATCAGAGAAATACGCCATAAACAAATAAGAAATAAGCCAGGCACTGGTGACTCACTCCTGTAATCCTAACTACTCAGGAGGCTGAGATTTGATGATTGTGGTCCCAAAACTGCCAAAGCAGACAAATCTGTGAGACTCTTATCTCCAATTATTCAGCAAAATGCCAGAACTAGAGGTATGGCTTGAATGAGAGAGTGCCAGCCTTGAGTGAAAAAGCTAAGTAAGGCCACAAGGTCCTGAGTTCAAGTTCCAATACAGAAGACAGACAGACAGACACACAAACCCACACACAAACATAGTGCATCTGAAAGGAGAAAGAAAAACTCATGGGTAGTGGTCCAGATTCCTCTAGGAGGACATTCTAAAACAATGTATAACAACATACCTTCGATAGAGCTTCTGTGGTTGAGGTAAATTACATTCTGTGGCAGCAACAAATAGCATCGGCCATGACACAGGACTTTTGAAAGCAAAGACCAGCCCAAGCAAGAGAGCCACTAATCACAGTAATAGTTTTAAAGCAGGCTTTTAAAATATTGAATTCTAAAATAAACTTTCTGAATATTTCATGCCAAAGGCTCTGAAGTCTGTAATGGTGCTGGCTAAGAGTGATGATTATTTTTCATTTCTTTTGAAGTAGAGAAAAACCCCTACTTCTCTGCTCCAGGGCAAAACCATGTTGCAGTGTGTTCGAGTAAAACGATTGTAGACTAAAGGGGTCATTATTCTTGTTACTTCCTTTGGTGAAATATACATGATGATTTCATGCTATATCTTAAGGATAGCATGTCAGATCTCTTCTAACGGATTAGAAATAATCACTATCACACATTACTGACTGCAGAATATAAATCATCCCTTTTATAAAATTAGTGAGATGAAGGTTCTTAATATTGCCTAAGTATTTTCTTCCCAAGGAATCGGATTAGATAAATGGCCTTTTTCTTCTTTCTACTCCGAATTCGTAAGGTTGAACTATCAATTTCAGAGGGTGAGTCAAATGAATATCCTAGAAAAAGTGATGTTTCAAATAAACTGCTTCTGAGAACTTTCTGGGTTTTTTTTTGTTTTTGTTTTTTTTTGAGGCACTGAGTGTTTGCAGAGAAGGGACTCCGATGTCTTGTTTTCTCTGTAAATAATCTCTGTTGTCATCGTATTTAGCTCAAATTTTAGATCCGATTCAGCTTGCTTGGCTTATCCAAGTTCCAATCAGAAAATAGGCACAGTATGCCCAAGAAAGGATCCAAAGGGGGCAGCTCATGTATATGACCTGGTGTGGCTTTACACTGACGTCATGCAGAGTGGGATGTCTTATTTATATGAGGAAGGAAATACACTGAAATCGTTTATGACTTGTGACTTTTCTTCCCAGACATGAGCAGATCTGGTCAGGTAAAGAAGAAACTCAAGTCTCAGGGCTATAATTGTAAAAGCAAAAAAAAAGGTGGTTTTTAGACAGAAATATGCCGTGAGGATTTCACAGCACCCACACTGTCACAGAAAGAAAGGGAGGAACAGATGTGGCTAGTGGGCAGAGCTGGAGGTGTGGAGATGAGCACAGGAAGATGGTGACATTAGGTAAACAGGAAGTGGCTCATCGTTTCTGTTTACACAGTCCAAGAATGGTAGCCATGTGCAATCAGTGCCAAAACACTCTGCTACTCTTCACTCCCCGACCTGCCGCACCCCCCAGCTCCAGGAGGGTGTTCCCACCTCTAAACCTGTGGCAGGCAACAGCATGCATGACTCTGGGGAAATAGATGATAATATTAGGAAAATTCTATCCATTCCCAAGAGGTTCAGGGAATTGAAGAAAGTGAATCCTGTCTACAGAGTCTTAAAAAAAAAAAAAAAAGTAGTAGTGAGATAAAACCCAGAGAAGACACCACCCTTGCCTATCAGGAATCTCAGACTCTGTCTCCCTACTCACCTACACTTGCCAAACACAGACTAGGGACAGGAGACATCTGCTGACATCTGAAATGTGGTCATGGGCTGGGCCTGATGACTCATATATGTAACCATAGCTTCTTGGGAGGCTAAGATCAGGAGGATCATGGTTCAAGGCTAGCCTGGGCAGAGTTCTTAATATCCCATCAACAATAATGACAACAACTATAACAACAAACCTGGGCATGGTGGTACATGTCTGTCATCCTAGCTACAGGGGAGGGGGAAAGTAGGAGGATCACAGTCTAGGTTGGCCTGGGAGAAAGTGAGACCTGATTTGGAAATAATATGGCCATTAACAATAAAAACTGCTTTCTAAAAATGTAGCCTCCCTTCCTCCCCATTCAAGTTAAAGGTGTTTTTTGTTTGTTTGTTTTTGAGACACATAAGAGAGACCTGGAACTGGCTCTGGGGAGTAGGGTCTCCAAAGTCCTGTCCATTCCAGGTAATGCAGTATGAACAAGCGAGGAAGGGAACAGGAGGAGCCCCGCTGTAACACCCCAGGGTTCTGACTGACTGCTCCATGTTCTGGGTCTGCAGAGCTGCATGTGCTGTGCATTACGGCCTCCCCAAGCCTAGACCCCGGGCCGCGACCGGCACACACACCATGGGGAGATGGTGAGCTTGGGGTATCTTATTGTCAGGGGCTGAGGCCTGATTTAGAGATTTTTTTTTTCTTTTCTGAGCAGAAGCAGAAGAGAACAAGAAAAGCAGGTGGGAAGCAAATGGTACCACCAGCCACCAAGGAAGAACTGAAGAGCCACAAACCCTCTAGGAAAGTGTGAGGAGCTTGAAAAGAGAACCCCGCAGAGTGTGGACTGGGGGTTCCAGGCAGCACTGGGTGAGCCAGCCAGGGCAGGAAGCCCTTGGCTGACACTTGAGATACCCCGAGAATTTCAGTCGGGACTAGACAATCCGTTCCGCTCAATTCCTGCAGGTTTTCTATCTGTGAAAATACAAACATTTCCAGACCCATTGTCCTCAAAAGTAGTTCTGGTTACTATGACGAGTACAAGGGGAATGGGTTTTTTTTTTTCTCTTTTCATCTGACTTATTGAACAAGGCCATTTTCTCTTCCTGGTGATGGGTGCTGCGTGGGGTTCAACAGCCCTGGTTCCATTCTGCCCAGTGACTCCACGCTGGCAGCCCCTCAGGAAGCCACGCCCACAGCATTCCCTCCCTGTGAGGCTCTGGGGGTGAGGGGGGGCAGCGATTGCTTTACTTAAATGGTGAGCTATTCTCCCAAGCAGTAACTGTTTCTTGTAGGAGAAGATTTCAATCAGAACAATTTTCTTAGAATGTTCCAGAAATACTTACTTCTTGGAAGGTAGTTTTTTGTTGTAAAATCATTTGCAACACATGGCCAGGATTCCAAAGGCAGAGAGAAACATATTAGCTTTTGGTGGGGTGTAGGGGCTCAACTCTATACTCCTACCTATTTGGGAGGCAGAGATGGGTGGGGGGGGGAGGGAATCATGGTTTGAGGCTACCCTGGATAGAAAAGCTGGTGAGAGTCCAGCTCATTCAATAGTGGGTAGAGCAGAACGGGTCTATCATCCCAGCTCTGAGACAAGTACAATGTCTGGGTGTAGGGGTGCATGTTTGTCATCCCCAACAACCCAAGGAAATCCAAGTAGGATATTCACAGACCACGCTGGCCTGGACACAGAGTGAGACCATACCTTGAAAACAGTCAGTAAAAAATGGGACAGGAGGAGTGGCTCAAGTTAATAGAGCATCTGCCTAGCAACTGTGAGATCCTGAGTTCAGTCCCCAGTACTAATGAGAGAGGAGAGGAGAGACATGAGAGGAGAGAGAGAGAAGAAGAGGAAAATAGCTTATAGATTTTATTCAGTCCCCAGTACAGACGAGAGAGAGAATGAGAGAGGAAAGAGATGAGAGGAGAAAGAAATACCATTTTCAAGTGGAAACAAGAATGCAAGTTGGCATCTATCTACACTGTAATTGCAAGACTAGGCAACATGGATGGTCATCTGGGCATAAGTTGAAGGTTATCTGTCAGAGGGGACAGAGATGGTTGGGTTATGGAGAATTCTGTCTTCATATGACAGATTTCCTCTTTTAGTCTGAATTTCCCAAACAAGTGGCTTTGTTTCACACAGTCTAAATCCTCAACAGCTAGAGCAGGGGCTCCCAGCCTGAGCAGGCTTGAGGGAGGCCGAAGGGCTGCCCGGTGCACGGTCGGGTATTTAGCCGCTAGATGGCAGTAGCACCTCTCCTGCCCTCTACCCTCTGTGACAGCCAAAAATGTCTCCAGAAATTGCCAGGTGTGTCCTGGGGGGACCAGACCACCCCTAAGAACTACTGAGCCAGAGGAGCCATGGTCTGAGGCAAGCCTTGGGTATATTCTAGTAAAAAAAAATATATTTTTTTCTTTAAAAGACTTTAAAGATAAGAAACTTCCAGGGTGCCTAGGGCGCACGTTTTGCTGGATGGATTATGCAGATAATCATCCTTGCACCTTGCCTGGGCAACAGCGAAGCTTTTTCATTGAGCTTGCTGCGTCTCGGTCAGTACCACGCACCTGTGTGTCCCAGCAGACAGACTGACAGACAGTAACTCTGATGAGTTGCTGGCATGGTCACACAGTGGGTTGAAGAGCCGACACTGTTTGAGTCACCCGATGCATTAAGAAGAAGCTAATGGGGGGAGGCGATGATGTCAATGAGAAGTTTTGCTAGAGGGATTTTTGTAGTGGGGAAAAGAGAGAGAGAAAAAAGAATCTCTTTCTCATTCCTACCTAGAGTCATTTCAAAGAAAATAAGCCGCCATTGTAAGGGCAAAGTGATTTTAAAAAAAGAAGAGTAAAAATCACCCCACAAGGAAGGGGACCAAGGGCACTCAGGACAGCACCCCATGTGCAGCCTTGTCTCCCACAGAGGGGCCCGCTGCCCTCTGCACTGCCAGCCCCTCCCCTGTGCTGATGGGCGTCTACAGCAACACACTTGCTTACGTGTCTATTAACTTTTACCATCTGAGAGACGCGGGCTGAGAAGAGCCATTCAGCTTCTCAGGGACGATGGGAGATGCCGAGTTTGCCTTTCCCGGTGGTGAAGGAGCGCCCTTTCCTCTGCATCGGGCTTCCTCTGTGAGCATCGCATACACTCTACCACCAAACTGGACCTCAGCCACTGCTGAGAGCTCCTGCTTGGCCACATCTTGTGCCAACTCGTTTATTATCTTTATTTTATTTAGTTATTTTGGTGTTGAGACTGAAGCTTGAACCCAGGGCATGGATGCTGTCCCTTTGCATTCAAGACTGGCACTCTACCACCCGAGCCACACTTCTGCTCCTGGCTTGTTGGTGGTTGATTGGAGATAAGTGTCTCCCAGACTTTTCTACCTGGGCTGGCTTTGAACTGTGATCCTCCAATCTCAGCCTCCTGAGTAGCCAGGATTACAGCTATGAGCCAATGGCACTAGGCTCATATTATCTTTCAACAGTTGTACAAAGGGGTTTCATCAACATATCAATTTATGATTACAATGTATCATCGTTCCTCCCAATCTCTCTCAATCCCACCCACCCCTCGAGTTACATCAACTTACGCTGTTTTCCCAGGAACATGCTCTTACACATTCTCATTCTCTCCCTCTCCCTCTCCCTCCCCCCATCTCTCTCAAAGTAAAGAAAAAGAAGACATTAAGACCCCAGAGGGCAACCTTTGACCAACAAGGTAGTGATTCAGTGGGTAATTGCTTTCTCCGTCTGCCCCTCAGGCAGACAGCTCTGCCTTCGTTCTTTTTTGGCTCAGTGCAGGTTCTGATGGCTCAAACTCCAGTTGCTCATAGCTGTAATAAACTTGATAGCAGATACTTGAATTGATTCCCCCCCCGCCCCCCCCCCCGCCATTCTCTGTTTCACACAAGTCCTCATCACTGGCTCTGTTGCCAAGAGGAACCCAGGTTAAAACACAGTGGAAAGTTTATTCTGAGAGATGAGGTTCACACGGAGAATTTAAATAGCCACCAGCAACAGTACGTCACACCGTATTCTCGTTCAGTTAACAGGGATCTCACTATCTGAAATAGATCAGAGTCTTCAGCTATTCGAGAAATGCTTTTTAAAGCAAGTTAAAACATTGTCTTTAAGAAGAATGTTGGAGCTGGGCACTGGTGGCTCATGCCTGCAATCCTAACTACTTAGGAGGCTGAGATCTGACGACTGTGGTTTGAAGCCAGCTCATCAAGGAAAGTCTGAGAAACTCTTCTATCTTCCAATTAACCACCAAGAAGCCAGAAGTAGAGCTGTGGCTCAAATAGTAGAGTTCCAGCCTTCAGTGGAAAAAGCTAAGGGTCAACACCCAGGCCCTGAGTTCTTGAATCCACCTCTCCCCCTAGAAAAGTGTTGAGGTTCTGGACAACTGAAATGTTAAAGGTAATTTCTCTCTTCACTGTCTAATACACATCTTACCTACGAATGTTGAACAAGTCAACAAAAGGTAGACTAGATTTTAAGTCTAGTGAAGAAAGTAAGTTCCTGAATTTAAAGCCCTTAGAGGATTCTTTTGGGTGCAGAGGTCCAGCTAAGAGCTGACGATAAGTTTAGACTTAACTATTTAGGATGGACTGTAAATAATAAAAGGAGATCCAGGTCAGACCAAGCAGTCAGAATGACACAAGCAGTCAAAGTCTGCCCATAGTAGAACCATATCCAGCCACAGACAACGATGCAGTGGGTAGTGTTGGTGGATACTGTTACTTCCTCGACATTCACCCCACCCACTCTGGGCTGTGCAGTACCTAGGTGGCTTGGGGGAGATCGATCCCCTCCTCCAGCAACCTGTCAATCACTTATCCCACCTCCATACCACAGTGACTGTAAGACTGATTGACTTAGGCTAAGGGGTACATGGCATTCCTCCCCTGGCCTCTAATGATGGGTAAAGGGTTGGTCCCAACATAATAAAGTCCACAGATTCTGTTTGCAAGTTAAGAAAGGAGCTCTTTGAGTGTGGACATGTGGTATGCAAAGGTGAGTGTTGGTTTTACATCTGACTTATCCTCCCATAAGACACCCACCCCGCATCAGTCCTGTCATCTAGTGGCACACTGATCCAGGCTTTCAAGGGGGGTAATTAACAACCTCAGTCAGGGCTGTGCACATGGGAAGGGAAAGGCTATCAATAACTGGGCAAGCTGTAGTCTAACCAAACCAAGTCCGAAGCTTGTCCTATGTCAAGACTCTTAGCCACTGATCCATTGAATCACCTGTGTTGTTTAAAGGGATCCGCAATGCACTTCCTGCTCTTGCTGGTGAAATCATCCTCACGGACGAAGTATCCTGCCTGAGAACTTGCTATATCTGCAACTTGGTAGCCAGACTGTGGATGCTCAATAAATGTATGTTCCCAAACCCCAGCGCATGCCTGAACTGTGAATAATACCAAACCCTATGGATACGCTGCTTCTTCCTATCTACCCATCCTTAGGATAACTGTTGAGACATACACGAGGCACAATGATAACTATGACAAAAATTAGGCTATAACAACATAGTATGATGAATCACTGGCATCATGAATTCCATTCACGATTAAGAAAAATGTGGGTTTGTTGAACAGAAGCAATGAGATACCCTGAAAGTAGATTTGCTAATCAAGACAGCTGCTCGGTGACTGAAGGGTTCATGATGGTCCTGAAGGTCCAGTGTGAGCCTCCCAGGCAACGGAAAGATGCCCACACCTCCCTGGACAGAGCAAGATGAAATGCTCCTCACAGTCATGTGCTTGCTATAAAACTTATGATCATTTATTCCTGTAATTTCCATTGTTGACTGAGTAATTAAAGCTGGGAAAATAAAAAAAATAGATGAGCAAGGAGGGGACCTATTGTGTGTGTGTGTGTGTGTGTGTGTGTGTGTTTTGGTCAGTTGTGGGCTTGAACTCAGGGATTGGGCACTGTCCCTGAGAAATTCAGCTCAGGGATCGTGTTCTACCACTTTGAGCAGCTCCACTTCTCGTTTTCTGGTGCTTAACTGGAGATAAAGAGTCTCATGGACTTTCCTGCCCAGGCTGGCTTTGAACTGCAATCCTTGGATCTCAGCCTCTTAAAGGGCTAGGACTTCAGGCATGAACCACCAATGCCTGGCTATAAATTTTGGGAGGGAGAGTAATGATTTCATTTTGAAAGAAACCTTAAGATAATTCAGATTTCTCCTTAGATCCCAAGATTCTGAATTATCTGCTTCAATTCTATATTCAAAAAGAGGAACTTGCTTATACCCATTAGCAATTTCTGTTTATGGTGTCTTTAAGCATGATTCTTGACCAATATGTGTTTTTCTCTCACTATGGAGTGACTGATTGTCCAGGTCCAAAAAAAAAAGGAGTGGGGAATGCGATGTAAAATGCAGTCATAGGTGGTAAAATGATTACCCATAAGTAATGACTCATGTTTCCCATTTTATACATTTGAAGCATGAGGAATCTTATTTCAAAAAGCTAGATATATTTAAAAGGAAGAAAGAGTATAATTTCAGCATGCCTAAATCTCAGGAAGCCACAAGTGTGATGGCTTGTGCGCCCAGAGACAAATGCAATCCACAGACAGCCTGAGTCTCATTTCTGCCAAACAGTCTGATTATTTCTTCTCTGGCACTGATTTGACAGAGCTGTTACTAAACAGTGATGCGATCTTCATTTTGTTTGATTCTCTGGTAGAGAAATGACAACAAGAAAATAGAAGATTAGACAGCTGTAAGGATAAGGGGTATAGGTCAACTCAAACATCTTTACACTTGCTATTTAAAAAAAAAAATCTTTTGCCTGTCATCCTAGCTACTCAGGAAGCTGAGATCTGAGGACTGGGGTTCAAAGCCAGCCTGGGCAAGAACACCTATGAGATTTTTATCTCCAATGAACCACCAGAAAACCAGAAGTGGCGCTGGCTCAAGTGATAGAGAGCTCGCCTTGAGCTGAAGAGCTCAGGCATAGTATCCAGGCCCAGACAGAGTTCAAGATCCATGACCACCACCCACCACTACCAACAAAAAAAAATCTTTCCTGTACTTTTGGGTTGTAAGATCTTTCAGGCTTCCTCCATGCAGCGTCTGTGCACCTACTACAGGCCCAGCTGAGAGTGGCCGGGGCAGTGGTTCAGGAAGGAGCTTTGGGCTCAGGCAGGAGATGCTGCCCAGCTTTGGAATCTTGGGTAAGTCTTTCAGCTGCCTGGAATTTTCCAGTTTCTCACTTGTCAGGTTGAATGGTTTCTTAGATTTGATTAAGCTCTAAAATTTGATGACGCTAAGCTATGTCTTACAACTAATGCCTTTGTATACAGAAAATTTAGAAGTATAGTCGGGTGCCAGTGGCTCATGCCTGTAATCTTAGCTGTACTCAAGGGATTGAGATCTGAGGATCACAGTTTAAACCGAGTACTAGCAGAAAAGTCCGTGAGACTCTTATCAGCAAAAAAAGCCAGAAGACTTCAGTGATACCATGAGTCTTGAGTGAAAAAGCCAACCGTGAGTATAGGCCTCTTAGTTCAAGCTCCAGGACTGGCATTAAAGAAAAAAAAAGAGAAAGAAAATTAAAAAAAATGTAAACCATTTCCTGTTAACCATTTAAACCATTTAGCCTTTTGAAAACAGTAGTTTGAGTCTTCGGCCATGTGGAACTATAAACATATATAAATGCAAGAGGAAAGAAAAAAGATCCTGCTTTAGCAGTGTGAAATATGAACAGAGATAAGGCCATTTCTATTCCAAATAATCACTTTTGCTGAGATACCCAGTATCATCTTGAACTTGATTATGAGATAAAAGAAATGGGACAGAGATGGCAATCATTTAATCTCTTAAGAACAGCTATTCTGAAGAGCTTTTCACTCTGGGCTCAATAGATTTCTCACAGGTTATGATCTGGCTAGAAAGAAAGCATAATGATGAGGAAAATTATGTTTTCAATGACACATGCTTTTACAGTACAAGTCTGTCCACAAAGAAGGCAATAAAATGAACTCTGACCACGCTAACAGATGGCGTAATGGCTCAGTACAGAGATGCGGCCTCTTGGAAAGCAACAAGTTCATATCCTTGATTGGAGGTTTAGGAATGAGGTGAACTTTCAAATGTAGTGCAGGAAAGATGACATACTTCTAGACAAGAAAGCTGAGTGTTAGTGGGTTTAGGAAGGCTTGGAGAGATGGACTAAAAGAATAACGAGCTTCATTTTTGCTAATGCAACAAATAGAGTTGAAGTTGAAATGCAAACTATAAACATTAAGCCATTTGTAAATGCCCTGCTAATAACATTGTTAGCCACTGTTTGGAAGGAAGCTTGCTTTTTAAAAGGCAGAGTGCCTCACAGCCAGAAAATACCAATTGTCAAATAGTGCTTATTTTTCTCTGATATGTGTCAAATAATGCTTATTTTTCTCTGATGTGAGAGAAGAATTGCAGAGATTATTTGCTAACTTGTTCTGCATGTGTGAATGTGTGTGTGTGTGTGTGTGTGTGTGTGTACCAGGACTTAACTCAGGATCTGAGCACTGTCCTATAGCTTTTGTGCTCAAGGCTGGTACTCTACCACTTGAACCACAGTTCCACTTCCACTTCTGGCTATGAAAGTGGATCTGTGGCTCAGTTGTAGAGCTGTTTAAGTGATGATTAGTGTTTCATAGATTTCCTGCCCGATAGGCCTTAAAACTTGATCCTCAGATCTCAGTCTCCTGAGTAACTAAGGATTACAAGTGTGAGCTACTGGTGCACAGCTATTTGCTCTTTTCAAAGGGAAATTAAAACACATAAGTCTAAAGTTGATCTGAAAAACAAATCTGCTATAAAATTCAGAACATAAAAAATGATGTCAAAAAATAAATCATCAGAAATTAAAAGTATTCAAAATCAATGATCAAGAACAGAGTCCAGAAATCTGTATGACCAAACAAGTTCAACAAAACTTTACTTTCATCTCTTCCCAGTCTCCTTGCCGTACAGCCAGGAGCTCTGGGAGTGAAATGTTAGCAACATAATGATGTAGGAACAGAGAAGATTTGTGGCTCTCACTAATTAAAAACATAACATTTCAAAGGAGGGTACAGGACATGACTGTCACTCTGGGGACAATGATAGATTTGGCCAGATTCTGAAACGGTCTCTCATCTGGGGTTAGCTAAGACTTAGCAGCAATCCAAGTCATTTACTCTTTATATCTTGGTCATAGAAAAAATATTTTAAAAAATCTTGTGAAGCTGGGTGCCAGTGGTTCAAACCTCACTACTCAGCAGGCTGAGATCTGAGGATCACAATTTGAAGCCTGTCCAGGCAGGAAAGGCTGAGACTTTTTTTCCCCAATAGACTATCAAAAAAGCCAGAGGTGGAGCAATGGTTCAAGTGGTAGAGCCCTAACATTGAGCCCTGAGTTCAAGCCCCAGGTCTACTACCACCTCCCACCCCTAATCCTGTGAAGTACACTCCCCCCACAATACATGAGAATTCAGGAATTTATAGAAATTAAAAGAGTTCCAGCAGTTTTTATTTTAGTGTTAAATAATACATTCAGGGAAAACAGATCTTCCATCCAGCCCATTTCTCAAAGATGTGTATCACTGAGCTAATAGCAAATCTGGCTTTCGATCAATATAATTATAATAAATTACGAATGTTTCATTTATAGTAAATTCCTAGCATTTAAAACTTCGAGACCTGTGGGCAATGACCATCGACATAAAAAGTGAATAATATTTTATAATGTAACAATTGCCTCAAATTATCAGAAGTACTCTATTAGTAAGAGTCTTACCTATAATCAGAAAGTCACACCAAATGGAATGACCACAGGCTTTTAACAAGAGACTCTCAATCTAAAGCGATGAAGGTTCAGAGGGCATTATAAGCATTTAGAAAATTATTAAATGCCCAGGAAATGGGGATACGGCCAAAGCAATCACATTCCAGGGTTAAAGCAAGGGACTCCAAGTCAAAGGCCAGAAGGGACATTTGAAGGCTGAATAAAAAACAATCAGCACATACTTCTCCATTTAGTAGCTAGAAGACTGGACTACAATAATTCTCAAAGCTGGTATGGAGGCAGGGGAAGGAAAGCCAGTGGAACTAGGGGCCATCTCGCAGATTGCATATGACATCCGGGCATCTCAACTCCAGACAGGCTTCTCCCCCAGCAGCTCAGCACTAAACCTTCCTCCCCAGGAGGGGGGCTCTGGGCCCAAGCTGGTGCAGCAGGCAGGCTACAGACACTGGCTCACAAAGGGGTTTCAAGAATGCGTAAATCACTCCAGGGACATTAGAGACATGGGGGGCTTTTCCTAGCCCTGGGAAGAAACTGCTCTCCTATAAATTGCTACACTAATACCGATTTCAGGGATTCAAATGACTGGCCCCATCCAGCATGACATTTTCTGCCCATTATCTAGTTTCTCCTGCCTCTAGGCAGAGCTACATCATTGATTACACAGCATTTCAGCCACTAAAAAAGGATCACGCTCATCATTAAAGACATTAAGTGTTGATCTGTGCTGGCTAAGTGACTTAAAAGGTTCGTGCCCTCCTAGTAACAACTCAAAGAGGCTATTTCGGGATATTTATTAAACAAATTAAGTATTTACATTATGCTGGAGCACGGAGGCACACAGTCATTGAGAGCACAAGTATAAGACAAAAGCAAGACAGCTTGCGCAGGGACAGACTGCTCCTTCGGTTTCCAGCAATGGGGGCGGAGGGACTTCCAGTCTGAACAGGACAGAGACAGTTCTTCTACCCCATTCCCACTAACTGTGTCCTCGTGGCCACCTGCCTAAAGTTCCCCTCACCTCCAGTTTCCTTCTAGAGTACAGTCCACCTCTTTGTAAGAATTGGTCTTCCTGGAGAGAAAATTTGGGAAATCTCTTTGACATCCTATAGACAAAAGGAAATGGGTATAATATACCTAAAATCTTCCCCTAAATGTAGTTTGTTTGTGGGTGGGCATGAACTCAGGGCTTTGTATTCTTTCTCCGCTTGTTGCTCAAGGCTGGCACTCTGCCACTTGTGCCATACCTTCACTTTTCCAGCTTTTGTGTTGATTAACTGGAGATAAGTCTCTGGGATTTGTCTAAGTTGTGATTCTCCGATCTGTCTCCTGAGTGGTGGAGATACCTATAGGTATGAGCCACTGGTACTGAATTTCCAACCTAAGGATTTAGTGTCATAACAAAGACAGATCTGACCTATGAAGTGTTTTGTGTAGCCTGAAGTCCACACTATATGGTAATCTCTCTCCCCCACTCGCCCTCTGTCTCTACTCCCCCCCTCTGTCTCCCTTCCTTTAGTATTGGGGGTCTGAACTTAAGGCTTTGTGCTCACTAAGCAGGCATTCTACCACTGAACCATGCCCCCAGACCATTGTTGAGTTGATTATTTCTGAAATAGAGTCTCACTTCCTGCCTGGAGTTGTACTTGGACTATAACCTCCCAGCTTCTGCTTCACATTGTTGTTGGGATGATAGGTGTGCGCCACCACGCCAGCTTCTTCTAGTGAGATGGGGTCTTGTGGACTTTTCTGTCCTGGCTGGTCTGGAACTATGATCTTTCTGATCCTAGTCTCCGGAGTGCTGGAATTACACGCGTGAGTTGCCATGGCCTAGCTTGTAACTTTCACTTTTTTTTGTTTTTGCTAGTTCTGGGGCTTGAACTCATGAACTCAGGGCCTCAGCACTGTCTCTGAGCTTCTTTTGCTCAAGACTAGCACTCTACCACTTGAGCCACAGCACCACTTCCAGCGTTTTCTGTTTATGTGGTGCTGAAGAATGGAACCCAGAGCTTCATGCATGCAAGGCAAGCACCCTACCACCAAGCCACATTCCCAGCCTGTAATTTTCACTTTTAATGGCTATATACCTTTTTATCTAATAGTTTTATACCATTTCTTGTGGTTTGACTTCTCCAATCTTATTTATTGGTACAAATGTATCAATGAACATATTTGTTAACAACATTTTTTTTCTTAGAAATACCTTCCATGGGGCTGGGAAGGTGGCTCAGTGGTAGAGCGCTTGCCTTGCATGCCTGAGGCCCTGGGTTTGATTCCTCAGCACCACATAAGCAAAAAGAAAAAAGCCGGAAGTGGTGCTGTGGCTCAAGTGGTAGAGCGCTAGCCTTGAGCTGAAGAGCTGAGGGACAGCACCCAGGCCCAGAGTTCAGGCCCCACAACCGGACCAAAAAAAAAAAGAACTACCTTCCATGGTGGGTAAATGAAAACAATCATGCTGTTTAATGCACATATATGAAAATGGTGGGGTTGGGAAAGATGGGGGTGATCTGATTGAAGGGAAGATGCATACTAAGATTCATTGTTCTCATAAACTGACACGTTGAACTGAAATTGCCTTGAACAACCACTTCAAGATAACAAAGATAAAGATAAAAAGAATACCTTCTGTAGTTCATTTATTCATTCAGTAGACAAAGAAGAGCTGTGGTGAACTACCAGACGCGGAATCCCTTTGAGTTTTCAGTATAGCCAGGAAAAGACTTAAATTCTTCTACAAGCAATGTGCAACGGTGCGTGTGCTAGGTGTCCTGAAAGAGTGACAGAGGAGCTGGGGAGGGGGAAGTGGGCAGAAGATCAGAGCAGCCATCCCCGAAGGAGGAAGGACTGAAGTGAGGTGGGAAGAACACACGGGGAGCTAGGCAGGGAGGTGCCGGTGAGGGGCGAGCTTCCAAGGCAGAAGCAGTGCGGGCCCGGGCCTGTGGCAGGAGTAAGGAAGGCACGCTGCAGAACAAGAAGGCGGCTGTGGCTAGCACACAGGCTGAGGCTGTGCATGGAGCTAATAGGCTGGATGATGGAGGAAATGAAGCTATTCAAGACTGGAATTCCTTAATGGATTCTGGTTATGGTCTGAAGAAGAATGGGAAGCCACCACAGTTCTTCAAGGAAGGAGCTCACGCTCTTAGATATAATTTTGGAAGGTCATCCATATTGTGCTAGGCAGAAAAATACCCCTTCCTTCCACAAAATATATATCTATGTAAGTCCAAGAACCCCGGGTAATACATAAGAAAGGACATCGGGCGTGCAACGGAATGAAGTTTGCTGTTTTAAAAATAAGTATAGGGGCTGGGAAGGTGGCTCAGTGGCAGAGCGCTTGCCTTGCATGCATGAGGCCCTGGGTCCGATTCCTCAGCACCACATAAGCAAAAAAGAAAAAAAAAAGCTGGAAGTGGCACTGTGGCTCAAGTGGTAGAGCACTAGCCTTGAGCTGAAGAGCTGAGGGACAGCGCGCAGGCCCAGAGTTCAGGCCCCATAACCGGACACCCCCTACCCCACCAAAAAAAATAAGTATACTAGCTGGGCATGGGAGGCTCACAACTGTAATCCTAACTACTCAGGAGGCTGATATCTGAGGATCTCGGCTCAAAGCCAGTCCAGGCAGTAAAGTCTGTGAGATTCTAATCTACAATAAACCACCAGAAAACTGGAAGTGGTGCTGTGGCTCAAGTGGTAGAACACTAGCTTTGAGCTGAAGAGCTGAGGGACAGCGCCCAGGCCCAGAGGTCAAGCCCCACGAGCAACCAAAAAAACCACAAAAGTATCCTAGATTATCTGACGTAATCATTAGGGTCATTAAAAGCAGAAGAAGAGAAGAGCAGAGTCAGTGGGATTGAGATACAGAGAGAGAGAGAGAAAAAAAAAGAGAGAGAATAGGAATGTGAGTGTGTGTGTGTGTGTGTGTGTGTGTGTGTGTGTGTGTGTGTGTGTAGAAGATGCTAAGCTGTGCTTGCCAAGGAATGCAAGAGGAAAAAAAAAATAAGGCAATCTATTCTTGCTTTGAGCCTCCAGAGGGAAATGCAGCCCGAGGGGTGTCTTGATTTTAGCCCAGAGAAAGCCCTTTTGGATTTCTGAAGTGTAAGGTGATATACAGATCCCCGAGTCATTCTATTCTGGGTACCAATGTCAGGGTGGGATGGCTGTTCCTCCTGTTTGTACGGGTAAGCAAGCATGTTGGCAATAATCAGATGAACTTGTATCAGAACACAGAGCAGGACACACAGCAGGATGAAATACAACCGCCAGATGTTGCACACAATGAATGTACTTGACTTATCAGACTACACTGGAGACACATAGAACACATAAGGCATTCAAGAGCAGCACAGCACCCTGACCTGACACTGGCTATCTACACACCACAACCTCTGCTCAGGTGGATTCCTGACTGCCCCTAGACTCAGTGTGATCCTTTCTGATGACCACGCTACCCACCACAGTGCTATCCAGTCCCTCACCTCTGCCTCTCTTCCATGTCTTCATCCCTTCATTAACCTATTATCTGGCCCACCTGGATTGATACTTTCGATTGCTCCTTTAACGTCTGTAAAATATTAGCTCTTTCCCAACTTTCTATAATCTAGACATAGTGTATGAAGTGTGATGTGGGGTTGGGTGTTACAGATATTAGTAATTAAAATGGGCGTGGAACAATGAAATTGTGATTGCTGTGGACACAACTTCAGGTAAAACTGAGGGAGCTCTGCAAGGTCAATCACTCACGCAGGACAGGTGATACATTCGTCTGGCTTTGAGCCCCTAAATTTGTGCTAATTTGTTCTAACTGCCAAAGCAAACTCATACAAGGAGGGAAGATCCTAAGCTTGGTTTTGGATATCTTAAGTCTTATAAGGCCTTGACAGAAAGAACATAAAGATTTGGAAATATTCATCTATAATTACTCTCCTAACAAGTTATATATGCTTAAAATTATTTGACCTTTCATAACCTCAGTTTTTTTTAATCACATGTAAAAAGAAAATACACCAAAGGCTGGTGCTAGTTCTAAATCTCAGAGTTTATAAGCTTGCAAAGGAATGAATATACGTTGCACTCAAATTCCTTTTAGTTCTTGGCGAACCTGGAGGAAAAAGTGATATTAAAAATAGTGATCTAAATGAAGGGGGGTGGGGACAGGGAGACAAGATTCCATTTTTTAAAAGTCCTCAAAACATAAAATAATGTGGGAATACCTTAATAAGAGACGTGTTGGATTTGCAGAGAGAACATGACAAAATTCCATGGGGACACATAAAAGGATATTTGAAAATATGGAGAGACGTGCCATATGTGTACTCCTGGATGGGAAGACTGTAACACTGTAAAGATGCCAGATCCTTCCCAATTAATTTATAGGTTGAATGCAATTTTCATCAAAACCCCAATGGGAGTTTTTGGAACTTCACAAAAACTGATTCTACCATTCATCTGGAAAATAAACAAGCAAGAAGAGCTGAGAGCAAATTGAAAACAAGAAATAGCAGGTTTTTGGAATATATTATAAGAACTGGCAAGGGGGAGTATGTCTTTGGAGTAGGAAACAGGAGACTAAAGGAAGAGAAGAGTCTGACAAGAGCTTGTATGGAAAAAAGTTCAAGGAACTTCACGATGAGACCATATCTGGGGGAAAGAAATCCTCAATATAGCATAGGATAGTGAAGGCATTTTATGGAGAGGTGAAGATTATTTAACAAATGATCGTGGAAAAACCGGCAAGCCACTTGGAAGCAAAACGTTTGACACCCCATGCTACACACTGAAGTAATTTTCAAACACATTAAAAGTGCCAAACAGTCTTAGGATTCAACCAAGGTAACTTAAGTAGATATTCATATAGTCTCAAGATAGGGCAAACTTTTTTTTTAATATAAAAGGGAAGAAATTGTGAAAGCAAAGAGTGCAGACCAGAACAAATGAAAACTTAAGATTCTTGCACCACAAAGTTATTGGAAAAGAAAACAATAAACTGGAAAGATAGTTGTAATAAAAAGAGCAAGAAGTAAAGTTGTACTAAGGAAAGAAATTGGGCAAAGAAGAAGAGCTAATTTACAGGAAAGGAAGTAGGAAGAGCTAGGAAGCATGCATAGAAATGTTAAGTATACCAACAATCACTAAAATAAAACATGAGATACCATTTTCCCCCTTACTAGATTTGCAATGCTTTGAAAAATAAATCCTGTTACATCATTAACACAGACATAGTAGAGCATACTTTGCTAGGGGAGTGTAATTTGTGAGGCAGGCAACTGGGCGAGAAAGTTTAAGAGCCATAAAAATGATTAACAACAACAACAAAAAAGAATAAGTTCACAGCTTCCAAGAGAGTGGTACCTCAACATCTAGGAACTTCTACAGAACAAATGTGGAAACACAGAGATGTCTGTTTATTGTAAGGTTACCTATAAAGCAAAGTTTACAAAATGATTGAAGAGCCTAGGATATAAGACTCTCGCTTATTTGAACCGCAAAGAATACTTGGCAACAGAAAAGAATAAAACCCAGAATACTAAAAATAATGATCTTTAGTTCAGTAAGAATATAGTTGGTTATTTTCTTCTTCAGATCTTTTTTTCCCCAGAAAATTCTGTAAGAAGTATGTTATGTCAGCAGGTATTCATTTCAGTGTCTCATCTTCAGCACGTGTGCACGCACAGACACAGACACACAGACACACACACACCCCTACCTGGGCCTTCCTTTGCCTACTTCCTAGTGCCTGCAGTTGACAGCTGAGAGAAAATTCCTTTTGGACAAAATCATCTTGACAATGATGGCCAACAAAGGAAAAGCATTTAGCATATAAAGGGCTTACAGAACGTGAGCTTATACAAAAGGAATGGAAGTCAAGTTCTGGGCAGTAGAAGCAATGCCAACGGACCCAGGTCTGTACATTCCTCAGTGGCAGCTTCCTCATGACTGCATGGTCTGACTATTTGACACTCTTTGGTAATAAGTATAACCCCATATGGAAGTTTTCCTAAAAACAGCTTCTAGGTGGAAGGGGAAAAAATAAGTTTTCCAAACTTGGAATTAAACTATAGATGTAATCCTGGACTTGGTTTATTGGTGCCACAGTCTCTGAAGCATCATGGAAATAACATCCTGAGATAAGACCTTCTGTGTCTTCTCTCTTCTCCTGTTGCTTCTCTGCTTTTCTGCTAAGGAAACCATGTTGATTCATCAGATCTACCTACCACCAGCCCCTCTAAGGATGGGAGAAAGGCTGCTGTGAACCTGCCCACCCTGCTCCACATTCTAACACCCTCTCCAGAACTAGGTACACAGTCATGTTCTCCTTCAAGGGACTACAGAAATCCCTCACTCTTCTCATTTTCCAGATGAGGAAATGGAGGCTAAAGAGCAGAAAGTGACTTTTCTAAGTAGAAGAGAAACATCAGGTCTCTGGGTTTATGACCCAGTCCTATGGCCAGCTAAAAAGAACTCCAGGCTTTCTAGATCTTGAGGGCCTTAGTAGAAATTTCATTTTTTTTTCATAGAAAGAAATGCTACTACTGCCATCTTGAAGCCATGCCCTCTACTAAAAGCAGTGCTTACAATAAACCAAGAGAACTTTCCACATTGTCCACTTCCTTCTTTAAATATAAAGTTGCCTTTTATTACCTTTGACTAGTTGGACAAAGGGGTTTCAGTTCAACATGTCAGTTTATGTGTACAATGCATCTTGACCAGCATCACTCCCTTCCATCAGCCCGTCTACCTTTCTGATCGCTTACAGCTAATGTCAGGACATGAGGTTAAACTGTGGGTTCATTTCACTTTGTTGTGCAGACAGCCTGAAGCTTTTCCCTACCATGAAGGACTCCAGGCTGAATGAGAAATGAAGTTCTGGGCCTGGACTGTAGCCATCAAAACCCCATGCCAATGTCTTCCTCAGAGGGCCACTGAAAAGCACCAGAGCACATTCCAGTAATTCAAAGGGTGGAAATGAAAACACAGACACATCTCAAAATATCAGGGCTTCAAAATCTAAGTATACATTTGAAAACTTGCCATTAAAGTTCTTAATTATGTTTTTGCCCCACAGATGCTGGGTTGTGCTTAAGAAAAGAGCCCTTAGCAAATTTTGAGTTTAATAGAAGCACTAATATCATAATTAGAGGAACTGCATTATGAAATCCTTTTTAATTAATATCACTTAGAGAGCTGTAGACTTGAGTTTTGAGCAATGGTGAGGAAATTCCCTGAGAATATCCCTAAGATTATAGTTTGGACTGATTTGATGGTTTAATTGGAAATGTAACAATCAAGAAAGATGGTTTTATGTGTTAACTGGGCTAGGCTATGGCCGGTCTAGCACCAGACAAATACATATTGCTATGAGGGAAATTTCTGGGTGTGATTAACACTGAAGCAACTGGAGTAAAGTGTTGATTGACTGCTGCAATGTAGGTGGGCCGCAATCATATGAAGGTCTTGAGAAGAAACAAAGAAGGAGCAACTCTGTCTCAAAACTGTATCACCAGATAGGTCTGATGGCTCATACCTGTAATCTCAGCTTACTTGGGAAGATGGCAGTTTGAGTCCAGAATAGGTCTCAAAAGTTAGTGAGACTCCATGTCACCCAATAACAAAGGTATAGTGATATAAACCTGTCATCCTATCTATGCAGGAAAAGTTGAGATAGAAAGTAGGAAGAAAGGGAGTAATGAAAATAAATGACAGTAGAAACAGGACAATAATTGTGAAGATGGTAGAACTGAACCCAACCTTATCAAGGATAAGGATGCTGAACACTAATAAAACCACAGACTGTTAGAAAGCATAAACATGCTGATCCAATTATAGGTGGTCCACTTGAAGGATAAAGATATAGACAGACTAATTATAAAAGCAAAAAACCATCATTGAGAAAGGAGGGCTTACACCAACATCACTGAAGAAATGCGAAGCTAAAAAAGATTTCCTAAGGTTAACAGGGGGGATAATTAATCAAGAATCCTTAACAATCCTAATATGTAGCTAAAAACAGAATTTTAAAACTATATATAGCAAAAAACTGCAACTGCTAAAAGGAGAAACAGAGGAATCCACTATTGTTGCTGGCTATTTTTATACTCTTCTCTTGATAAATGGTAGAACACAGAGACAGAAAATCAGTAACAACAATATGGCTAAAAAACACCATCAACCATCTGGTCCTAAAAGACACTTACAAGGCCCATTCCTGACACCTAACAGACATTTGTTATCCATTCAAGTGCTCATATCACACTCACCAAGACAGACATGGGGATGTCAAAAAGAGGAGAGTTCACAATAAATTCGAAAGGACTAAAATGAAAAAGATAAAATAGAATTAATAATAAAAATAATTTAAAAAACTGGACAACGTTCAAAAACTATTGAACAGGAAAAATTACCTGTCACCATGTGCATAAACTAAAAAAACACTGAACAATTAAAATTATATTTCTTAACCTATGGGTAGAAGAATTACAAACTGGAAGACAACGGAAAAACACAACCTATCAAAATCTGTTGGCTGCTGTTAAAGCATTGCTTAAGACAGTGTTGTGTTATGTCTAAGTTAGGGGTGTGGCCCCTGAATTCATGTGCTGAAGGTATGGCCCCAATGTAGCAACATTCAGAGGACAGGATTAGGGGAAGTGACTGGACCATGAGGGCTTTGACCTCTTCAATGGTTTCATCCTTTGTTGGGTTGGGAATGGGATGGGCTTGGGAGATGGTGGGAACGGTAGGAGGTGGGCCTAGTTACAGGAGGCAGGTCATTGGGAGCATGTCCTAGAAGGGTTGTATCTTACCCAGCCACTCCCTCTGTCTCTCTGTCTTTGCTTCCCGGCTGCCATGAGGTGAGCAGCTTTCTACCACCATGTGGTTCTTCCCATGATGCTCTTCCTTATCAAGTACAGAAAAGTGGAGCCAGCTGACCACAGACAGAAACCTCTGAATCTGCAATCTCAGATAAATCCTCCTTTGAAATCTTTCCTGGGTATTTTGTCACAATGACAGTTGGTTAACACAGAAGGAAAGAGTTTTAAATGTCTACCTTTGAAAAGAACAAATAAAAATGAAAATAAGACTAAAATTAATGACTAAAACACCCACCCTAAGGCCGAAGAAAAACCCAAGTAAACTCTAATAAGTACAAAGAAATAATAAATACTACAGGAAAAAAAAATCAATGAGCAGAAAATGAAAACACAATAGAGAAAATAAATGAAACAATGGTAGTTCTTTTAAAAGATCAATAGGTAGATAGATGAGGGTACTCACAAATCTGTATCATGAGTGAAAGACAGACAGACCTTAGTCATTGAAATATCAATGAGAACACAATATAATTTACCCTAATGATTTTGAATTTAAAAATGAAAATTTTTTATTTTACATTCCATTTCTTGAAACATGAAAGAGACAGACAGACAGACAGACAGACAGACAGAAGAAAGCTCAATGGGACTTAAGTCGGACAACATGTCCCAATCTGTTGTTTGGCAGGTATCTGGATGTTTCTTCTATTTTCTGGATACTTAAAATGTTTCATAATTCAAAGTGCAAATTAACTGAGGGAGAATTATTTCTCAGGATTTCCCAATCAACACCGTATTTATTGGTCATCTACTATGTGACAGACACTGGTACTATGTCCTAGAAATACAGTAGTTAATAAGACAGGTCTCTGTCCCTGTGGAGTGCAGTTTGATGAGGAAGGCAAGTAAACAAAATATAAATAACAACAAAGGAGACAATACGCACCTGTATAACTAGGTTGTGAATGTGCTAAGAAAGAAATGACTACACAACATCACAGTCACTAGCGGAAAGGGTGGCGAGTTTGCTCTAGGAGGGTGTGGGAAGTTGGGGAATCAAAGATAGGCATAGTGAGAAGTCACATGTACACCGGAAACTGAAGTCTGAGAAACAAGAAGAACATGGGCCGGAGCCAGAGCAAGCTAGAGAGATGAGATCATAAAGCAGAGGAAAACGGCTGGAGAAGAGGTTGAATGGGTTAGACTTGATTTCAAGTGTGATATGGTGCGGTTGGAGGTGTTAGGGTCTTTGGTCACTGTTTAAGCAACGGATCAGAAGCTAGGAAGAATGGCAGCTGGGAGTCTGGCACACCATCAGCTGTGAAAAGGGTGGGTTGGTGACAGTGGAGATGAATAATGTGAGACTCAGCACATGTCTTGAGCTGTGTGCTTGGACGTGGGCTTGTCATTTTTCTTACAACATGGCAGTAGGGGTGGAACAAGCCAACCCATCCCCACTCCTTCTCATGACCAACACTATACGACCACTGTCACTGTTACTCCCAGTGGCCACATGGTCCCGCAAGTTACCTGCTTCAGGCACTTCATCACCATCAACCCCAGGGGACAGTCTGATTAATCGTGATGTCACTGCATGACACAGATTACTAACATTCTATTTTGCATTGGCAAGCTGCTCCGTATGGCATTCAGGGCACATGATGCTACCAAATCACTCCCAGAACACCTGGCACAATTTATTATGTCGGCTAGGATCCAGTCAGGAAGTCAGAGATGATAGCAGTTACTTTAGGAGAGAGAGAGAACGAGAGAGAGAGAGAGAGAGAGAGAGAGAGTTAGTTTCATACCAGGAATTAGAGGACTAAAAAGGCAAAAGGGAAATTCTGCAGCTAATAAAAAAAATAATAAAAAGGTGACCTCTACCTTTGGAGGGTCATTTTATGAAGCCTCTACCATCCTTAGGGCAGAAGAAACAAAGGAAAGAGACCAAGGTCATGAGAACTCACAAGACTGCAGGAGGGTCAGAGAAAGCTGGAGCGCAGACTACTGAGGAGGGGGCTGGAAAGTGAATTCGAGCTGTTCAATGGAGTAGAGCTTGAGAAAAACTAGGAAGTCAGACCTGGCTGCTGACAGCCAGAGTGTAGACATGTTCCTGGGGTGACTGTCAAAGAAGAGCAAGTGGACATGGTCCTGTGTTCTCTTTGCCTCAGGAGAGAAGATCTAGTGAGAAGTCTTCGGTCCCCACACAGAACATAAAAGGGTATGGTTTGATGTAGGAACAATGGCTTCAGAACAGATCCACAATTGCTTTTTCTACAACCATGCTCCTTTTTTTTGGTCAGTCATGGGGCTTGAACTCTGGGCCTGGCTGGACGCTGTCCTCAGCTCTTCAGCTCAAGGCTAACATTCTATCACTTGAGCCACAGAGCCATTTCCGGTTTTCTGGAGGTTTACTGGCGATAACAGTCTCATGGACTTTCCTGCCCGGGCTGGTTTTGAACCTTGATCCTCAGATCTCAGCCTCCTGAGTAGCTAGGATTGCAGGTGTGAGCCATTGACACCGGCTACAACCATGCTTCTTGAGGCAATCTGGTGACCCTTGTCATATGCCTCCCGATAAATGCTCCCATTAGTACTGGAGTCACTTTGTGAGTCACTAACTCTTATCCACAATGCATCATCACCATATCTGGTAAATACTGGAATACATGACTTTGGGTCTACACCCGGGACTGATACAAGAAAGTTCACCCTTAAGTTACAACTATGGTCTAGATCTGATTTGTCTGCCAAGAGTCAGGTGCCTGTCCCATGGTGACTGTACTAAGAGGTAAGGAGGTGGTGGGCCCACCAGAAGGAAATGAGGTCCAGGGGAACCACACTCAGAAAAGATGATGGCCCATCTTGATGGCGGGGGTGTTGTGTGATGGACCTTGTTCTTAGCAGCAGTCTGCTGCGGAGCGAGGCCCCCATACACACTTGGTCTCTCTGGTGTCTGGAATGTGCAGCTCTCACATGCACCCCCATCACACAGTACCACCCTGTCACATGATACAGCATGGGGCCGTGGGCGGATGTAGCTACCCAAACTTGGGACTATTCATGAACCATGAACCCAAATAAACCTCCTTTCCTTATATGGAATCCCGTCTCCAGTACTTTATTACAGCAATGACAAAAGGGATTAAGACAACCACTTCGGGCTATTTACATTAACGTCTTAATTATTTTTTTTTCATTTGAGCTGCAATAGTTGTGATCTCCAGTATGTGACCACTAACTGTGTTGCTTTCTTGAATATTTAAAATAAAACTAAGCCTAAGACCTTGATTAAATGCTTGCTTTTTCTTTTTTTCTCTCCTTCCTTCCTTCCCTCTCCTCCTTTCTTCTCCTCCTCCTCCTTCTCCCTTTTTTTCCTCCTCCTTCACTTGCCTGTGTTCTCAGGTTACCTCCTTAACAGTTTCAACTACTATTTTCCATTTGGAATAAAGTAACTGAAAGTATGTCTCATAGTAGGAGCTCTTTTGTAAGATACATAACTATTTTCAGGGTGATACGTTTTGAAGAAAAGCTTCACGTTAAATTCTATATACTATTAAGTCATATAAGGCAATGCTACATAAAATTTGTGAAAAAAGACTACTTCTTGTAAATTTCCAGTCCACTGTAAGCTGATACTCTATAAAAGTTACTAAGAGTAGCTAGGTGCGGGTGCCTCATATACGTAATCCTACCTACATGGGTGGCTGTGGTGTCTGGGATCTTCAGCCAACCCAAGTAGAAAAGGTGATGAAATCTCTTCTCAGTGAAGAGCTGGATGAGGTGGGCCAGGCCTGTTATCCCCACTACTAGGAAGCCTAAAACAGATGGAATGTGCCTGTATAGGAACTCTCAAAAATTATCAGCAGAAAACAGGAATGGAGGCATAGCAGTTAAGAATGCCTGCCTAGTAAGTATGAGGACAGAAGTTAAAACTTCAGTGCTGCCAAAGTAGTAATAGTGTAGTAGTAGTAGTAAATTACTAAGCCTAGTACTGCTAACTCCTGACTATAATCCTACCTGCTCATAAGGCTAAGATATGAGGATTGTGAAGCTAGTCTATGAGTTTTAGTCTATGAGTTTCCACCTTCAACTCACTAGCAAAAAAGCCAGAAGTGGAAGTGTGGCTCAAGTGGCAGAGCATCAGCTATAGCAAAAAAAGATTAAGTGAAGTCAGCCAGACCCAAGAAACATAGGTTACATGGTTTCCCTCATTTGTAGTAACTAGAATATGTCTAGAATATTCTTAGCAGAGGACCACAATGGCTCAAGGCCTATGTGCATATAACCATAGAAAATGATGCTTATCTAAATGAACTCCAAGAAGTGGAAACAAGAGGGGTTTGTTTTTTTTTTTGGTCGGTCATAGGGCTTGAACTCTGGGCCCGAGCTTTGTCCCTCAGCTCTTCAGCTCAAGGCTAGCACTCCACCACTTGAGCTACAATGCCACTTCCAGTTTTCTGGTGGTTTATTGGAGATAAGAGTTTCACGGACTTACAATAAAAGACCCCAAATAGCAAAAATGATCCTCAACAGAAAGAACAGTGCTGGAGGAATATCAATACCAAATTTCAAACTCTACTATAAAGCCATGATAATCAAAACAGCTTGGTACTTGCACAAGATCAGACCTCAGGACCAATGGAATAGAATAGAAAACCCACAAATGAACCTACAGACCTATAGCCATCTAATCTTCTATAAAAAAATAGAATGGAAGAAAGACAGCCTCTTCAGTAAATGGTGCTGGCAAAACTGGTTTACTACTTGTAGAAAACTAAAGCTAGATCCTTATATATCACCCTGCACCAGAATCAACTCCAAATGGATCAAAGACCTCGGAGTCAAGCGGACACTCTGAAAACATTACAGGATGGAATAGGAGAAACCCTAGGTCTTGTTGGCACAGGCTGAAATTTTCTTAATAGAGACCCAGAAACACAACAAATCAAAGAAAGGTTGGACAAATGGGATTGCATGAAATTGCAGAGCTTCTGCATG
>NW_012267218.1:11232558-11238759 GCF_000151885.1 Dipodomys ordii | reverse complement strand
CTAGTATATGTCTGAGTCAAGCAGAAAAGGTCAGATAAGTTGATGTTAGGGAAATGAACCCTAAGATACGTATTCAAATGTTTTTTTTTTCTTTCATTCGATTGTTTCTAACCCATTTATAAGATTATTTCTTTGTTGCTTTGTATGTCCCTCCCCCACAGTATAACCCTTGCTTTCATTGTATTTGATGTTGGTATAATTTGTGGAGGGGAAGGGGAAAAACAAATTGTTTAAATAGGGACACAGGTGGACCCATTGCAACCATGAGACGTACAAGTTATTATGTTCAAAACGAACTTTACAACTTTGGTGTGTGTGTGGGGGGTGCGGATTGGGTGGGGGGGGCGGGGGGGAGGATGGGAAGGGATGGGAAGGGGAAACAAAGGAGGAGACTACAATGCTTGATAAGAAATGTACTCATTATCTTGCCCATGAAATTGTAACCGCTCTGTACAGTATTTTCACAATAAAAAAAAAAAGTTTCATGGACTTTCCTACCCAGGCTGGCTTTGAACCGCAATCCTCAGATCTCAGCCTCCTGAGTAGCTAGGATTACAGGTATGAGCCACTGGCGCCCAGCAAGAGGGTTTTTTAAAAGTGTACTGTTTTCAGTTATTTCTTTTTTCATTCTTTTTTGTCCCCCTTGGCTTGTTCATTGTTGACACTGCTTTTGATCTGTACCTATTGTCTTGCATATAACTTACCTGATTTGGGGAAGGGAATGGGAATCACAGAAAAGGTGGGACAAAGCGTGAACCAATGTAACAATGATACTCACTAGACACTAGGTTGGAAATGATCTTTACAACTTGGGGGAGGGGAGAGGGAGAGGAAGTGAGAGAAAATGAGGGAGGGGGCAACACTGTTCAAAAAGAAATGTACTCATGATTGCACTCATTACCTTATGTAACCGTAACCCCTCTGTACATCACCTTTACAATAAAATTTTTTTTAAGAAAAGCAACTGACAGCACAAGGTCATGAGTTCAAGCCCCAGTACTGGAAAAGAAAATTACTAGAAAAATGAAGTAAAAAGGATAGAAAAAGCTCTGGTTTTGCATTATTAATGCAACAAACAGGAAATCTAATTGCAATAAATATTTCCAGGGTAAGCATAATATAGAGGAAAAAGTATAAAAATTATACATGTTATTAATTCTTATATAGAAGTATGTAGGTGAGTAATTCCAGGCACACTGTGGGAAGAAAATGATTCCCTATATTAAGTGTCTGTATCTATACTTTGAATGAACACAGTGTATATAAATACTTTAGGTTTTTAATGTCACAAACTGACTTCTTCTCTGTTTGACAGTTGATCTAATCAAGGTAAAATCACTATGTGCAGTGAATAACATATATCTAAAGTGTTTCTGTGTTTTATTTTAGTAATAATAATAATCAGAAGAAGAAGAAGTAGTTAAAAAAAAAACCAGCCTCAGCCGGGCATCGGTGGCTCATGCCTGTAATCCTAACTATTCAGGAGGCTGAGATCTGAGGATCATGGTTCAAAGCCAGCCTGGGCGGGAAAGTCTGTGAGACTCTTATCTCCAATAAACCACTAGAAAACCTGTGGCTCAAGCGGTAGAGCACTCGCCTTGAGCTGAAGAGCTGAGGGACAGTGCCTAAGCCCAGAGTTCAAGCCCCATGAACGACCAAAAAAAACCCAGCCTCACAGATGAGAATAAAAGGAGGGAGTTTAGAGTAATTTCAGTGGGCTCAGTTTTATCTAAAACAGAGTAAATGCAACTATGTTTTCAAATTCCTTCAATCCTCATAGAAATCAGTTTCAGTAATGTATCCTGTAAGTAATAGTTCCATTTATCTTTGGAAGAAAAAAATGAATTCTAAATCCATGAACTTTTTTAGGCTAAGGTCTACCTTTGGTGGAAAATAAGGTTCAAAATGCTTTGTCAAAGTTGGAGGAGTTTGGTGACAGCTCTGCACACCTGTCACCTGTCACCTGTGTCATTGACAATTACTGTGTGTGTACCAAGCTGCCAGCCACACTTGGAGAAGCGCAGGGTATTTGATGATGGAGGCTGTGTGAGTCTCTTTACCATAACTGTAACAAAAGACCTCAGATAATTGACTTAAAATGAGGGAAAGTTTGTTTTTGCTCATGGTTTCAATCTATGGTTGGACCCATGGATATGAGCCCATGGAGAAGCCACACATTATGATGGTTTGCATATGGTGAGCATGTGGTGGTACAAAGCTACTTGCCTTGTTACCGGGAGGAAGGAAGAGACCCGTGTCCCACAATCCCTTTTGAGGATGTACCTCCAGTGAATTTTCCACCACTTTCTGATGGTGCCAGGCTGGGGACTAAATCTTTAACATTGTCTCTGGGGGCCATTCTAGACCCAAACTACAGCAAGGGCCAATACAGGAAAGGGAGTTTCTCCAGGAAGACTTTTGGACAGTTTTTAGCTTGAGACAGTAGTATGTAGATGGCTATGCCATATCCTGAATTAGTAGGAAGAAGCACACTGGGCTATGTTAAATCTGGGGTGCTATTGAGTCACTTGCATGGAGATAGATGGTAAGTATGGCGGGGAGGGGCGGGGGGAGCTTGGAACCTAGGGAATGAAGGCCTATCTGCAAATCACGAGCATCCAGATACAAAGTGTGTTGAGGACAGCATATTATGTGTGTAATGTAAGACCTAACAAAATGGAAAAGCTTGAGGAAGTGGTTGAAATGATGCTTGGCTTCTATGTAAACTCTCAGCCATAGACTAAGGACACTGCAGCTTCTGTAGGAGGCAGCAAGCATCTGAGACAAGGGGAGGAGAGGCCAGGCATCAGGGAGTCTGGAGGAAAACGAGGCAAAGGGAGGCATAAGCCAGCGACCAAAAACTCACCTTCCTGACTCATGGTCTTGTTTGAATACTGCAGTGCTTTAAAATTGAACCGTGGACAATCTGAGGAATCTTGGTAACTGTCACATTAGCTACACACCTTACCTGTCAGAGACTAAGTCGTAGACCTGTGCTTCTGTAGATGACAGATAGATAAATTGATAGACAGACAGGCAGACAAGTTGGTAGAGTCATCTAGTTAATGTAATTTTTATTGGATAGACAATTCAATATATTCCTTGTGACATTTACTTATCTCTTTTGAATTCTTTTCCAAAGTGCCCTTCAAGATGAAGATGGCTAGGGTTTGACACTAAAATTCTGAGAACAGAGCATGCACTCAGAGAAACTTTGCTAAGACACAGGGAAGGGCAAAGGCTACAATGTTCCATCAAGAGCGTCTAGGGGGAAGAAACGTTGTGATGTTCTTTTTTCCATAGTCATGTTGCCTTTTAAAGATTTGTTTTATGAACTACAGACATTCCTTAATCTAGGAGACCATGGTGTGGCATAATTATTATTTCTTTTCTTTAAAAGCAATTTTTTTTTTTTAGGCCTGAGACTGGGATTCAAACTCGGTACCTGACACTTTTGCTCATTGGCTAGCACTCTACCCACTGAGCCACGCCTCCAACCTCTGGCATATTACCATTATTATTTCTTTTCCAGATTCTCTGCTGAGAGTTACAAAGCAAAATGAAATGAGTGTTGAGCGACAGCTGCTAAGTAATCTCTTCAGTGCATTTTGAATGAGACAGTGGCACCATTTCTGTGGCTAGCAAACAGCCACTTTCATTTTCAAATGAGCTCTTACGGTTTCTCCCTCTCACCCCGGTGGACTCCACTTGCAGCTAACTCATTCATCACTTACAATGAGATGCATGTACCCCTCGAAAAAGTTTGCTCCTTCTGGCAACTTTGGAGTCCATGGCTTGAATTAGAAACCAACAGCTGGATTTGCATGCCTAATTTGATAGTGACTGAGCACCTTTTATAGGCACTGAGGTTTTAATGACTAAAAAGAGAGGCAGCCTAAGTCGGAATTCTGAGGAACACAACTTCCTTTAAGAGACCAAGAGTTGAAAACTGGTCCTGAAAGCAGGAAGGACAGGGCTGTCAAAGGAAAGGAGCACGCTCAGAAGACAGGCTCAGAGGCTGATCCCCAAGAGATGGGCTGAAGCACCCACCGGCTTCAGCAACCGAAAGGTCACTGCCAAGGCAAGCCACAGCAGTGTCTGCAGTTACTGGAGCAGAAACACGATCACAGTGGATTTGAAGGGGATTTGGATCTAAGTAGAGAAGTGAATGCAGCTTAGGCATAAAGCTTTAGACAGAAAATAGAATGGCAGAGTGGGATGCAGAGGAGGCAGAATACAAAGCTCTGGTGGGCAGATTTTCCGAGTGGGGGTTGGGGGAGACAGCACCCATGCCACATGGACAGGAGGGGCGTGGCAGGCCAATGGTGAATGCTCTGAAACAATCTCCATCTCCTCATCCATATCGCGCACGAAACAGGACGTCAGCAGTGCACAGTAAACCCGCCGAGGAGGCAAGTGGTCGAGGACACCTGGTGTTTTGATGCCTTCGATTTTCTTAGAGAAATTTTAGGAAGCAAAAGTCATTTTCTGAGAGTGGCAGGGAAGACAGAGGAGGAGAAGCCTGGAGAAAGTAGCAGAGAGATGAAAGAATTTCTGAGGGAAGATCTCCTTGCGAGAACGGAGGGATCCCTGGTCCCCAGGGGTCCAGCTGGGATGATGTATTATACACCATGTGTACTGCAGCTACTCGGCAACCTGCACATGTGGCAAGAAGGTAGAAAGCTGGGCTGATCTAAGGTTTGAGGTGATGCCAGGGCCCTGTGGTGAGCTTGTGACAGGCACTGGTAAGAATATGATGGACCATGGGCTCCAGGCTGGATAGGGAAAGAAGAGGGGGTACCTCAGAGTCTTAAAGTCTGAAAAAAAAATCAAAGCAGACTAAGGAACTGGAGACCTGGGTCAAATTTACTTGAGTGTTACAGGATCTGCATTAGACCCGGACCATACATACATCGCCATTAGAACTTGTACTTTTTTTTAAAAAAAGGTAAACAGAGTAACTTTATTTGAAAATAAAAGAAAAGCCATGAGAGAAAATAGCGAGACTCTCCATCTTGAGAGGAGTGCAAACAGGAGCCCAATGAAATCTTCTTGGAGAGCAGCTATTATAGTAGACCCTACTTGTGTGTGTGTGTGAGTATGCTGGTTCTGGGGCTTGAACTCTGGGTCTGGGCATTGCTCCTCAGCTTTTTTTGCTCAAGGCTAGCACTCTACCACTTAAGCCACAGTTCCACTTCTGGCTTTTTTGGGAGTTAATTGGAGGTAAGAGTCTCGTGGATTTTCCTGGCTGGCGTCAAGCTATGATCCTCAGGTCTCGGCCTCCTGAGTATTCGGGATTACAGGCATGAGCCACCAGCTCCCAGCTTAGATCCTGCGTTTTTAAGGGCTCCACTTTGGTCCTTTGGCTACACCCCTCTCCAGAGAGCAAGGGGTTTATATGCTTCTCCTCTTGGACAATATTCCAGGTACCTGGGACTCTAAAATTACTCCCCCAAACAGCCCTGTGTACCCTTAGTTTCTGCTTCCCTCGAATAGCCTGCCACCCTTTTGTAAACATTTCCTCCATTAAAATCCCCTGAATTTAAGTATCAGAATAACATTCTATTTTCTGCTAACTAAGAGATGACTAGAAAAGGATACTAAGCTCTTGATAGTAGTGCTGACTACAATTCTGTAGCGAGGCTATTGCGAAGAAAGCAGCAGATGACGGAAGTGTTAGAGACCAAGGTCACTAGCTGGAGAAACTTTAAGAACTGAAGATCTAAAGTGCGGAGTGGCTTTGATGATGGCAGGGCTCTGAGGACCTAAGAGACGCCGCTGGCCCAGGAGGACATGGAGGGCAGGCAGTGAGAGAATGGTCCCAAGAGCAGGTCTGTAGAAGAGTTGGCCACGATGCTCTCCCTGCCTGTGGAGGAGACCCCCTCCCACAGGCCAGCTAGGAAATGCTCTCAGGGAAGAACCCTATTTTCAGTTGAAACACAGCAGCAGCTGCAATGTGTTACCGTCCAGGTCCGAATGTAGAAAGGGATTCCAGGATGCTCTCAAAAAATCTGGGACGGGAAAAGAGTAGCAGCTGAGGCACAATACATCAGGACCCAAGTGGAATGGATAAGGGGCAACTGGAGAGAAGGGAAGGGCTTCTCTTTCCAACAGAGATGATGCGGCCAGGCCTGATGGGATTTGTGTTGTTTTTTTTTTTTTGGGTCCGGTCGTGGGGCCTGAACTCTGGGCCTGGGCGCT
>NW_012267218.1:11117674-11228230 GCF_000151885.1 Dipodomys ordii | reverse complement strand
TCAGTCATGGGGCTTGAACTCTGGGCCTGGGCGCTGTCCCTCAGCTCTTCAGCTCAAGGCTAGTACTCTACCACTTGAGCTACAGTGCCACTTCCGGTTTTCTGGTGGTTTTATTGGAGATAAGAGTTTCATGACCTTTCCTGCCTGGGCTGGCTTTGAACCGCGATCCTCAGATCTCAGCCTCCTGAGAAGCTAAGATTACAGACATGAGCCACCAGCGCCCAGCTTGTTTTTAAATATTCACTTCAAAACAACAATAAATCCACTGCATTTCAGTGCATTTTTATGAAAACTAATTTCACAAAACAAAAAAAAAATAGCAAGAAGACTATCATGATTTTACATTTTTTAGGTCTTTAAAATATTGTGTAAGTATTGAAAATATTGCATAATAAATTATAGTTATATTTGCATAGCTGCTTCTAAATTCCCTTTGAGCAAATATGGTTATGATATGTAGCAAAAAGTATGGCCTTCCACAGATATGTAGATGGAAATAGTATTTTAATAGTCTTTTGACATGATTGCAGATATTCTTGTCAAAGAGTATGGTATACTTGTTGGATATGGTGGTTCACCTTCTGTAATCCCAGCTACTTGAAAAGCACAGATTAGGAAAGTCCAGATTTGAAGCCACGCTGGACAAAAGTTAGTGAAATCCCATCTTAATAATGATAATAATAGTAATAATAACAATAATAAAACTAGGCATAGTGATACATGTCTGGAATCCCAGCTACATGGGGGTCATGGCGAGGTAGAGTGTGGCCCAAGGCCAATCAGGGAAAAAACGTATGACACATTATTTGAAAGCAAATAGCTTAAAGCAAAAAGGGCTAGGAGTGTGGCTTCAGTAGTAGAGTACCTGCCAAGCAAGTGCAAGGTACTGTATTCAAACCTCAGTACTGAAAAACAAACAAAAAAACACCTCACAATACTGTACACTTAATAAGGTACATTTCCTTTAAGGCTGGCTGCGATCAACACGTGAAGCAGTATCAATTAACCTCTCATATTTTATTACATTATATGGATTTTTGTCAGTACTTTCCATGGATTTTTCACCTAACCAAGATGTGTAGCTTCTGTAACATCATACGCTGGACATTGAAATATAGGTATTCACTCATGTTATAGATCTTCTAAATGCTAACACATTTCCTTACACAATATAAAAACATGCTGTTTGTTAATATCACTACTGAACTCATCACAAAAGTCTTTATTGAGAAACTGTCAAGTTCACCAGAGGAAATACAAGCTTCCCAAATTCTAATTATCACTTGAAAGCTCAAATTCTGTCATTGGCAATAAATTCTATCAGCTGTTTTTTTGTCTTGAGATGACAGGCTTATTTCATTCACTTCTGAGAAAATGTCCACCAAATTACCATCGTCCGAGCCACAGCAGTCTGTCCGTCATGACAGTGCTTCGCTAAGGGGCGGCTGGCTGGGAGCTCATGAAGGCAATGCTGACTCGGTTTTCCTGGAGATACACATGAGACCACGGAAGGTGATCAGAATGGCATGTGAATACTCCGAAGATGAGCATTTGAGGAGCTAATCAATTTTTTTGTTTCATCCAAGACATTCTTATATGAAATGGAGCCTTCTTTCTGTGTGGGAAAGGGAAAAACTACAGTAGTTCGGTGCTACTGTCTTGACACGGTTCAATTCAGTGAAGTAACCCAGACAACTTTACCTGCTTTTGATTTTGTGCCATCCATGCAGATGCCAACAGAGGGGAGCAAGGTAAACGTTATCTCCATGACAGGAAAAGGTTTTGGTCATACAAAGTCCACACGTACAGCATGTCTAGGAAGATAACTAACACCAGGAAGGCCATCTGTCGCGAGCAATTTGGATCCCGGGCCTCCTGATCTGAAATCTCTCTTGAGCATCTTCTGCACGGCTAATCCCACCCCCATTCTTCCCTCTCCGGCTGCCCAGTTGCTTCCTGTCGCTTTCCAACTCCCCATCCAACACAGAGCTGTGGTTCAAGCCCAAGAGTTAACACCGAGGCCTTAATAAATATCTCTATGGAACTAAATTTTTCCGGCTTCACTTTTTTTTTTTTTTTTTGGGGGGGGGTCTGGTCATGGGGCCTGAACTCTGGGTCTGGGCAATGTCCCTCAGCTCTTCAGCTGAAGGCTAATGCTCTACCACTTGAGCCACAGCGCCACTTCCGGCTTTTTTGTTTTTGCTTATGTGGTGCTGAGGAATCGAACCCAGGGCCTCAGGCATGCAAGGCAAGCGCTTTAACCACTGAGCCACCTTCCCAGCCCCCCGGCTTCACTTTTGTTGTTAATTCTGGGACCTGTGTTTCCGTGTCAGCTCTCTGGCTTCAGGCCCCATGATCTGATCAAGAGCAAGGTAAGCTCGCCTTGGTATTTTGTTTTTCTGGACCACTGTGAGGTGACCTGCCAGGGTGCACCTCCCACTAGTACTGTCTTGCAATGTATGGGGGCCAGAGGAGACAATGGGAAGAAGATTTATAGCAATTAGCCTTATAACTATAAAGCTGCAGTGCTATAGAATTATAATGATCAGAATCAATTTGTATCAATTGAGCAACTAGAGATTTGGAATCAATTAATATGGCTTACGAATATATCTAGCTAGAATATAAAGTACAACTGTTTCTGTGGTCTTACAGCTTGTGAGACTAGTGAAAACAAGATTTCATCTGGTCAAGGGGCAGTCGCTGAAGTGAGTACACAGACCAACTGTAGTTGGCTGTGTGCTCATCCACTGCTATCCACACAGTACTTTCTGAATATGCATCTGGAGTCCATGCAAGGGGGAGACCTTGGAAAAAGCATTGTTTAATTAAAAAGTTGGACTTCGGTGTACACAGGACAAGTTAAACATATCATTTTCTGAAAATAGCTTTCAGCAAATAACAAACTAATTTAGAACCAGAGTAATATGATTTTCAAGTTACCTTATTAATTCATTTCTTAAATCATGAAAGAAGTTTCCTTCTCCTTGTACACTTTTTCTTATATCCCTTTTGTGAGTGTCTTGAATTTGGGTTTTCACATCGGTACAACTCCCTTGCACTCTAGCCAGCTGAGCTCCCTCATGGATTGTATGTGGGAAATAACCTCCCAATGGTTTAAGAATCAGATACAGAATGGAAAAATGTCCTGTGTGCCTTTCTTCAAGGAAAGCCCAGGAAGGTCTTGGAGACTTGGAAAAGATGTCTCATGCTGTCCTAATAGTGCAAGGCAGCACTGTGATGGAATTCTAGGAGATACCACAAGTCTCTGCTCTGTAGAAAAAGGCTGAAGATGGACAATAAGAAAGCAAAAGCCCATGAGGACTCCCCATTCTACTGGCAGGTCCCCGGGGCCAGGAATCCTCAGTGCAGCTACTCCCCTTCTTCACAAACAGGAACACACTTGATCTCATGGCCACCGAGTAACAGTTCTTCATAGGATCTGGGCAATGCATGCACACTGGTCCAGATTAGAATATTGGTCCCATCACTTACAAGCCGGGTGACCTGAGGCTTAACCTCTCTAATCTTCAGAGACCTCGTGTATAAAATAGAGTCAGAAAGGAGCTCCATTTTATGAACTTTTATTGTAAGACTGGAGAGAGATGGTCTGTATAAAGTGCTTAGCAATGCTGGTATGCAGTAAGTCTGAAATGACAGCATTACACTTCTGTAAGCACAAGCCATGTTTCCTAGGAGAAGAAAGGAACCTGGGCCTTCAGATATATTCTTAGATAGCTTTCTAGATTCCATGGCACTTTTTTGTTTTCATTCTTCAAGACAGTATAGTTCACACCAGCTTTCTCTACTTTCTCATGTGTGTGTGTGTGTGTGTGTGTGTGTGTGTGTGTGCACGTGCGCATACTGGGGCTTAAACTTACTTGGCTTTTTGTTATAGCAATAAGAGACTGGACTCAGATTTGGCTATCCAGGCTGGCTTCAAACTTTGATTCTCAGATCTCAGCCTTCTTAGTAGCTAGGCTTTGCTCTACTTTCTAATTGCCAATTTACTTCTGATCTCAGGGCCTGCCTCTGTCCCTACTATTTCATTCATACTGCCATCGTGAACTCTCCATGTTTGCATTATTGCCAAATCCAAGGGATCTTCAAGTGCTTACACGTAGCCATCTCCTGGTGGTGTTGAAGACTATGGATCATTCATTTGTTTTCTTCCTCCTCCTCCTCATTCTCTTCCTCTTCTTCCCCCCTCCTTCTCCTTTTTTTTTTTGGGTCCGGTCGTGGAGCCTGTACTCTGGGCCTGGGCGCTGTCCCTCAGCTCTTCAGCTCAAGGCTAGCGCTCTACCACTTGAGCCACAGCGCCACTTCCGGCTTTTTTCTTTTTGCTTATGTGATGCTGAGGAATGGAACCCAGGGCCTCATGCATGCAAGGCAAGCACTCTACCACTGAGCCACCTTCCCAGCCCCTCCTTTTTTTTTTGGTAGGTCATGGGGCTTGAACTCTGGGCCTGGGCACTGTCCCTCAGTTCTTCAGCTCAAGGCTAGCACTCTACCACTTAAGCCACAGCACCACTTCCAGCTTTTTCTGCTTATGTGGAGGAACCGAACCCAAGGCCTGATACATGCAAGGCAAGTACTCTACCACTGAGCCACCTTCCCAGTCTCCATTCACTTGTTTTCTAAAGTCTTGTCTTTTAGCTACCAGTGATCCAGGGCCACATCTTTGTTTCTGCTTTTTTCATTCTATAGATCTTCTTGTGTGACCTCAACATACCAACAATTTCAGGCACCAAAGACTTTGGTTCACCAGTTGATTCCATCTGGCTTGTGGTCTGCAGAGGAGACCCTGCATGTACACTGCATGTAAGAGAGTGGATTCTAAAGGCAGACAAGCCTAGATTCCAGACACTTCCCTGTGCTTACCAGGTGTTTTGTTTGGCTATGACAATATTCCTTGACTATTTATTTATGTCTTGGTGCTGGTTCTGGGGCTTGAACTCATGGCCTGGATGCTGTTTCTTAGCTTTTTTTTTTTTTGTTGCTGTTGTTCAAAGCTAGAGCTCTCTCATTTGAGCCATGCTTCTTTTTCCAGCTTTTTGCTGGTTGAGTGGAGATTAAGAGTCTCGTGGACTTTTCTTGACTCTCAGATCTCAGCCTCCTGAGAAGCTAGGAATACAGGCATTAGCCACCTGTACCTGGCCTTAACTTAGTTCAGATCACTTCTGTTCCAGGATGTCCGACCATATGCTATTAGTTTTGAAGTTTTGATCTCACCTGCCCCCACTCCCATCATCCTTCACTCTCCATGACCCAGACTTAGCACACATCTTCCTGTTCCTCCTCTCTCTTGGCCTGTGTCCCAGCATTCCTTCCACCACAATGTCCATAGCTCCACCCCCCTGTGTCTGCCAGGATGGCTCCTGTTCCTCAGCTTCCAGCTTGAGCATGGGACTAAATGTCCAACAATGGGAATTAGGTTGGGATAGTTCCAACAGCCAACAACTGACAGATTGCTTAGACAGACAATGCTGGCTTTAAGACATATGTTTCATAATCCTATTTTGGTAGGGAAGAATGAATATATACTCAGAAAAGGATTTAAAAAGTTATTCTAGAGGTTTCAGCAGTGATTTCTGAAATGTAAATGGGATTGAAGCTTGTTTGCTTGTCTCTATAGCTTCTGTAATAAACAAACATTGCTCCTGCAACTAACACTCCCCCTCCCATATTTTCAGTAAGATACTTTGTAATACCTGGGCATTTTAGTGGTTCATTAATACAATAGATTTAGACAAGGATGACTGGTACAGAAAAACAACTTGGAAAGTAACATGAAATAAGTAGTAAAAAATAAGTACTACTTAAGAACATGAAAATGGTCACATGCTATAAAAAATGAGCAGGACAGAGAAAACAAATACTCAAGAGATTAACTTTCAACCAATGTGTGATTTCAGCAAGATTATTGGGTTGACTACATTGCTGGTACTAGGGCTTCAACTTCGGGTCTTGCACCTGCTTGGCTTTCTTGCTCACAGTTGGTGCTCTATCACCCAAGCCACATTTCCACATCTGGGATTTACTACATTGTATTTTCCTGAATTCAATGTTATTATTAACTTTACCTTCTTTTTTTTTTTTTGTCGGTCATGGGGCTTGAACTCTGGGTTTGGGCGCTGTCCCTCAGCTCTTCGGCTCAAGGCAAGCACTCTACTGCTTGAGCCACAGCACCACTTCTGGTTTTCTAGTGGTTTTATTGGAGATAAGAGTGTCACAGACTTTCCTGCCTGGGCTGGCTTTGAACCACCATCCTCAGATCTCAGCCTCCTGAGTAGCTAGGATTACAGGCGTGAGCCACTGGCACCTGGCTAACTTTACCTTCTTGACAACTGATTTTCTCTTTGCCACATTAGGAAAACAACTGAACTCCTCAGAGCACATCGCTCCTTTCTTCTGATCACTGATCTACCTACTTATTGCCATCTCATTGCCACAGGTCCTCTTTCTTTGTACCTTCCCAACAGTCATGTGTCTTTGTTCTGGTAAAGCAACTTTGTGGTCCTGGAGCTGTCATGTAGTTTCAGTTTTCTATGCCTTTGCATTTGTGTTCTCTTAAATGCCTCTTAGCCACATGCATGTGGCACATCTACTTGCACTGATACAGTGTGATTAGCATCATCTTCGAGTATAGCACCAGTACAAGTTCCACCTACTTTATGGACCTGGATGTGTTTTCTTTGCCTGGGCCATTCTGAGCATCTCACATTGTGTGCTCTGTACATCAATATCATTTTTTTTTTTGTGATGTAGCAAGTTGCAAGAGAGTGTTTTGAGGGATGATGCTGGGATTTGAACTCAAGGCCTTCTACTTGCTTGGTGGGCACTTTACCACTTGAGCCACTACTCCAGAGAAGGTGCCAACATTTCAGGCTCCACCACAATACCTGTTGAATTACAAACTCCGAGAATAACACCAGAAAGATGTTCAATGTACTCGCTCTACTCACCTCCCCTTGGTAAAATATGAGCCATTCTTTCCCAAACTCTACAGGTGATTCTTCTGCATGTAAAGTTTGAGAGGCATTGGTATATGGGCCAAGAACTGGTCACTACTGCCAGAATGCATTGACAAACAATTGGGACACTCCTTAATGTTATTTAAAAAAAAATCCAGTCCTTCCAATCTTTGGCTTTTGTACATGTATACATAGAAAATAACCAGTCATGTCAAAAATGTCCAGAGAGGCTCTATTTAATTGTTGGCTCCCTGAAGAACATTTAACTTCCTCTTCTAAAAGGAGGATATAAACACTAGACTTCATTTGACAGGGCTTTACTTATTCCTGGTTCTTTGTTTCCTAACATCTTGAGATTCCTTAAAAACTAAGTTTGTGTTATAATAACTCCTCATTTGGGATGGGAAATGTGAGCCCATATCTTGCCTAGGACCACAGTGTAGTTTAGTGGTGGGGGAAGGGTGGGGAGGGGTTATGGATTCAGCCTGAACAGCCTCCAAATTTCAATCTGCTACTCCATGTTCTTTTTTATCTGGAGTTTTATCACAGGAATTAACTTGAGGTAGAGACCAGGGTGGGCTCCACCCAACACTCTATTTTGTGATGAGACAGTTTAAAGTACAAAACTTCTTACCCTCTAGCCTCCTGGCCTGAAGGACATTCTTATTGGGCCAGAAATGATTTGTTGGCTTTGTAACATAGGCGGCCTTTTTACATCTCCTTCTGTAGCGGCTGAAATCTTGGCCCAACTCCAAATGCCCCACTTGGGTTTTGTTCAGGAACGATTTCTTCCAGCTGCTTTATTTGTTCCACAATTACATGTATGAGCTTCCAGAATGTGCAAGATCACAAGTCAAATGAAAGGCTTCAGTTCTCAGTTTGCATAAAGAGATAAAATTTGAAACCAAGGAAAACAACAAAACTTGGCTAAATGAAGGGCTAAGTATAAATGAGACAATAGTATTCCCACTAAAAGGTCAGCACAGGCTAACATGCCGAAGGAAAACAGACCCTGCAGAGAAATCATGGGATTGTTGTACCGCATTTATGGTCAGTCACACTAGCAAAAGGGGGTCTTGGCTTCTCCTGAAGCACTCACAACTTGAGGGCTCAGAGAAAGGAAAAGCACATTGGTATCTGACAAGAAAAAAGACAAAAGTGACCATATAATACAGGGTTCCTTATTGGAAGAATTGGAAGAGAATATCTAAAAGTAAATTTGGGCAACTTTATGATCGGCCATGGTCTTGGGAACCATGATCCAAAGATTGTTGGTGAATATAGTCATAATATTTAACATATATATGTGAAAATGGAACCAGGTAGTGGGGGAATGGGTAGAGTTGGGAGACACGGGGGAGAAAGATGGCAGAAGTGATATTCATTAAGATGCATTGTATTCATACACTGATATGCTAGATGGAAAATTCTTCATACAAAGATAATTTAAAGATAGGATGTTAAAAAAATGAAGAGTGCTGGATACTGGTAGCCCATGCCTATAATCCTAGCTACTAAAGAGACTGAGATCTGAGGATCACAGTTCAAAGGGAGCCAGAGCAGGAAAGTCTGTGAGCCTCATATCTCCAATTAACTATCACAAAGCTACAAAGAGAGCTGTGGCTCTAGTAATAGAGCACTAGCCTTGAACAAAAGAGGTAAGGGGAAGTGTCCAGACCCTGTGTTCAAACCTAAGGATTAGCACCAGGAGAGAGAGAGAGAGAGAGAGAGAGAGAGAGAGAGAGAGAGAGAGAGAGAGCAAGCCAAATTGTATCATCAAATGCCAAAAGGAACTTTAGATACTTTTCTAAAGCAAAAAACTGAGGTTAGTCTTATGAATGTCAACATACATACTGGAAAGTATTTAACATGGATGGAGCTCTGTCATCACTTGGGCCTCACATACATAGACACATCTTTTGACTATGGTGAGAGCACAGTGGTTGGTATATTGCAAATGGGCTAACTGTTGTATATAAGGAAAATCAAAGGCAAGGAAGCCTTCAGAAGACTGGTTATAAACAGTGAAGATGCTCCATCAGAAGCAATCTGAACCAAGAGCCAACAGTTTATTTCAAAGTCTCTTCGCAAGAGGGAAATACACACAGTCATGGAACCTGTTGGACCCCTTGGATCTCTCAGATCCCCCAGCTGCTAGAAATCGCCTGCTGCCACTTCACAGCTTTCAGCCAAAGGCAATGACCTTGCTCTTCCTGCTCAAGGTTATGCCCCTCTCCCTGGAATGTCTGGTCAACAGAGAACAGGGAAAATTGCGGTAGTCTCTACCTCAGAGTGTGTTTAGGTATTTAATTTTAAACTGCACACATACACATTTCCCCCCCTTTGGGATTTGGATCTATGAGGAGTTTGAGGGCTGGTCTACTGAAAGCAGACCTCATTCTCTGCCATGCATAGACACCTAAAATACATGAGTTGGAACTGCTTATTGTGCTTTCCTATAAAAATTGTTTTAAAACCCTTAAAGACCACTGAAACATAATGCAGACAGGGAGTACCTCTGGATACTTTATTCCTGTTCCCAATCTTGAAATGTTATCTTACCCATAGCTAAAGTGGTAAAATCCATAGTGACATAAATGTATCACCTTGACTCATATGTGCACAGTCACATTAAGTACTCTTGTAGTGTATATACACAACACAATTGTTTATTTCCAGGTTCACATCCAGTACACAACTAAAGCTCTGGACTCATTAAAAACAATCGCTTCCCGGTTTTACTTTATCTCCTGCCCCTGGCAGCTGCCATGCAGCTTCTGGTCTCCATGAATTTGACTATCCTCGGAACTTTACCTTAGTCATCTGTTAACTCTTACCCAAACTCCCAAGTTAACATTTGCAGAAGAAAAGCAGCTGGCTTTGGCACTTATATTTCATCTGCTTGCCTAAGAGTTAAGTATAATTTATGATCATCATAATAATGAGTTCAACTGATATAAATAGATTGTGAATAAACATCAACAAGAAACAAGAACAGGTTTAGGTTGATGTGGAAATGCATGAGCATACTAAAAAGGTGCCTGTCACAAGTATTCAGTTTGCTGTGGATGTTCTCAAGAAAGCCTGGCATAGCAGCTGGAAGTTCCCTTTAATCTGGGGAACTAGTTAAAAACTCTTCTCATATAAAAAAGGTCACCAGCATTGAATGCAGACCAATGTGCCAGACTCTATGCTATACCATGTGTATAACTCACATAGAGACAACTATTATCATCACCCTCATTTCCTCCTCCTCCTCTTCTACTTCCTCCTCCTCCCCCTCCCCTTCTTCTTCCTCTTTTTCTTCTTCTCCTTCTTCTCTGGTTAGTTGTGGGGCCTGAACTCAGGGTCAAGGCTAGTGCTCTACCATTTTGAGCCACAGATCCACTTTCAGTTTTTGAGTCATTAATCAGAGGTAATAGTCTCACAGGGACTTTCCTGACAGGGCTGGCTTTGAACTGTGATCCTCATATCTCACCCTCTTGAATAGCTAGGATGACAGGAATGAGCCACTGGCACCCAGCTCTTCATTTTCTTTTAAGAGACAGTGTCTAGCTATGTTGCTCGGCTGGCCCTAAACTAGGCCCAAGAAATCCCCTGGCCTCAGCCTCCTTAGTAGTCAGTATTACAGACAGCAGCTACCCTGCCCAGCCCACAGTCCTTATTTCATATACAGGATACCTACACAGAGATTAAACAATTTATCCAAGGTGACACTAGGCTGAACTTTCCAACTCAGTGTGACTCCAAGGCTTGTCTCTACTTTACCTGCCACACTGGTTCCAAAAATGAGTATTAGAATAAAAAAGGTCTCACAAGAATAAAAATGCAAAAATGAGTCTTTGTTTTCCATTGGCATCATACAAAATGACAAAATATGTCACAGCTAGTGTTTTTTAAGATGAATTTCACACACAATGGATGCACTTAAATCCTCACAACAACAGAAAGTAGGTTGTATAGTCTGCAATTGTTATTTGTTTACACGAGAATGATTTCAGCTAATTAAAGACAGAATAGTGAGGCGATATTTGTAAGGAAGAAGTAAAGCCAGGCATCTTAATTATGCTCCCAGAGTACCACAAAAAAAGAGGATAAGCTGCAAATAAAAAATAGGAACTTTCAGACTGCAATAGAAGCTAAATGTGTCACATCTTAAGATAACTCTGAATAGACACAGAGGCAGAGAGAAAATTTTAAATAATTCAGAGTCAGAAAGCAAGTGACTAATCGGGGAGATCTCATGACAACTATCTGTGGAAACATCCATGGAAAAGCCAAACTACAGTTCTATTAGAAAATAAAGCCCAAAGCCAAGTGCCACTGGCTCACACCTATAATCCTAGCTACTCAGGGCTGAGATCTGAGGATCATGGTTCAAAGCCAACTGGAGCAGGAAAGTCTGTGAGACTTTAATCTTCAACAAAAACTACCAAAAAAAAGCTAGAAGTGGAGCTGTACCCCAAGTGGTAGAGTGCTAGCCTTGAGCAAAAAAGCTCAGGGACAGCACTCAGACCTAGAGTTCAAGCTTCAGGCCCGGCACACACAACACATACATATACACACATATGCAGACATACATATATATATATATATGTATATATATTTATATACATATATATATACACACATATATCTTTACACACACACACACACACACACACAGCATTACCTACATGGATTTGATCACAGAAACTAATATTCTCCAAATAATGAAAAACAAATGCATGAATGTGTGGTTCGCTATTAAAAAGAAATAAAGTTAGATTTCAAAAGCAATTAAAAGGCAGGCATTAAGATTGCCAAATGATCATCAGGCGCAAGCTCTGTGGAGTAGCCTGGAGAAGCCATGGGAAGATATCCTCATCTTAAAGGATTATGTCCACTAGTGACCTCTGTTGCACATTGTTTCAGGACACGAGATATAAAAACAGCAGCAGAGATCCCAAGAGGGCAGCTCCTAACCAGGAAAGGCTGCCTGCATCTTCCTGCTCCTTTCTCCATCAATGTTTCATGAACTAACATCATCAGATACCAGCTGCGCTCATCAGACTTTCATCGCTGTGACAAATACCTGAGAGAAACAACTTAAAAAGAAGACAGGCTTTATTCTGGCTCATGGTTTCTGAGGTTTCAGTCCATGATTGGCTACTGGGTCCATTGTTTTTGGCCACGCAGACAAAGAACAATGTCATGGCAGGGAGGACATGACAGCCAAGATGCAGAGATATAGAGGTGGAGATGGAGAGAGAGAGAGAGAGAGAGAGACATATAGACACACACACAGAGAAAAAGAGATGCAGAGAGAGAAAATGAAGAGAGAGATGGAGAGACAGAGATGGAGACAGATGGAAAGAGAGAGAAATAGAGAGAAATGGAGAGATGGAGAGGGAAGGAAGTAGGGAGGGAGAGAAATGGAGAAAGATGGAAGGAGAAATAGGAAGAGATAAAGGGAGGGAAAGAGGGAGAGGAGGATGGGAGAGAGGGGGAGGGGTAGGATACCCATCAACAGTATAACTCCAATGACTTACTTTCTCCAATGAGGCCCCACTTCTCACCATCTCACAATAATGCCAGCAAATTATGAATCCATCAGTGGATGAACTCAGTGGTTGTGTCAGCGCCCTCATGATTGAATCACCTTTCAATGACTAGATCTACAAGCTGGGATCCAATTTTTCATTATTTGAGTCTTTTGGGGGAGGGCTCCCCTTCCCATCCATACCATAACACATGACTAAGATCCAGACGCTGACCCTGAGATCTTGGGAACCTTCTTACCTCAACACCCTTATACCCATTATGGTACAGAACACCTGTAACTGTTCTATACTTAAAATACACCTGCCATGTTGACATTACCAGCAGCCCAACACCTGTTTCTCCTTTTGTGCCCCTTGTCATACTGAATGAAGCCATGATTCACTCAGAGGCACAGACCAGAGGCCTAGGATTCACCCTGAACTCTGCCATATCCCTCCTGTCTCATTCTGCCTCACCACAGGCCAGTGAGTACAGAAAACAAGCATCATTTGAACACATCTGTTCACATAGGCTTTGTCTTTCTTTTTATTGTGATTAGGAGCTCCCAAGAGTTTGGCCAAGGGGTCTGACATACAAGCTCAATTATTGAGCTCCAACTTCAAATTTAAATACCATGTTCAATTTCCAAGGTAGAATCATTAGAAAAATGAATAAGAAAAAGAGGTTTTCTTTTTCCTTTAGCATTTTAAATACTGGGAAATTGTAGTATGCTGTTTAGAGGAAGACGAACACTGATTAACATCAAAAATCCTTTTTTGTTGGTGAATAGTCCAGCTAGTTGTCCAGCTTTCTTTTTTCCTTTTCATAAAAAAAAAAAAAAAAGATGGGCCAGGCGCCAGTGGCTCATGCCTGTAATCCTAGCTACTCAGGAGGCTGAGATCTGAGGATCATGGTTCAAAGCCAGCCTGGGAAGAAAAGTCCATAAGACTCTTATCTCCAATAAAAATCACCAGAAACCTTGAAGTGGCTCTCTGGCTCAAGTGGTAGAGTGCTCACTTTGAGCTGAAGAGCTGGGGGACTACGCCCAGACCCAGAGTTCAACCCCCAAGACCCACCAAATAAGAGATGATCTGGAGGCCCCACCCAGCAGTAGAACACTTACCTCGCAACCATGATACCCTGAGTTTAAACCTCAGTTCTGCCAAGAAGGAAAAAAACATATAATACAACATGATGTTATGGGCTATTTATCTACGTATCTATGTGTCTATGTATGTATCTATCTATCTATTCATTGAACAGATGTTTCATTTGATTGTGTGATTTGATTTACATCTCCCCATTTCCTATTGTACCCCATCCCACTTCTGATAGCCTTTGTTTTATTCTCTATCTCTAAATACCTGACTTCTTTCTTTTTTTAGATTTCACATATGAGTGAGATCGTGTCATACTCTTCTTTCTGTGACTGGCTTATCTCACCTAGCACAATGTTCTCCAGACCCATGCACAGTATAGAAAATGGCAGGACTGCATTCTTTTTGAAGGCTTAATAATGTTCCTTCTGTGGACATACACACCACAGTTTATTCTACCAGTGGACATGTAAGTGGTGATAAGGGACTGTGAGTAATGCTGCAATGAACATGGGAACATTGGTGAGGTGATGATTTCATTTCCTGAAGAATACATCATTTAAATTTCTCTACCTATCTCCCGACTGTTTTCCATAATGGTTGTACCACCCTTCATTCCCACCAACAGTGCATAAGTTTGCTCTTCTTCACACCATCACTGCTGGAAATCACTGACTTTCTGACAACAGCCCTCCTAATGGGGTGAGATGGTATGTCAGTGGTTCTAATTTGTATTTCTCTGACATCATTCTATGGACGTGATGGCCATTTTGTGTCCTTTTTGCATGTCTACTCAGGTGCTTCCTTTGCCCATTTCACTTGTTTTTCTACTCCCGTTGGTAGATGGAATGTCAATCCAGATCTATGGTTTGCAAAAACCAGCTTAATTTCAAGGATGCTTTGGTCCAATCAAAGACTTCCTTGTGATAGTCTCTTAAACTGTAATGATACATTCTGGGCAAACCCACAAACACCTCCTAAGTAATTTCTCCAATTTGAGATCTATAAGGATGGGGCTTTCCTTCCAACAGTACCTTCCTGGCAGCATCTGATTTGAAGTAGCAAGAGAGACATGAGTTTGAATCCAAAACTTACTAATTGTGGGGTTACAGTTCAAGTCACCACTCCTCTCACTGGTAGCTTACTTTCAGAGAAAAAAGAAGGTAATGTTGTTAACATATGGGCTTCTTAAATTCAATAGCAAATGATACTAATAAATAAGGGCCAGGTATTGCTCTAGACATCTGAAATTCCAACAGACAAGACATAGCTTTGTCCTTTAGCTCTCGTAGTAGGGCTGGCAGATACAGACCAAAACTTGTAACAGCATGACAAGATACACACTAAGATCAAGTTGCATGAAAGCAGAGAGGCTGATGGGACTGAAGGTGCAGGCAAGAACCAAAATGAACCAGCCTGATGCCTGGTTCATGTAATAAACATCTTTTTGTTGATTTCTTTGCCACCTTCCTCCCCCAAAGTCCTGGGTTTACAGCTGCTTGTTAGTGACCTGGTCTTTCTCTTGTTGTCTCTGAAAGCTCATATTTCATACTGACAATGAAATGTCTGATGGTCTCAGGTTCTGTTTTTTGGTAGAAACTCTAGTTTACCTGTCTTTTGCAGATCAGGAATTCCTTGTGCCTGCTCTTATAATCATACAAACAAGAACCTTATGCAATTGATATTCATGGACTCATTTGGAAACTGGACAGATTGCTTAAAAGGTTCCCCAACTACCTCTCCTTCATTAAGAAGGTTTTGCAGAAAGGCTAAATCCTGAATGGTAGGCTAGACAGGAAAAGTTTGTAGTCTGGAACACAGACAGAAAAAAAATGACATCTTTTGATTCTAACATTTCATGTATTTTACCACTGTAGCTCATTATCTTAGACAAGAGAATAAAAACAAAGTAGACACTAGAAGTAATAAAGTGGAAGCCAGAAAGTCTGGTATACGATTTCTAGTCATGGATAAAGAAGTAAACAAATGACTTGGATCATAGATGCTTTAGATTCTGGGTAGAACAGCTGAGGTAGTGGACAGTGTTTTACATTAGAATTTCTGGATATCTGAAACTATAGCCATAGATTCTTTTAAAAAAATGTTTGTATGATCTTTAAGCCGTTTTATAAAGGAGTTGTCACTTCACAAAGCAGTTTAAGAACAGAATACGTCTCAGTCGCTGTGACTGCTTTCCTCATCCCCCCCCCCAAGTCACCCTTTCCTCCAATTTTCTTAATTGTGGAGGATATGCATGGAATATTATGATTGCATTCTTGCCCTTTTCTCTCTCTTCATTCATCGATTCCCCTCTTGATCCTCCCACTTTTGAGTACTTGTTTCCTGGTGTTTAGGTTTGTTGGACTATGACTTCACTTTTTTAAAGAATTATATCATCTGAGCTTTCTTCTTAATCTACCATAGTTCAGTTAGTATAATAGATTTGTGTTTGCTTGTATACCACCCTGGAGTGTTTGTTTATATATTTCTAAATTAATTCTAGCTTCTACTTCCATATATCAGAAAAGTGGGTTTGTTTCTTTTGTCCATTGTGGGGCTTGAACTCAGGGCCTGGATGCTGTCCCTGAGCTCCTTTGCTCAAGGCTAGTACCCTATTACTTTGAGCAACAGCACCACTTCTGGTTTTCTGGTGCTTAACTGGAGATAAAAGTTTCACAGACTTTTTTTCTCAGACTGGCTTTGAATTGTGATCCTCAGATCTCAGCCTCCTGAGTAGCTGGGATTACAATGTATGGCATGGGTACCCAGCTGAGAAATAGATTCTTTATGCTCTTTCCTTTAAAAGGAATGTACTTACATCCCTAAATATGGGCACAGGGCTTCCTCGAGGCTATTTCTCTTAGATCATTTACCTTTTGGAGAAACCCACCCACCAGGCTGAGAAGACACTAAGCAGCCCTAACAAGCAGGCCATGTGATAAGGGAACAGGGTCAACCGGGCATGCATTGGAGACTAATCCTCCAGCCCCAGGCATGCCTGAGAAACAGGATCTAGGATGACTGAACTCAGCATGCCCAGATCCCTGCCCTTCAGATAAATGGGAGATACCCAACACTTATTATTTTAACTAGCTAAGGAGCAGGGCATTAGTTATTTAGTGATAGCTAACAGGTCATCAGGGTATCAGCCATAGGTGTTTTGTTTTTTGCGGGGGGGGGGGGAAGGGTTAATCATGGGGCCTGAACTCTGGGCCTGGCACTGTCCCTCAGCTCTTCAGCTCAAGGCTAGCACTCTACCACTTGAGCCATAGTGCCACTTCTGGCTTTTTCTGTTTATATGGTGCTGAGGAACTGAACCCAGGGCCTCATGCTTATGCAAGGCAAGCACTCTACCACTGAGCCACCTTCCCAGCCCCAGCCATAGGTTTTTGTATTCTCAAAAAACAGTTCTTTCAGCCACACACCAGTAGCTTACAACTATAATTCTAGATCCTCAGGAAGCTAGGGGTCAGAGAATCAGGGGTCAGAGCCAGTCAGGGTAGACAAATCCAAGAGACCCTTATCTCCAAATAATCATCAAAAGGCTGAAAGTAGAGATGTGGCTCAAATGGTAGAGGACCAACAGTGAATGAAAAAACTAAGTGAATGTTAGGCCCTGAGTTCAAGCCCCACTACACACACACACACACACACACACACACACACACACACACACACACACACACACACACACCCCTCTTAATGTCTTCTCATGGAACTGAAAAATACAATATATATAGCAATGAAGTGGAAGACACATTATGACCTCACCTCAAGAGACTAGAGTTAAAAACACTAGATTTACATGATAACTGAAGCAGCAGTTTCAAACAAGGTCAATGGCAAGGTTGTGATAATGAAAGCAAGTAACTTCTCAGAAAGCTACAAAAATTAGGCAAAAAAAAAGAGGAAAGCTATCCTCATTAGATTAAAATCAGAGCTGTTTTTGCTAGAACTGGATGCCTAAATAATTTATTTCCTTTATTAAAAAACAAAATTTTATATGGATGGTGAGAATTATTCTTTAAAGGTCCAAGGTGTTAAATCTGTAAACAGAAGAAAGGGTATTTTATTCACAAACACTTTGTGTATATCTAATTCTTGCCAGAAATTACCCTAGGCCTAGAGAATAAGATGACAGAAATGATTCTGGATCTTTCAGTTTCCCTCCTTACAGAGGGAAACTAGTGCTTCTCACGGGGACATGACCTGTGTATAGGCTCATTTCTAGAAGGCTGAACACCAGAGTGGGAGGTGCGGTGTCTGGGTGCTCATGATACTAAAATCATAATTCATTCTGAGGCTTCACCAGAGAGCTGGCAAGGAGGTTGACACCATAGCATAAGCCATTCACTCTACCTTCAATACTTACTGAGCACAATTGAGGATACACTCTGGGCCCCAAAACAGGTAACGTGGTAGAAAAATATCAGAGGCAGCCAGACAAGGGGAGAAGGGAGGACGGAGGCCACACCCAGGCAGATGTACAGGTGAGGAGCACCCTAGTACGTCTTTATTTGTTTATTGCCAGGCCTGGGGCTTGAACTCAGGGCCTGGGCACTGTCCCTGAGCTTCTTTTGCTCAAAGCTAGCACTCTACCACTTGAGCCACAATGCCACTTTTGTTTTTTTCAGTTTATGTGGTACTGAGGAATGGAACCCAGGGCTTCATGCATGCTAGGCAAGCACTTTGCCACTAAGCCACATACTCAGCCGCCCAGTATATCTTTATTTTTTATTATTAGCTTTTTATTTATTTTTAAATAAGTCTTTAATTGTGAAAAGTACTGAATAGAGGGGTTACAAATTACATGAGCAAGGTGATGAGTACATTTCTTATCAAGCATTGTTGCCTCCTCCTTTGTTTTTCCCCTACCGGGCTTCCTTCCCATCTCCACAACTATACTCCCCCCTCCCCAGTATATCTTTAAATAAAGAATCATACCATGTGGTTGGCTTGATTAGTAAATGAAAGAATTAGTGCTAGTCATGGATTCTAAGATTTTTTTTCTTTATTTGAAAGAGATCTAATTGCCCCTTTAATACAATCTTCCCATTTCATAGCTGAGAAACTCTAGAAGCTGTCCTCTTATAGTCATACAGCACTTTGGTGCTGTGAATCCTGTTCTAATAGGCTTTTTCCTTGGTTCATTCCTCTTAGGTCTAAAAGATGTCTTTAAGAACCAGGACAAGGCCAAAGTATATTTCTCAATCGATTCTAGAAAGCTTGTGTCATTACAACAGGCTACTGTCTCAGGGCCCATCAATCTAGGGCTTTTTTTTTTTTGAAAAGATATAATCAACTGAGAAAAAAATAAGGCAGATATGAAAAATGAAAAATGTCTTTGAAGCGACTGTAGTTGTTACTGCTGGAAAATGTTTGAATTTCAAGTCTAGTAGGCATAAAATAAGCTCAGAGAAAACACCAGTTTTGGAATCTGAATCAATGACCTAGAAATAAATCTCACAGAAGGATAAATGAAATTTTGAAAAGAGTAGAATCAAAGGACATCAAAATGTTATTTCCAAATGGTTTGTAAAAATAATGTTTTTGTGCTACAGTGGAGAAACAAGTACATTTTAAATCTACAGGTATTAATAATATACTGGCATTTTGTTACATGACGCTAGTCACTTGAGGACTGAATTTTCTTGAATGGAGTTTATTACTAGAAATGCCTGAGGATCTTGAGCTAACACGAACTCTTCTCCCTCAGAGTTTTGTTTTGTTTTTTGTTTTTCCATTTGGGAACCACTTCTACCACACTCTGAAATGTTTAAAAGGACAACATTTTATTCTTCTCCTATGGAGAACTAAGCTTAGACATCTCATCTCTTGACCTCTGTTTTTCCTGTCATGTAAAACACTTCTCTTTCCATGGAAATGGAAGTTCATGGCTCTTCTTTGACCATTCCTCATGTTCCTCTCTCCTAATCACTTACATCTTCTGAAGACTCTGCCGGTTACCCTTCTCTTTCCAATTACCTGCTAACACCAATATGGAGCTCCAATTGCTGATGCTTTCCTTCTTGGAAGACAAGTCTCTTTACATTATACCTCAATATCAAATCAACTTGAGAGATTTTCAGTAGTTTCTGTGTCAATGTTTGTAAGATCTGGACTTCCCTGCACATGTCCACCTCCTTTACCTAAGCAATCAGACATATCAATTAGACCTTGGCCAGTTACAATGGCTCCACATGAACTAGCCTCTTCAGTCTCAGCTCTATCCTGCGGCCTGCCACCTGATAGGGACCTTTCTTGCCATGTCACTTCCTTGCCTAAGAATCAGTGCATGCCCTCTTGAGTCCAATCCCCTCTTTCCCAGAATGGCTTTTCCTATTGCAAGTCAAGTCTAGTGAATTGCCCAAGGTGCAGCATCATGAAATTCTTCCTTGGAGAATGCCTTCCCAGCTTGATTTCCTTATACAGTGGATTCTCCCTTCCCCAGTAAATCACAACTGGACCCCACCATCTCTTGTAGAGGCTAGGACAATGTGGGGGCAGAGAGGAGAGGGAGAAGAATCTCCATAGATACCTGCTAAACAGAACTGCATCAGACTGTAGCTCTACCAAGGATGAATTTTAACGATACACAGATTGCGAGGAAAATATAAAGCACATCTCATCTCAACTATAATTTCTTAAACAGGAACAGTAGAAATGGATACCAAAAAGCATCTTTTTCTTAAATCAGAAAAATCACAAACAAAATCCTTTAAGCATTTTTTGGAGGGTAGGTTTCTCTCTTTCAATGCTCTGGCTAGATCTTATCATTCTGAACATAAACATGTCTTTTTGGCATCTGAGAAGCTAAGGATTGATGACAATGGGAAGACTCAATATGTGAAGGATGAACTGTGTCCAGAAAACCGTGGGTCAGAGAGATATTTTCTAAATGGGAAATGAATTCTGACAGGAAGCTGCCTACTGGGAAATGAAGGAAGGCTCTGAAAAGCTAGTAATCATGATCAAATTTTAGTTTTGTGACCAGTGGAAATATACATGTAGAATCTACAATATGTAAGTTATTTGGAAAAGAACTTTATTATGCAGAAGAGAACCCCGAAAATCTCTTAAAATCTGAGCAGTCACAACGTCAAACATGTGAAAGTGTCCCATATCAGTCTTATAATTGATATTCAAGTACTTTGCTAGGCTTATAAATCTTATCTCTTCCACATCAAGGTTAGCTTCTGGCTAGGTAAAACTAGCAGCAAGTTGCTATGAGAATTGTGCAAAATCTCATGTGAGGAGTCAGGAGGCGGGAATTCCAAGATACCCCAGCACTTTCCTGAGCCTCCACAAAGTTCATACAAAACGTATTAGGTGTATGGTTTATAGTCAGAAGGTTGACGGTAATGGAAAGACCAGGGAGGGCAACAATAAACAACAGACAGAGCCTAGGGGTAATCCAGAAATATTGAGCTGTACATTTATAAAAGAAGCACAAGGACCAAATTGTAGAACACTACGCAAAATGGTAGGGAAGGAGAAAATACTCCCTTATCTCCAACTTCCATGGACTACAAGCCAAAGAGAAAAGCAAAGCTTTCTTAGGAGACCTCACAAGGATACAAACTGGCCCTCTGCAAAGTCAAAAGCATAAGACTGGAGCTCTATATCCTGTCCAGCAAGCAGAAGTTGGAGAAGGAGCCTTAGGCACTTCTAAACATCTTGTGAGATTTATGGAGAGACTTCTTAGCCAGAGAGGGCAGAAGGGTCCACATTTTTGTTATCTCCAAATCCCAGAGGCGTCTCTTCCCTATTAACTGGACAGAGGATTACCCCGAAAATCAATGGGGACCCAGATATCTGGTAAGCAATTTGGATTCTGACTCATGGATACAGAACTACTTGGACAGGAAGTGCAGGACATGAGCCAGAAGACACTGTGCCTCTGGGAAGACCTGGGAAAGCCGAAAACCAGAACTGCAGTACTGTAGAAGGGACCACATCAGGGGAGTACTGAGGAGCTCCAGAGGGCAGCTAGCCCACAAGGAAAAGAACTGCTGTGCTGGTGGGACTTGGCTTACAAATAGTCCTTCGTGGCCTAACTTCACTGGACATTTATTTAGAAAATCACTGCCAACATCTTAATCTTGAAGTGTTTCCCCTGTGTTTTGGAGCAATTATTTCAAAGTTTCAGGTCTTGCCTTAAAAAGTCTTCATTTATTTTTGAATCATTGTGTATAGGGTGTGAGAGAGGGATCTAGTTACAGTTTTCTACATGTGGACATCTAGTCTTTCCAGCACCATTAGCTGAAGATTCTCTTTCTCCTACTCTTATTTCTCACTGTTGAGGATGAAGGGGTACAGGTCTGGATCTTCTATTCTCACCCATTGTTCTACATGCCTGGTTTCTGTGCTGCTACCTGCTGTTTTTGTTATCATAACTCTCAGGCAGAGTCTGAGGCCAGGTTTTATCATTCTTCCAGCATTGCTGATTTTGCTCAGGATGGCTTTGGCTACTGGACTTCTTTGCTCTTCCATGTAAATTTTAGATTTTTTTTTTGTTTCCGTGAAGAATATCATTGGAATTTTGAGGGGGACTGAATTAAATTGATTGATTCTGGTAATATAGACATTTTCACAATATTAACTCTGCCAAATTGGGTACATACATGAGAGGTCTTCCATCCTTTAGTGTTCTCTTCATTTTTTCCTCCTCAGAGTTATTTTATCATGTTAGTTAGGTTTACTCTTAGGTTTTTTTTAAATCCTAAATTCATTTAAATATTAAGAAAAACCCAACAACTCAATGTTAAGTAACACCAACTAAAAAGGCCGCCAACTCGATTTTAGTCACGTTTAGATTGCTGAAATTCTCATGTTCACTCTACCACACCAAAAGACAACAGTAATAGCTGGGTATGGTAGCTCACACTTGGTAATCCTAACTACTCAGGAAGCTGAGATCTGAGGATCATGGTTTGATGCCAGCTCTAGCAGGAAAGGCCATGCGCGACTCTACTTGCAAACAAAAAAGCTGGAAGTGGTGGTATGGCTCAAGAGGTAAAGTGACAGCTTTAGTAAAATAAGCCAAATGAGAGTGCAAGGCCTGAGTTGGAGCCCCAAGTATTGGCACCAAAAAAAGAAAAAAAAAAGACAACAGCAACAATTTCAACCATAGCAAGGCAAGCTAGTGATTTGGCTGATGACATTAGGGTCAGAAGCGATCTATAGGCCAATTTCCTACAGGAAATATTACTCAAGAAGGAAAATGTTGGAATTAAACAACATGTTCTAATAATCATTTTAGGGATCCACAAGTTAACTGCAAAAAAAAAAAAGCAAACTTGCTTTGACCTCTTGGGATGTTCTACTTTGCTAACAACAGAGTCTCTCCTAGCCTCTGGAGCCCCTTCCTTCTCCCCAACTCCCAAGCAATTGTTCCCATTTCTGAACTCCTCATTATCCCCCACCTGCCAGCATTGGGACTCAGTAACATGCTGCTATTTATTTTCCATGCATTTGTTTTTCTGTTCCCTGGGGAAGAAAAGAGAAGGGAAGCATGCATGATATAGATACTTTTTGATAAGACACACAGGCTTGCATGTGTGTTATCTGGGGATATTAACAAATATGGTTGATGGGGAAGAACAAACCTTGGATTCAAATTCCTAAATGTTATAAAAAGTACTTGATTTGGAAATATTTCTGAGGCAACCAATAAGCCTCTTATTATTTATACAAGTAAACTCTAAAGAAAAAAAAAACCTTAACTGTTCCCATCTAAAGAGCTAAAAATTTCACCCTGAATTTGAAAAGGTCTTCAAACTTAAAATTAATAGATAAAGAACAAAAGATGGTCAAATTTTCCATTAATGAAACTTCTTTGTGACTTCTTCCTTTACTAAACTCTAGTCTAAAATTATTCTAACACATCTAATGAAGAATAGTTTAGTATTAGTGGGTAAGAGTGGAGAGCCAATTGTGGGTACCAAACTCAGGGTCTAAACACTGTCCCTGAACTCCTTTGTTGCTCAAAGCTGGTACCTACTACTTGAACCACACCTCCAGGTCAGGTCTTTTAGTGATTAACTGGAGATAAGAGTCTCATGGACTTTCCTGATGAGCTGGTTTCAAACCACAATCCTCATATCTCAGCCTTCTGAGTAACTAGAATTACAGATGTGAGCCACAGGCACTTGGCTAATTTCAATTAGTTCTACAAGTTGCATAATTGTCCTAAATAGACAATCAAGATCTATATCTTTATTGAATTCCATCCCATACTTCAACATTCACTCTCCTCTGAATTTCCCAGCCCCCCAGATTAACTTGCCACAGGAAGAGCAGAGACAAAAGCCGCTGGACAATGAGGTCACACAAGCAATTAGTACCTCTATGAATGAGTACCACCAGCAAGGCTGGTGTGGGAAGCACAAGTTTCAGAGACTCCTATGGAACCAAGCAACTATCTTAGAACAATTCCTTCCCCAATGCTGGTGTCCATTTTCTTTTCTTTACCACAATCCTCAGATCTCAGCCTCCTGAGTAGCTAGGATTACAGGTGTGAACCACAAGCATTTAGCTCATTTTCTTTATCAACACTAAATGAAGAGTATTAGGGTTCAAACCATACACCCCTACTCCAGCATTGTCTATGGGCTTCCCTACAACCTGTAGGGCCAAACTTTCATTCTTGGCTTCTGGGACCCTATGATTTAGGAGGGAAGGGTTCCCATCCAGGGCTCCAGAGGTGCACTCTGCTAATCAGCAGGATACCACCACCTTGCCCTCCCTGACTGCCTCTAAGATTATTGGGCACTCCTGATCCTAATCATTGGTTGAAAGCTACTTCAGATATGTGAGAGAAAGCCTAGAATCTGACTTCCTGAGCAGGGTGCTGTCAGCTCAGGCTGGGGAGCAGGAGGGAGGGGAGGAGGATGCCCTGGAGCTACTGGAGTCAGGGTACCAACCCTAAGCAGAGTCAGCCCAGATCGCAATAAAAGGCAAGGGTGAGGCTCAAAGGAAACATCGAAGTGGAGCCAAGGGTCCCCTACAATCACCCAGAACAGCCCTACCTCTGCATGGGTCAAGCTGTGAATCAACCAAGTCCTTTACGATTTCAGGTAACTGAAGTTGAATCAGCCATGTGTTGTAGCCTGAGTGAAGGCAATAGACTGAGTGAAAACTGTGACATTGTCTACCTAAGTCCTATCAGCACAGCCTTTCTTTTTTCTTTTTTTTTTTAAACCAATTCACAAATCCTTTAGTGTCATGCTATATGCAAAGAGAAAGTGCTTCTTCCTCTAATAGATAACATTAAGAAATTTCACACCTTAAATTAAAAACTTACTCATAGACAATTAAGAATAAGTTAAAACTGCTGACATTGGAGTTTTACATATTCCATGGAAACAAATTTCATTTTTAAAAAAACATATTAACCGTGGTGGATAAATGTTTTGATAATAATGGTTAAAAACACCTATGCTCAAAATATAATACTTCCAATTACTTTAGGAATGCCTAACAATAATCTTTATTAATTAGTAAAGAAAATCAGAAAGTTTGTTTCTATAGTATTAGGAATTTTCAAAGTTATAAGAAAAAAGAACTACACCAAGTAAATGTTCACAAGAGAAAATTGAAGCTGAAAGATTTTTTTTTCAATTGTGCTGGTACTGGGGTTTGAACTCAAAGCCTTGAGTTTTCTCTTGTGTTTTTTTTTTTTTTCCCACTCAGGGCTGGCATTCGACCACTTGTGCCACACCTCCAGTTTGCGGCTTAAACAGATAGTCTCGAGGACTTGTCTGCCCAGGCTGGCTTAGAACCATCCCATCTCAGCCTCCTGAACAGCTAAGATTATAGAGACACCAGTGGCCCAGTTTGAAAGATTTTAATACATATTCTAAAAAATTAAGAAAAGGGAAGGGAGGGGTGGGTGGGAAGGGGTGGGCAAGAACGTTGAAGGGAGTGACACTGATCAAGAGGCACTGTAGTCATAAGCTGTTTTGTTGGATGGCAACTCCTTTGTACAACTACTTAAAGATATTAAAAATATTCAAAAAAAGGAACCCCCCCCCAAGGCTCCCACCAAAACTGTATTAATAAAGACCTAAAATTTAAACATATTCTCAATTCAGTACCTAAGCCATTTGGTCTGTAAGAGAGGTGCTGCTCTGAAGGCCCTCTGGAGTCCCGACTGAAAAGCACATTGCCAGGCCCACCATGGAGGTGATAAGGATTCTGCACCCTACACTCCTAACCTAGGAAAACTGCAATGCTTCTGACCATCTTTAAGAAACATGAATGCACAGAGATGATGCATTATCTGGAAAGTCAGAGCTGAATTCTACAGATATCAACAGATTCTGAATTGCCAAATGATTCTGTGATTTCTGGTCTCTGATTGGTGCAATAATGCCTTTACCTCCACCTTCAGCTCGGCATCTGTGCCTCGTGGGGGCCGCTCTCTAACCTTACTACCCTCTGGCTAATACTGAATTCAAATCTGAAATTGGGCCTTAATGCCTCACTTGATGCCCTCACCCTCTCCAAACCTCACTTCTGCTAGTAGACTTTCTATCGCTGCCATGTCTTGTTAGCATGTAGCCTTTTCTAGAACTTCATGTTTATCAAAGTACAAGAAACAAAAAGCTGAAAAAGCATGTTGGCTTGGAGAATGATCTCAAAAAGAACACACTCCATTGAGGGCTCTTTTGCCTCTACAGTGATGCTGCACCCTACAGAACTTCCTTTGCTTTTTCTTTTGCGACAGGATAGCCTCAAACTCATGGATTCCAGGCTGATCCTCCTGCCACGGCCTCCTGAGGGCTGGGATTACAAGTGTGGTTGCTTAGCTTATCCCCACTCTTTGGATTTCATTTTAATCTATGTGCTGAATAATCTCTGCTTGCTTGACTTAATAAGCATTCATTTTTAATAACTCATGTGAATTAAGAAACTCTCATTCATGCACATGTTAGTATGATTTAGTTAAATCAGATACTTCCCTACTAACATCTGAGACCAGCTCAACTGAAGAATGAGAGTTTTGATGGGTTGGGAAAAGGGAAGAAACAGCTCATGGCTTTTGGCAGCATTAGAGTTTAAATTCGAGGCCTGGAGCTCTCCCTTGGCATTCTCACTCATGGCTAGTGATTTACCACTTGAGCCACACCACTCCTGGCTTTTTGCTGGTTAAGTGGAGAGGAGAATCTCAAAGATTTTTCTGCCCAGGCTGGCTTCAAACTGAGATCCTTGGGTCTCAGGCTCCTCAGTAGCTAGGATTCCAGGCCACCAGTACCCTGTGCTGCCAGTAGTTCTGAAGTTACACGCTACAGGATATTGGGAAGCTCTGAGACAGGAGAGGACTGATGAAAAAAGTGGCCTTGGGGCCAGGAAGGCAGAGGAAGCACAGTTACACCAAGTTATACATGAACCACAGGAGGCTTCGACATGCCTTTGGGCTAGCCGGGAGAAGTAAGTGTCATGTCTATCACTTCAAGACATTTCCGCATAGATTCCAGATTCAACCTCCCAAACATCTGGAAACCAGTCAACTCTTAACTGAGGATGGTACTTCCTTTGTTCCTTCTAAAGAGGGAAACAGTGAACTAGCCCCTAATAAATAGGTAGTAAACACTGACAGTGTGCAGTTAAAAAAAACGTCCCCTGAAGAGCAACTCTGGCATGATCCAAAGGATGAGGTATAAGAAAGACCTCCTGAGCCAGGCACTGGTGGTTTATGTCTGTAATCCTAGCTACTCAGGAGGCTGAGATCTGAAGATTGTGATTCAAAGTCAGCCCAGGCAGGAAAGGCCGTGAGACTATATCTCCAATAAACCACCAGAAAACCAGAAGTGGTACTGTGGCTCAAGTGGTAGAGCACTAGCCTTGAGCTGAAGAGCTGAGGGACAGTGCCCAGGCCCAGAGTTCAAGCCCCACGACCAACCCCCCCGCCCTGCCCCCCAAAAGGAAGAAAGATAGACCTCCTGTGATAATCTGCCAAATATATCAGGATGAGTTTTTCAAGTTGGAGTGGTGGGCACTTCAAATCAGGCATTATATTTCATCTTGTATCATCTATGGGAGAGTGTGGTGCCCACAAGAGTTTATTCACACACACACACACACACATACACACACACTTTCCAAAAGGAGAGATATTTTTATTTGCTCTCCCACCCCACCAAATTAAGGTGTTTACAGTAGACATCAAGATACAATGCCCCATAGAGATAGACAACATAAAGACTTCTGCTAAACACTCTTCTAAAAACATTGTGACCGGGTCCCTGAGTCCCTGGGCCCTGGAGCACAGAGGGAGATGTTGCTGGATGATCGCATGCACCCTGGGGTGGGCCTGGGGAAATGCCCTCCTGTGCTTTCTCTTAAGGGCACTGGAAGTCAGAATGAAGTATTTCTTTCTTTTTTTTTTTTCTTTCCTGTGGCTGAATAAAGACAAGTCCACAAATACATTTGATGCTCTGCCTTGGAAATCCATTTCACATTAAGTAACTGATTTTCAGCCAGGTGCCAGAGGCTCATATCTGTAATCTTAGATGTTCAGGAGGCTGAGATCTGAGGATTATGGTTCAAAGTCAGCCTGGGCAGGAAAATCCATGAGACTCATCTCCAACTAACCATTAAAAAAATATGGAAGTGAAGCTGTGGCTCAAATGGTAAAGAACCAGCCTCGAGCAAAAAAATAAAAAGCGCAGCAAAAGCATCTAAGCCCTGAGTTCAAGCACAAGACTCACACACACACACACACACACACACACACACACACACACACACACACACACACACACGGAATTGATTTTTTTCCTAGTAACTGATATAAACTAGGAGGAAGAGTACATTCATACTTTCCTCAATCCTTATCTTAATCCATGGAACCCTGTATAACCCCTGCCTGCCTTCTAACCGAAACAAACATTTGTACATTAGTTCTCATTCTAGGTACAGGGTAAGGAAATACAGAATGGCTAACAAAATACAAACATGTTCCCTTCTCGTCACATTTCAGAAATATTAAATCCAGCTTACCAAAAAAAAAAAAAAAGACAAACGATCAACCATCAGATAGCCATGATTCAGTTTGGTGGGGAAGAAAAATACATGGAATACATTTTTAAAAAGGGTACTCAGAAAGATGTCAGCCCCCGCTAATGTGGTGCCCCCTCCCATCTGGAGATCAGAGAGCCTCGCTCACTTATCTTTATAGCGTAACTTCTGATTATAACGTGTGGCAGGCTGGCTTTCATAAGCCCAGAGAAATAGAATTCTATATACTCACACATTGTATTACTAGAATTAAAGGATTAAATGACAAGGATCTGGCATGGCTAAAAGCATGAGTTTTTTTAAATCCCACAGAACGGAGTCTGTGTTCTGGTTAAGGGACCATGAAAAGATACTTCGCTTCTCTCTCAGTCCCTGCTTCTCAAACTAAATGGGGGTGTTGATAACAACCACCTCGGGGTTGCTGGAGAGTAAATAAAACAAAGCATGAAAAAGCACTTGGTCCACAGGAGATGATAAAAATATTAGCTTATATTCTTTATACTGACAACATGCCTGGAGACTTCACAGAGAATCAAGTGTCTTCAATTCCAAGGTCAGCCACACTGAGCAGCAAGCTATTCTCCCACATCTGATAAGAACTGAAAGTTCCCAGAGGCCTTCTTTTACCCTAAGCTGTCAGCAAGCTTCCGTCATTCTCAGGGGACATAAGAATCACGAGATTTTCCTTAAGACTTTTGCCACCTGAAAAAAACTCAAAGAACTCTTCTCTCTTGACTAGATGGAAGTTAGACTGGTATGTCAGTCAGCTTTCCACTGCTGTGACAAAAGACCTGAGCCAATCACCTCATAAAGAGAGAAGGTTTGTTTTGATTCATTTTTAGTCTATACTCTCTTGGCCATGTTCTCTTCTAGGCCTGTTCTGGCACAGTATGTCATGGTGGCAGGGAGAGGAGTATTAGACAAACTCATGTTGTCTAGGAAGCCAAGAGAGAGAGGAAGGTAGCTGGGTCTCAGTATTTCCTTCCAAGGGCATACATCATCCAATTACTTATCTTCCTCCTAAAGGTCCTACTATATCCCAATAGCACCATAGTCTGGCAACCAGGGCTTCAGCCACACATTGGCCTTGGGGACACAGTAAATACCCAAGCCATAACAAATTGGGAAAGGCAGTACGTTGGACTCCCCCATTTCCCACAAATAGAGGTGCTGGCCGAATACAGAGGATATCAGTCCACATGTCTCAATTCTTGGGCAATAGCATTTCCAGCATTATGTGTGTGTGTGTGTGTGCGTGTGCACGTTCATGTGTGTGCAAGCACCAGTCCTGAGGGGTAAATTAGGGCTTGGGTGCTGTTTCTTGCCTTCGGTGTTCAAGGACTGCACTCTACCATTTGAGCACTACCTCTTGACGGCCCCCCATGGTCTAATATCAATACAGTAAGATATATACTTCCAGCACAAATCACATACAAACCACAGTGTGAGTAGAAGCCCTGCCTTTGCTCGGGGAGGGGACACCATCTCTTGTCACTCCAAGGCCATCCAGTTTGTGCTGCTCTGGCATAGTAACCAATAAAAGCATGAATCAATGATGGTGAGGAGAAAATTAACTAAGACATATGAGTGGAATATTGGAAGAATGCGGTTGTAAGTGATCAAGAAGCAACACTGACTGAAAGCTTCCTGGAATGGATAACTGGTAGATGGTGATATCACGAACCAAAAAAAGTAATACAAGAAAGAAGTGCCAGTGAGTCTGAAGTACTCATGGCTACAATCAGGTCTGTATTGCCTGTGCCGATGCCCAGATCCTGCTAACATGGTGGCAAGATTGAGTCCACTGCTCCTCACAACTGATGTCTACCTCCTTTCCTAGTGCCAGGATAGGTTAAGAAGGATGTTTAAGTGAGACAGTCAAACAAAACTCTCAGTGTATATGACCAAAAACTGTGTAAGTCAAGTCAAGGTTATGTTCAGAGATACAGGTAATGGGGCAAAAAGATGGATGGGATTAGTACTGGGTGTGCAATATAAGACGACAATCCAAAGTGTATATTTTTCCATCTCAATCCTCAGACGTTCTTTTTCCACAATGTATAAAATCTAAAATTGTAAAGTATCTTATAAAAGCTGTGTGTCATAGCTTCTCAGGCAGAATATTTTCTGTCACTAATGGTACTATCAAATGTAAATATAATAAATATTATGTATTAATATAATTATTGTATATAGTAGATAATTAGTATATTATTGTATTAATAATAAATATTATGTATAGTAAATACATATGATTATACTGGACCACTGCTGTCTCAAATTCTAAGGTATTTTGACTCTATGGGAGGGTATGGAAAGGTTTTGAACTTCTGCTTTAATTAGTACCGTTCAGCTTTACCAATAGTTGATTTTAGGTGTATCTAGATATTTAGAGTATCTAGAAAGGTTCCCTTGCATAATAAGATGCTGTCATTTTCCACTCTCGATCTAGGAACACTGAGCTGTGGGAGTTCTTCAACTGTCTTGCCAGTTCTTCCTGCCAAGAATGCATATATTAAGTTACACCATGAGTCATGACCGGTCCAAACTTTGGTAATCAGTGCCTAATCATTAACACTTCTATTGAATTGTTTCTATGCTGTAGTTATTAAGTCAGTGTCTTTTCTCCAACACTGTGAAATGTTTCTTATATTTACTAAAATGACTGGGGGAAAAAGACTTCAGCTACATGAGCAGGAGGAGACTTTGAGCTTGGGGAAGGAAGACACTGAACGATGTGAGGAAGGTGTGAGACGGTAACCCCTTCCTCACAGACTTGGTGCGCACAGTGGTATGAGGGTTTCATGTTCTTACAGGCCTTACAAGGTCACACCGAAATCCATATACTGGAAACGTATTCTATTTTGACTGCTGAGATGAATGAATTGCTTTTTATTTATTTATTTATTTACTTTTGTCAATCATGAGGCTTGAAAAGCTCAGGGCACTGTCCCTGAGCTTTTGCTCTCAAAGCTAGTACTCTACCACTTTGAGCCATAGAGCCACTTCTGGCTTTCTGGTGGTTATTTAGAGACAAGTCTCACAGACTTTCCTTCCCAGACTGGCTTGAAACTGTGATCCTCAGATCTCAGTCTCCTGAGTAGCTAGGATTACTTATTTTTCAATGCATCCACCGGCCTTTAGAAACTAGTATTTAAATAAAGGTACTTTTTGAATTTTACCAACAGGTTGAGTATTCACTACTGTCCAAACATTCAAAGTGAGGTATTAAATGTGTGTGAAGCAACAATTCATATACAAAATAGGAAAAGATGGCTGCCATAACATCTTCTTAAATCATATTTTTATCATTTTTACAGAGTTGTCCTTATGGCACAATATTAAAAATATTTTATGCTTAAATTATTAAATCACATGAATATCAAAATACATTTTCCACTGCTGTACATGATGAGTCGGAGGTACGTTTTAAATAGCAATCACTATCTTTACTTTGGGCAATGATTTTAATGCTCATTACAACTCAGTGTCTAACTTTTGAAGAAACTGACCTAGGAGGCAATCATAAATGTAATCATTTATCTTAAATTTCTTGGAGGTCTCAATTCCCCTTTCCATCTTGGCTTTTCTCATTTTCACCTCGTGTCTGATTACTTTACAAGGCATATGTGTCTTTCTTCCTTTAATTGCTTTTCCTACTTCCTTTTCCATTTTTAAATTGCTTGTTGCTAAGCAATGTGCATCACATTAGGCTATACATTCACTATCTTTTTGAACATCGTCTTTTTGGTATTACTTTCCCCTCATGTGAACCAATCTCAACTGTATTTTCTGTCCTCTTGTGACCCTTCTTTTGCCAAAACATATCCACTCATCTTCTTGGTGTTTGGTCATTACTCAATAGGTACTGAATTCAATATCTAGTTTTATTGTTAAGATCTGGTAGACAGACTTCCATCATATGTCTACTTTTATTTTTAATCCATTTTCTTTGTCTTTTTTGATTTACATTAAAGGATAACTGGAGATATCTTGTCTTTTATGAAATTTAGATCACTTCCTATTAGCTTCCTTTGATCACTCTTGCTGTTACAGACATCAGTTTCTTCTAGTGACTTAGCACAAGTTATTACTATTTTCTTGACATGTCTTACTTATGTAGTGATTATAATATTAACTATAGTGTAATCCTATGACAACCATAACCTTTATTCAATTCATTTGCTTCAAGAGTTACAATATAACTATTTTCAATGCAGCATAATGCAATTAATTTATTTAGATATGATAAGCTACCAAAATAATGTCTCTATAAGAGTGAGACAAAAACCCAATACCTTAATTACTCATAAACACATGCCATAATTTTCTTTTATACATGTCTGAACAAATATTTTTGAAGAACACTAAGAGCACACTCTGCTTTTGCCAAATGAAATTAATTTTCAGGCTAACTTGCACAGCTGGGCTCAGTCTCTTGTTCCTATTATTATAATTGGAGACAATAATTTGTATGGATGTAAGAGGTGTAAAAGGGCTTAGGACTCAAGATTTCTTGATTGTTGCTTGTCTCACTCTGCAAATATCCTTATAAAGTCTTATTTTTTTTCTGATTACAGAATGTGCCAAATGACACTTCTACCCTTCCAACAACACAAGGATGTTACAAGTCACAGGAAACCTGAAGCTGAAGTCATTAAGCACAAATTCTCTGGAACACAGCTGCTCTGTCAGAAATGTCACATTTTGGCATAGGGAGCTGTGATAATATTAGTATATCCTCTTTTCAGATTCAGAATATTAAAAATGTTTCCCATTTCCATTTAGTCTAAATATTGTGTATAGACCTTCCTTAATATTATTGTATGACCCTGCTGTCGGTTGAAATCTAATCACTAATGTGATGGAGACTGTATTAGGAAATGCTGTCTGTATTCAGGAGATTAAGTGTTGGAGCCAGAGTCCTCCCGAGGGGATCACTGCCCAGAGAGCTGCCTTGTCATGTGCAGACACAGAAAGAAGGCCCTATCTATGAACGGGAAGGTGGTCCCTTTCCAGATTCTAACTCTGTTGGTGCTTTGACCTAAAACTTACCAGTCTCTGGAACTGTGAAAGATACATTTGTATGTTTCTTGTTTTTTGTTTTGTTTTGTTTTCTGCCATTACTAGGGTTTGAAATCAGGGCCAGAGCATTCTTCTTGGCTTTTTTGTTCAAGTCTGGTGCTCTACTGCTTGAGCCACATCTCTACTTCTGGCTTTTTGGTGATTACTTGGAGACAAATTCTCTTAGAGTTTATCTGTCTGTCTTTTGGTCTGCCCAGGCTGGCTTTAAAACCACATTCCTTTAAATCTCAGCTTCCTGAGTAACTAAGATAACAAGTGTGAACCACTAGTGCTCAGCTTACATTTCTATTGTTTATAAGCACTCAGTTTATAGTGTTTTGTTATAGCAGACTGAACAGACTAATACTCGCACTTATTCTCGCACTTAAAATATTAAGCTGAACACTATTCACCACAACCAAGATATATCAGGGCTGGGAAGGTGGCTCAGTGGTAGGGTGCTTGCCTTGCATGCATGAGGCCCTGGGTTTGATTCCTCAGCACCACACAAGCAGAAAAAGCCAGAAGTGGTGCCATGACTCAAGTGGTAGAGCACTAGCCTTGAGCTGAAGAGCTGAGGGGCAGTGCCCAGGCCCAGAGTTCAGGCCCCACAACCGACCTCCCCCCCTCCCCCTCCCCCCCGCCTCACACACACAAAAAAAGATATGGAATCAACCCAGATTCCCCTCAAAGAACAAATGGATCAAGAAAATGTATTAAAAAATACACAATGGAATTCTATTTATCCATTAGAAAGAATGATGTTGTACTATTTGTAAGGAATGGAAAGACTTGGAAAAAATTACATTAAGTGATATAAGTCAGGCTAACATGCAACAAAGTTTGCATGATTGCCCTCATTTGTGGTAGCTAGAATTTGTCTATAAATCTACAGGTAAACAAGTTGAGTGGTATGCAAGTGGTTATAAATGTATTAACTGAAATATGATAGACTCTAGGAAGAACTCAAATAAGGAATTCCTTAGAATGACAAAGTCAAAACCCAACAAAAAGAGCAACAAGTAATGAACACTTGCAAGAGGGGAGGTGGGGCAAAGGGAAGAGGATAGACAAATGAAGAAAAGTAGGGTAGAATGGTACAAAATTAAGAAAAAGAAAGGAGTTGGTCAAGGGTGGGGTGAGAATGTTAAAAGGGGTGGAAATGATCAAGATGTATTATATTCATAAACTGTTTTGTTAAATGGCAACTCCTTTGTACAACTATTTAAAGATAATTTTAAGAATATACTAGGGTGCATGGCCAGATGAAAGGGCTCATATTAACTGTTATCACATTAAAAGGAATTCTAATTTTTCAAATTGATCCTAAACTACAAATTTGCTACCATTTTTGTTTGTTTTTTGCAGGTGGTTTGTAATTAGTTGAGAAAATAATGAAATAATAAAATGGAAAAATATTAATTATTTAATAGAAAACGAACAATTTTTTTTAAAGCCCTCAACTCTATCACATGGCTTCTTTTTTGAAAGAGTGGTTAAGAGTACAGACTTGGAGGCTAGTCATCCTTGGGGGTTTCATGAAAATAAACACGAATGTTACTTGTGGATGAATTACAAGATGGTGGACCAATGCGGTAGGAGAACGCAAGTTCTGTAGCCAGACTATTTGGGTTAGAATCCTTACTTGACCACTTACATTGCAATCTCAATGAGATCAGAAAGTTACTGATCTCAAACCAGCCCGCTATGAAGTGGAAAAAAAAATATTACTCAGATGGTAAAGGAAGAATCTTTTCCAGAACCTTTCTTACCCTTGACCCTAAATGGCATCCTCTTCTGAGAATGTAATTCCTTAGGGTCTACTCATGGGTCAGACCCACAAGGTGATAGTTGAAGAGAAACTTGTTCTCATAGCTTTCACACATCTCCTCCCTGTTTCTTTTTGTTTATGTGGCATCAAAGAATCGAACCCAGGGGCTCACTGCAAGCCAGGCAAAGCCCTCTACAACTAAGCCACATTCCCAGGCCCCAAACTTTTACCACACACATTTTAAGAGAATTATGAACATCAAGCCACTAATGATGTTGAGATTCTATAGTTCATTTTTAAATGTCAGCATTTATAAGATACTGGAAGTTATATGCTTCAACACCATTTAAACTTACTTTGAGGTTTCAACTATCAATTCGGAAGATGGACTCCTTTCTGGGGAACGCAAAGACCACGGTTCCAGTGCACAGTTTCCAGGGCAGGGCCACCGCTGGCCTACAGGTGTGGTGAGACATATGCCCAGAATCTCCTGGACAGGCAGGCAGTTTCTCTTCTGCCAAGAGCAATTTGTCTGTTTGCTTCAATGTACTTTATAAATACATTCATTGACTACAAGTGCTTTAGGGCCCCAGGGAAATTCTAGGAGGAGGTAGCTTGCTGCAACATCAATTAAAATGTTGAATTAACTAGAAACAACATAAACATCCTTCCAAAAGAGACTAGATAAACCAAATGTAGAATTAACTTCCAATAAAAATTAACACAGCAATGAAAATGAATCAAGTATAAGAGTGGCATGTATCAGTACAGATGGATTCCAAAAATTGACTGTGGAGAGAAAAAGCTCAGGTGCTGGTTATATGTAAAATATTACCATGCATACAACATGCAAATACATGTCAGAGAAGTCAATGTCTCTTTGTAACTTTTTATACTTTTTTGGGGGGGGGTCCGGTCGTGGGGCCTGAACTCTGGGCCTGGGCACTGTCCCTCAGCTCTTCAGCTCAAGGCAGGGCTCTACTACTTGAGCCACAGCACCACTTCTGGCTTTTTTCTTTTTGCTTATGTGGTGCTGAGGAATCGAACCCAGGGCCTCATGCATGCAAGGCAAGTGCTCTACCCCTGAGCCACCTTCCCAGCCCCTTATACTTTTTTTTATTTTTTATTTTTATTTTTTTTTTGGTCGGTCGTGGGGCTTGAACTCTGGGCTTGGGCGCTGTCCCTCAGCTCTTCAGCTCAAGGCAAGCGCTCTACCACTTGAGCTACAGCGCCACTTCCGGTTTTCTGGTGGTTTATTGGAGATAGGAGTCTCACAGTCTCTCTTGCCCGGGCTGGCTTTGAACCTCGATCCTCAGATCTCAGCCTCCTGAGTAGCTAGGATTACAGGCGTGAGCCACCAGCGCCCGGCTTTTATACTTTTTTTTAAAGAAAAAATATCAATGCAGTAAGCTAAGTCCGTGATTGATAAATACTGAAATATGGTCTGTGATTTTTCTCTAAAAAAGGGAAAAGGACTCAGGGAAGAAAACATAGGCCTTGTACATACTATTACACATATTATTTATACATACTATTTTATTTCTTTAAAAATGTGAAGGAAATATGGCAAATGTTAAAACTGGGTAAAGTTGGGTGACTGAAATCCAAGTGTTATACTGTACTTTCTTCTGCATTCAAAATACATCTAATAGACACAAAAAGATCAAGGTATACAACTTAGTAACTTGAAATTAGTCAGGAGTCCTGAGTCCTATTGCTTTTGAAGAACTATGGCAAGTACACAATCCTCAGATGAAGCCAAAAGAATCTTAACACTTAATCAAGTCTAGATTAAATATACTCATTGTTAACTTTTTAGTTAATTATACCGAAATGGAAACATAAGGTTTTTCTGGATATTTTCCTTCCAAGTCTGGATCCAAAGAAAATCTCATCGATTTCAATTAACAAAGATCAAATCTCATTCTAACACAAATAGCCTGTTTTTCTACAATCTTTAATAAATTAATTGACTCATTTAACAAGAATTAAATGACCATGTTCTAACTTGAACATCCAGAGAAAACCAACACAGAATAAGCAATACTCCCCCCACCCACTCCCAGCCCCTGGCATTGATAATTAAAATCAGACCCTGTTTTATTAACTATGCTTTTTCACTCAAGGCTGGAGCTGTATCTCTTGAGCCACAGCTCTACTTGCTTCTTCAAAAGATGGTTAATTGGAGATGAACGTCTCATAAACTTCCCTGGGCTGACTGCATGTGATCCTCAGATCTCAGCCTTGTGAGAAGCTAGGTTTATTGGCATGAGCCATCAGTGCCCAGCTACAATATGGTTTTATATAACCAGAAAACTTTATAGCCTATTATGTGGAAACACATAATAAGCAAACAAAGAAAAAAAAAGATCCTCTCCAAGATTTGGTATGAACTATGAATGATTTCAAAGCAGGTAGCAGAGATTTGCTGGGGGGTGCGCAATAGAGTGAAGTTGGTTTGGGGAGGGGAGGCCTCTCAGATGAAGTACTGCTTAATTGGGGGATTACATCTTCAGACATCTGAAATAGAAGGAGGTCTCTCACAGAGCTACCTGCACATGACCACGTGAGCATAAAGAAGCGGTGGTAAACTCTCTACGCCTACAGAAATAAAGGGACATTTACCATCCTGCAGTAGTTTGAAGTTTGGAATTCTTTTCAAAAGATCACAAGTAGAACTTACTTTTTGCCCCTCTATGAATATTTTGCATTAAGCACCACAACTTGGTTATCTAACATGACTTCTTATATTGGAGTAAAAACAGTCTCAAGGTATTATGTCGAAATACAATAGCACAGAAAAGAAAATAACAAAGAACTGTTAAGGTATTTACTGAGAGACACAGGTAAAATGCCAGCTTTTCCTAGCATATGTACCAACCACTTAGAAAAGACAACAGACTGTAAAATATATTCTCAGGAACAGGTGCTACGAAATGAAGAAAGCAAAGAGGCAGGGATCAAGACAGCAGGTGATATGAACAGCAAAATAATATCACGGGAAGACATTAGACATCTGTATCATATTTCAGCACATGTGCTAACACTCAAGACTTTTCTTGAAGCTGTAATGTATTGTCTTGAAAATGGATATCATAGATAATGAATCTTTTCATTTCAACCAGGGGGGAAAATTGTCTTAGAGTACCTTCATCGAGAATTGCTAGTTATGAGTCCTACCTCAGATGGCTACCCAGGAGCATGCAAAAGACCTGAAGCCATTGTCACCAAATAGATGATATGGCTAATACAATGCTGAAACTCACAAGAAAGGAAATGAAACAGATAATGTTGTGAATGTTTATATTTCCTCCAAAATTCCAATGTTGGTGCAGCTGGGCCTCTGGGAGGTTATTAGGCCATGATGGCTGAGCCCTTACCAATGAGATCATGAATGTCCACAGGGCTTGAGATGAGTCTCCCTTTCCACTTTGTAAGGACACGGCTAGAAGGCAAGCACCATCTATGAACCAGAATACAGGCCTCCCCCAGATTCCAGAGGGCTGGCTCTTGCTCCATTCTAGCTTCCAGAATGTAAGAAACACATTTCTGATGTTTATAAGCCACTTGATTCATAGTATTTTTGATACAGTGACCTAAATGGATAAAGACAGCTGTCTTGTCTTTTTGTTTAGACACCATCATGCCATGATACTTTCTGGGTTTACAGGTCAAATTACTACATTCCAGAACATAGCAACTGGAAGGAGACACAGAACAGTGGAAGTCAATTAGTGATCAAGGACTAAACAACCCCTCTGGGAAGATATGGGAAAAAAAATGAGATTCTCTAAGCCAGAAATACAAAGTCTAAGAAAAGCCTATCAGATCAGGAAAGGTGAGTACAGGATAATTAGAATGATTTTCAAATCTGAAAATCAAGATCCATGAACAACACTGGAGATTAAAAGAGGCTTTATGAAGGCAATTTCATTCAATCACAGTTTTACAGAAATGGGCTAAGTATCTTATTCATACAGAGAGACAACATGAAAATAATTCTTCTTTTTAAAAAGACCAATAGAGCCCTGCATAAAATCAGGGGTAGATTTACTACTTAAGTAGCTATGTAGCCTGGACTACATTTCTTCAGTTCTCCTCATCTGCACAACTGTTGTGGGATGAGGTAAATAAAGCACTGAGAACACTGTCTGCCACATAGTAGGCACTTTAAAGACACTAGCCAGCCAGGTGCCTGTGGCTCACAGCTATAATCCTGGCTACTCAGAAAGCTGAGATTTGAGGATCTCAGTTCAAAGCCAAGCCAGCCTGGGCAGTAAAGTTCATGAAACTCTTATCTCCAATTAGCCACCAAAAAGCTGGAAGCAGAGCTGTGGCTGAGTGCATATTACATCAAAAAGCTAAAGAGCAGCTCTTTGAGTTTACATCCCAGTTTGGGGACACACACACACACACACACACACACACACACACACACACCAAAGCAAAATAAAACAAACAAAAAAAGAAACACTAACAAAGCAGGCTGGACTGCCCCCTGCTCACACGGCTGGCTATGACTGACATCTGGGAGCCTGGTGTGCAGCATTAATGTGCCTACCACTGTGTGGGCTAACAATATGGCTTCTGTGGAACACTTGCTTTCCTTCCAGAAATCTTGATACACACTGGACATAGAATGCCTGTGTGATCAGCTCACAATAAAAACTCTGGACACTGAGTCTCTACGGAGCTGCCCCAGTTAGCAATGTTTTATATGTGTGGTCACAACTTGAAGTTGGGGAATTAGGTATATTCTATGTGATTCTACCTGGGAAGTTTGTACCTGATCTCCCTAGGCCTTCATCTTTCACTGTGGTAAATCAGAGTCATGAGGATGATCAAATGCAGAATGCTGCGAGTCCTCTTCACCAGCCAGCCATGCTAGTGGTAGAGTACAGGGAGTGGGGGCCTACTGAGACACTTGGACATAAATAAGCAGTTGTTCTATACTATGTATAAAAGTAAACATGGCTGGGCATCGGTGGCTCAAGTCTGTAATTCTAGCTACTCAAGAGGCTGAGATCTGAGGATCATAATTCAAAGCTAGCCTGGACAGGAAAGTACATGAGACTCTTATCTTTAATTAACTACCAAAAGGCTAGAAAAGTGGCTTAAAGTGGTAGAGCACTAGCCTTACTAGCCTCAAGGACTAAAACCCAGAAATAGTGCCCAGGCACTGAGTTCAAGCCCCAGGATACACACACATATATGGCACTTGAGGTCAAGTTCAAGAAAATAGATTTTTACATACAATACCTTGATGAATATGAGAAATATTCCATTTCTTTTCATAAAATAATGGATTCAATAATAAAGATGAGATTCAATGACATTCATTAAATTACATCCTATTTCCTGATACTATGGTTTTATGACATGTGAAAATAACTAGCGTACACCTTCTAGGTGATATTCAATACATGAACATTAAATAACATGAACTATTTGACCTCTGTACCTTTCCAAAAGCAATAGAAGGTGCTATGCACATAAAATGCCAGAATGCTGAACTTCAGAAATGCATTTTCTACATCTCTTACGAAGAAGGGAGCCAGTCTTCTCCAATACTTAGCAAATCTAATAGTCTATCCAAGAAATCAATACTTGGAAAATAGCATTTTAAAAGAAAAGTTGGGAAGAAAAAGCATTTAATAATTCATGGTACTTTCTGTTTTTCAATATTCAGATCAATTCTTACGAACTACAAATGAGAGATAAGACACTCGATACACAGCCACTCTGAAGAGTTACAAAGGTAAGTGGTGAACTGCCAGGCCAAATTTTTGGAGCAGACAGAACCCAAAAAGATTAGCAGAAGCAACCCCTGCTGCCTTCAGAGCCTGACCAAGATGGAGCATCCCATAGGATAGCTTCTCCACATTAAACTGAAACCCAAAGGGCCATGAAAGCTGCTACTAAGCAAAATGGAAGGAAAAAGAGAGAGGGAATGTTGGGGAGAAAACAAAAGAACAGTCAAAACCTATCCCTGAGGGGTTTTCAGTGTTCAATGGTCACACCCTCCCATAGATCCAAGAAAACTTTCATGAGTACCAAAACTTGCACCTATAAACTAGTCTTTATATATATGTATACATACATATGTGTATATATATACATATATATATATATATATATATACATTACAGAGGGGTTACAGTTATAAGAGTAGGGTAATGAGTACATTTCCTATCAAGCATTGTTACCCCCTCCTTTGTTTTTTCCCTACAGTCCCTGCCCTCCCCACCTCCCCAACTCCTCCCCCCCCACACACATTGTAAAGTTTGTTTTCAACATAGTGTCCTATACATCTCATCATCACAATGGGTCAACCTGCATCTCCATTTAAGCATTCTGTTATATCCCTTCCCCTCCCCAAATTACAAAAATGTATATACCAGATGCAGAACACCAGAATCTGGTCTTGCTCTGAGAACATACCTAGCCATCTGACCAGAACACAAAACCACCCTGAGAAGTCCTTTATTGTAGGTCCAGGAAAACTAGTTTATTTTCCAAGACCAGTGAGCTATGGAAAGCCGATACAAACAGAAGTTTGCAAGAAGCAAGTAGCCATGAACAGTCTGGGCCAGTCTGGGTATAAAGTGAGACCCTAACTCCAAAGTAACGAACATTAAGGGGCTGGTGGTGTGGCTCAAGGGACAGAATGCCTGCTTAGCATGCATGAGGCCCTGAGTTCAAATCCCAGCATCTCAAAAGAAAAAAACATTCAGTATCGAGTGTGGGTGAGAAGATAGAAAGGAATTCACTGATGGGAGATAGTAAATAGACACATCACTTGAGAAGCAAGTAGAGCTGCTATGACTCCCATTCATTCCAGGCCTGCCCGTATGTGCCCCATGTGGATGAGGAGACCACAGAACAGTACAGTGGCACTACATGTAATTAAAAAAATGGTCCACCAGTAAGACACGTGAATCATGGGATATTTACATACTGGATAAAATGTTCTGGGGGGAAAACTTCCTTTCTCTGTTTTCTTATTTCCCACAGAGGGACCTCTTTTGCAGTAACACCACCAACTCTCTTCCTCAAGAAGTGTCTTATCTAACTGTCCAGAAGGATCACCTGATGGTGAGGACCTATGCACACACATCTTCTGGTCTCCAGTCAGAAGAGCAAGCCTTCTTGGGGCGGGGCGGGGAGTCCTGGGTAAACTACACAGCCTATGACTGGAAAGGAAATCTGGCTGAAATTAGAGCTCTATTTTAGCTAGGCCAACCTGTTTACTAGAGCTACCGCTCTTATAAAACGGATATAGTACTGTCTAGTACTCTCTTACACGACAAGTCCATTTCTCATTTGATTCAAGATGGTAAAAGAGGGTACTAGTTGTTGTGCCTTGTAGAGCCCCAGTATACAATCAATCAGAGAGAACAGATGAAAGATGCACAATGTGTCAATGCAGATAACTGCTAAAAACAGGATAAAAGAAGAATCAATTCACATTTATATAAGGCTAAAAAGAAGCACAATAATTCTATATATTATTTGAAATATATAAATCTGTTTCATAAAAAGCAAAGGTATATGTGAATGATGCTAAAAAAATTCAGGATATGGCCAAGTGCTCACCTCTGTGATCCCAGCTACTTAGGAGGTCGAGATCTGAGGAATGCGGTTTAAAATCAGGCCGGGCAGGAAAGAATCTTATCTCCAACTGACTACCAAAAAAAGCCAGAAATGGAGCTGTGGCTCAAAGCGGTAGAGCAGTATCCTTGAGCAAAAAAGCTCAGGGACAGTGCTTAAGCACTGAGTTCAACCCCAGGACTGGCAAAATAAATAAATAAATAAATAAATAAAAAATAAATTTAAAAAATAAAAAATTCAGGATATTCTCATCAATGGAGCAAAGGAAAGGAAATGTAACCAGAAAGGTTTAACCATGGGACTTCAACCATAGTTGTGGTTGGAAGAGACTTGTTTCTAAATCCAAGAGAACATTTGAATGGGTTTTTGGTATCTCAGAGATTTTCTGTATGTGGCTCTGTACTTATATGCTACACAGGCATCCGGGAGAAAACAAGAAATGGAGGTGAACAGCTGTGAAAGCTGTCTAAAAATTGCTACCTTGTTACATTGAACCTTTGTCAGCTCCACTCAGAACCCTCTAGAGGACAGGCATGGGGAAGAGAGATGGGCTGCGCTTGGAGAGAGACACCGAGTGTGATGCTGATGCCTATGGTTTTGTTCTACATAGGAGGAAAACGCATGAAGCTGCAGAATCAGGGTGAGGCAGAAAGAAAAAAACTGAAGCTAGAAACCCAGGTTCAAATCAGTATCAGCAAATCCAGGAAACGTTTCTAGATCTTCAATTTTTTTGCTATGATGAAACCTAAACTATTGCTTTATTTCTTCTTTATTTTAATAAGAAAGTCTTTTCATTAATTATCTCTGAAGAAGATTCAATAATTGCTCTTGGTAATGCATTTCAATGAGCTATAAATCACTGGAAAGTTTAATTTACTGGAAATTTTAAGTCAGTATATTATGACTACATATGGTCTGAAGACAAGAGAAAGGAAATTATCTATGTTATTTCCTGATGTCCTAGTCTAACTCAGAGAACCTGAATCATACCATAACAGTCTCCAGCTCTGTGTTGCTTCATTTAAAAGAATATATGTATATTAAACTATATATTTTATTGAATTGATGTTTTAAAAATTCCTTTATTTCTTCCAAAAGAGAGGTATTCAAGTGATAAACATTTTCTGCTCTGAGGCCTAATGCAGGTCTCAAAATCAATTTTTCACGTTCTGCATCCTCCGATACAGAAGACCAAATGAAAATTACATTCACCTTATGAATCACTGACATTTAGATATTTGGCTGTGAATATCATTTGACTCTTTGTAATCTAAGGATAAATAAGGTGCTAGAAAAGACAGATGCTCCTTGATTGAAATAACAGATATAATCCAGGAAAGTTACCGTACAAAGAAAGCAGATCTGCACAATTTTATGGCACACATCTACTATAGCTCAGGGGATTTGTGGGTTTCTAATGTCCAATATGTACCCAGAAAGTATCTGTTGAACTGAATTGGGCTGGTAAATATAAAGACAGATGGGGAGTTGAGGGGGACTCAAGCTAAGATAACAAGAAAGCTACGAGCACAAGTCTGCATGTTGGGTTGCCAGAAAACCTGCATGCCTTGAGGGCACTAAGAGCCTTCTTGGACCTTTTATCTTCCTGATTACACAACTAGAAACATAAATATGTAACACAGACACAGTAAAAGTATACAATATTATATGGTCTTTTCTATTACGAGAATCCTTTTATATTGTTATATGTCTAATGTGGTTCTACATATTACACATTACGTCTGCCTATATATATATATATAGGTAGACGTATATCTGTGTGTGTATTCTTTCCAATAATGTAATATACATAATACAAACCAGACAGGGCTGCACATGTGAATAACACATCATCTGGCTCCCATCCTCCTTTCAAATTTCAGTCTGACCACACTGCCTCTTGCTTACTGCAATCTAAACATTCCAGTTCCTTCCAAGCTCCTACTTCAGAGCCTTTGCAACTGTTTTTCCTCTGTCTAGATGGCTCTTCTTCTATATGGCAGGCTTTTTTGTGTCTGTGTGTTTTGTTTAATCATTTACGACTTAGTTCAGATATCACCCTGGAGATTGTCTCTTAACTTCCAGATCTGAAACCATCAGTAATTCCCTATTATTTACTTGTTTTTGTTTCATTTGTTTTTGTATGACAATACTGAGGCTTGAACTCAGGATCTGGATGCTGTCCCTGAGCTTTGTCGCTCAAGGCTGATGATGCTCTACCACTTGAGCCATACCTTACTCTGTCCTTTTGCTGGCTAATTGGAGATAAGAGTCTCACAGACTTTCCTGCCCAGGTTGGCTTATGAACCATGACCTTCAGATCTTAGCCTCCTGAATAGCTAAGGTTACAAGTATGAGCCCCAAGCACCCAACTTATTTACTGTTTTATTTTCCTTATAGGTCTATACCCTTCTGAAACTGCTTATTTCCTCAGTTGTCTGTCTCTTGACAAGGAAACCATGAACTTCACAAGCAAGGGTCTTGTTTGTTTTGTTGCTCTGTCCTTAGTCCCCAGGAAGGCACCTGGCACGCCAGCAATGCCCAGGCACTTCCTGAGAGGAGTCCTGGGCAGATGCCCACCCAATTTATAAACCTTTCAGCCCAAGGCTTCCGAGGATATATCAAGTATATTTTCTATTTTCTCATATTTCAAATTTTGAATACTAGCTAGATGTAAAACTGGGAGAGTGAGAAAAAAGTGGAGCACTTTATGAGTAGATGATTATTAATACTTAAGATTAGACATTCGAGGTCTGATACCAGAAGGAACACCTCTGAAGTGAATGCTGATTTAATTTATGTGTTTTAATCAGACTGATCTGACCCAGGAACAATGAAAATCCTTTCAATATTTTTACTCTAGAAACTAATTTAATGATAGTTGGCTACATTATTTCCTACCCAAATTATCTTGTACACTTCTAACAATAATGCTAGCCATCCCAACATGTCACAGGTATTGAAGCATGAGAGAAAGAAAGCAAAACACAATATGAACATATTGCTGAAGAAAAGTGTTTATAAAAATGGGTTAGTAAAAGAAAACCCCATACATTAGGTCAGTTGCTAGGAGTCAAAGCCCCAAGAACAATGTTGTATCTGTGGTTTATAGGCATCAAGCCCTTGTATGGGTCTACTGGAGTCTGAATCACTGTTTTCCTCATCACCCACTTAAGAAGAAAGCCATTCCCTTAAAGAGTCACTCAAACACAATATTGCCAGCACACTTTCAGAATCTATTCAGTGAGGTATTTTATCCAAGTTAAATTTAAACCTCATTTTTCAAGCTGTACAACTAATAGGCTTTAAAATAATGAACAGCATGGACTGTAAAAAAATTGTTCATAAAGCCAAAGATCATTCTGTCTGATAGAAGTTTCATTTTTAAAACTTCATGCATTTGAGACAAAAATTACAAAGTCCTGGAAGAAATGGTCGTTTTCCATGAAAGCAAACATGACTGGGCTATAGCTTTTGAAGAGAACTACATAGATCCTGTCAGGAAAAGGGGGGCTTGCCATGTGATAAATCCAGAGCTTATTTCCATCTAATGGGTAGAGGAGAAAGAAGGGAAAAATTCTGAGTGTTTGCAAACCAAGCCAGTACACTGTAAGATATTTTAAATGAAATCTTTAGCTTTATCCATCACTGGGAAGAGAGATCACACGCAAGAGCTGGACTGCCACACCAGGTGTGTAAAGCAGGTGCTGGTGGCTCACACCTGTAATCCTAGCTACTCAGGAGGCTGAGATCTGAGGACTATAGTTCAAAGCCAACCAAGGGAGGAAAGTCCTTGAAACTAAACTGCTTAATTGGAAGTGGAGCTGTGTATCAAGTGGTGAGCTAAGGGATAGCACCCAGGCCCTGATTTAAAGCCCCGCTAATGGTGCACGCACGCACACACACACATACACATACACACACACACACACACACACACACACACACACACACAAAGTATATATGAAGTTGGGAGCATATTGAGCCTCTCTAAGCTCCGTTTTCTTATCTATAAAACAAGAATAAGTTAACAGCAAAAGTGTAGACCTCATTAGGTTATCGTAAGGATTCAATTAAATAATGGCTGTGTCTAGCATTTGGTAAAGCATGAAAAAGTGACAGATAACTTTTGGCATGATTTTCTAGTTTATCATTTGACAAATAGCCCTCAAATTCTTTTTTGTCATTTCAACCCATAATACCTGAAGTACCTTTTATCAGGTCTGACTTTAGTTCAATACAGCTGAGATGATTGAAAAGAGCTGGTTGCAATGACAGCATTTGGACTTGGGTGCCCAATTTATAACCTGAAGACAGCTCCAGTTCCATGACAAATTCATTATTACAACTCATTAAAACTAGCCTGTCAGTTAAGTGCCAGTGAATCATGCTTGTAATCCTAGCTACTCAGGAGGCTGAGATCAGAGGATCACAGTTAGAAGCCAGCCTGAGCAGGAAAGTCCAGAGACTCTTATCTCCAATTAACCACCAAAAAAGCTGAAAGTGGAACTGTCACTCAAGTGGTTGGATGCTAGCCTTGAGTGGAAAAAAAAGCTAAGAGATAGTACTCAGGCCCTGAGTTCATTACTGACACGTGCACACACACACAAATTAATAAAGACATAAGTGTATGCTAATATTAATTAATAATATTACATTTAGACTTACAGTACAGGGCAAACATAGCTCTTTTTTATGCCATTAATGGGGCTTGAACTCAGGACCTGGGCATTGTACCTTCATTTTTTTTTTTGCTCAAAGTTGACACTCTACCATCTTTCCCACTTGTGAGCTACAGGTCCACTTCCAGCTTTCTTTGGTAGTTAATTAAAGAGTCTCGGGCTGGGAAGGTGGCTTAGTGGTAGAGCACTTGCCTTGCATGCCTGAGGTCCTGGGTTCGATTCCTCAGCACCACATAAGCAAAAAGAAAAAAAGCCAGAAGTGGCGCTGTGGCTCAAGTGGTAGAGCGCTAGCCTTGAGCTGAAGAGCTGAAGGACAGTGCCCAGGCCCAGAGTTCAGGCCCCACGACCAGACCCCCCCCCAAAAAAGATAAGAGTCTCATGAACTTTATTGCCCGGGTTGACTTCAAACCATGATCCTCAGATATCAGCCTTCTGAGTAGCTAAGATAACAGGCATAAGCCATCAGCACCCAGCTCAAACATAATTTTATATGCACCACAAAACAAAAAATTAATCTTACTTTGTTTATTGTGACTATGATTTAACTGTCTGCAACTGAAACCACAATATCCCTGAGTATAAATGTACCAATAATTATATTAGAAAAGTAAGTAAATAAAAAGGCATAAAAATTGAGAACCAGGTTCGCTAAAGTTAAAAGTTCTTTGTATTTAGGGGACAATACTGAAATTTGAACTCAAGGCCTCATACTTGCTAGGCAGGTACTCTGCTACTTGAGCCATGTCCCCAGCTATAGCTAGTTCTTTAGTAGAGGAAAGAGAAAGCAACCTGTCGGATGCCTGCTATTATGAGAAACAAACTTTTAAGAATTGGCCAAAATCCTAGTGCATGCATGATCCACTCCCCACAATGGAGAAGAATTACAGAAACTTTCAAACCAGCCAATTTTGTGATTTGTTTGAAGTCTAACAAAGGTTGAGATAGTGAGATGGTGTGTAAGAAACATGGACTTCAATTATTTAAGCAATGAATATTTCCCATTATGATGGTTACACAGTTCACAACAGTCTGCTAGAGATTTTTTTTGTTATTAACACCATCACATTTTATAGTATCATGGCATGAGGTTTTTGATATTTTTCTATCAAAAGATTTTATGACCAAATTGTCAGAAATCAGGGAATTTTCGAAGGACATACAATCCAGCTGAAGTGTTTTCATATTATCCACAACCATAGGTCTATGGAAAGGGTTATGGCTACAGATTAGACAGCTCTATTTTTCACTATGAAAATTTATATGCTGTCGAGATCTTCATTCTATTGAAATTGCACTGGGAATGGTCCTTAAATCTGTGGGCTACAATAGACCTGATTGATAGATTCAAAATCCTTTTTCAAGGGTACACTTGAGAAGAAGTACCAAGGGGAAAGGTGGTAAAGGTCCTCCTAACTGATGGGAGAGAACCCAATTGCATTTCCATCTGGAGTCAGATGGCTGGGGCAGTGGCAAAGTCTATCAGTTATGTGATCATGGTCAAGTTATTAGCCTCTTTGTCCCTCAGTTTCCTTATCTGTAAGATGGAGAAGTCACAGCATCTGTCTCACACAGGACTATTGAGAAGATCAAATTAGTTAATGCAAGTACAGCATTTTGAACAGGGGTGGGTATACAATAAGTATTCCACATGTGTTAGCTGTTTTGTTTTATCATTCCTCCACACATACTTACGGTCATAGCCTGCCAGCTGGACATAGAATTTTCCCCTTATTCATAATGGAGAGGGAGAGTGGATCTTTCAAGATTATTATCTATCTGTAGTGGTATTGGGGACTCATGCCTGTAATCCTAGCTAGCTACTCAAGAGGCTGAGATCTAAGAATGGGTTTAAAGCCAGACAGGTTGGGAGTCCCTGAGACTCTTATTTCCAATTAACCAGCAAAAGGCCAGAAGTGGAAGTGTAGCTCAGTGGTAGAGCAAGAGCTTTGAGCAAAAAAGCCAAGGGAGAGTTCAAGTCCCAGTACTGGCATCAAAAAAAAAAAAAAAGATTAATACTTATGTGGCTGTGCTCAATTACTCCTGAAGTCATAAACCTTTTTTATATTCCTGCTCTAGGGTAAAATCTAGACACTTTAATAAAAACAATAAACAGTGAATGCTCACTGTAGGGTAGGCATCCTGTTTGTATATGCAGGCAAACATTTATTTATTCCTCTGAACAACTCTAACTGTTCTACAGTGTATAGATGAGGAAAGTGATACACAGAGAGCAACTTGTCCAAAATCAGTTAGCTAGTTAAACTCATCCTATTTCATTCCTCAAATGTATTGCTCTATAAGAGCATGCACTGGGGGTGGATCATGAAGTACCTGGGTCCTCAACTTGTTGTGGGAAAAAGAGGACTAAGAGAATTCCCTCAGGTACAGGGCTGGCCTGGCTGGGCAGAAAGAGCCAATCATGTGAACCGTACTGGTATTCAGAAGAAAAAAAGATTACTCAACTCTGGCTAGATTCAGGCTGCCACCCAAATCCTAGGGGATCCAAGCTGGTAGGTAAAAGAACAGACTCTCCCAGCAATGGGGAAAAAATGAGGGTTCAGGGGGTACTCCAAGTGAAACACTGATTTTTCCAGCGAGAACAACCCAGAAGCTCAGGAGATGGCAGAGTCCTGCCCTTCACAACATGGAACTGAAAGCAAAGAGCTAAAGTTGGGGACAAGCTCTCATGCTAATTAGGAAAATGCCAGATTCTAGACGTGCTCAGCTGAATATACACAGTGGGGTTAAAGAAAAGGCTAGATCTGAGAAAGTGTTCCGTAAGGTCAATCCAAAGGAACAGTTTGACCTTGCCACAATTTAATCCATTCTCCACCTTGAACAGGTAGGTCTCAGTCTGATGATATCACTTATTAACTTAACACATGTCAATGGCCTCCCAGTGTCCTCAAACTTCATAATGAGGGCTAGGAAGGTGGCTCAGTGGTAGAATGCTTGCCTTGCATGCATGAGGCCCTGGGTTCGATTCCTCAGCACCACATCAGCAAAAAGAAAAAAGCCGGAAGTGGCGCTGTGGCTCAAGTGATAGAACGCTAGCCTTGAGCTGAAGAGCTGAGGGACAGCGCCCAGGCCCAGAGTTCAAGCCCCACAACCGGACCAAAAACAAACAAACAAGCAAACAAACTTTATAATGAGTCTTACTAGGCCCTTCATGATTAGCACTTACCCACCTCTCCAGGGTGACTAATCTGCATCTGATCCTCTGGCTCCACCCACCCAAATAAAAACAAATATATTCCAGGCAGACTAGCTGCTCTGATCTACCTTCAGTTATACATGCTCTGCTGATGACCTTAGCTAGAAAACATACTTCCTCTAGATCTGGTACTTTCATCCAATAGGTCTCACTTTGATGATGTCTTCCTCCTAAGCCACGTCTTCATTAAGCAGCCTTCCTATCCTCAGGACTCTAAAGCCATCTTTCAGGATTAGTCCTCTTAGATTCTAAGTACCTATCTCTCCAAGTTGCCTGGAATCTCCTACAGGAGGAGGGCACTGTCTGCCTTGTTTTCTACATAGCCGCAGTGTCTTCAGTTCACATGTTAACAAATATGTGTGTTTAGAATAAACTACAAGACAAGCCTAAGAACAGACAAGTATAGGGCACAAATACCTCCCACAGTGACAGAGGAGCAAAGAGAAGACAGGAGTTCATGTGGCACTAGGCCGCAGTGGCTACGCCTGTAATCCCAGCTACTTAGAAAGCTAAGGATCTGAGGATCATGGTTCAAAGCCAGCCCAAGACGACTAATCCATGAGACTCTCACCTCTAGTTAACTAGACAAAAGCCAGAACTGGAGGTGTGACTCAAATAGTAGAGTAGTATCTGTAAGCAAAAAGGCTGAGCAATACTGAACGGCTCGGAGTTTAGGACCCAGTGTGCATGTGGGCACACACACATACATACACACACACAAAAGATAAAGATCACCTAGACAATCAAGGTTCTTAGAGTTTAAAATGTCAATAGAAGATTAAAGTTTCTGTCATTGATTTTTCTAGTCAAAAAGGGGGTGTCTATAACGTACGCAAGTCAGTTAGGGCACTGCAAGCTTCAACTTAAGAGTTGGGAATCAGAAGTACCAGAGAAACTCAGGTGAAAAAGCAAGAATGACAAAGGGAGAGAAAGAAAAAAAGGATTCGGAGAAGTTAGACTACTTCTATCTCCTTAGAACTGATATGAACCTGTCCAATTGGATGTTAAGGAAAAAGAAAGACCTAAGAAAAGAAAGCCAGAGACAATGTGATATACTGCTAGAATGTGGCAAAGAGCACATTGTAAACATAGGCACTTTTGCTTTAATCATTCACAAAGCTGCGTCTAATACACGCGCCACGGATCAGACTTGGGGCGGGGGAGACAAATTAATCCAAGACTATTATTCATTTTATGACAGCTTAAAGCAAACAACTTTTAGCAATACTATAAAGGAAGTTGGCAAAATAAATAGAAATGAAGTCCAAGGGATTTAAACATTAAAATTTGGGGGAGAAGAGAACTTTGCAAAGCAAAACAGACAAAAATACAAGCCTAACCAAACAAAAGCTTAAATCATATAAATAGGAATTGCAGTATGCCCTGGAAGTCTGCCAAGGAGAGTGAGTTTCAACAAAGAATGCTCGGTCGCCCTTTCAGAAAACTTCTAGAAAAGATGAAGGGGTACTGCAATCACTCCCAAGTGACACAGGGGTGCGAGCATGATACTGTAGTCATCAGATGCTATTCCAGGCTCTGTGGACAAACACTAGAACCTTCCACAGATGTGCAACCCACTCCCTCCCAGTGTGCTCCAGACACAGCTTCTTGTAAGGCTTGGGTGAGAATAGCACGGGTGAGAATCGGCCCATCAAGGACTGCCTGCAGCAGGCAGAAACACCCCAGTCAATACTTCCAGCTAAATGTCCTGGTATCCAGAGCATTGCGAGGAAACGATTCCATGTAACCCAAGTAAAACAAAACAATCATCTTTTGAATGCAGAGCCTGGGAACAATCTTCTCGCTTAGGGCTGGAATAGATGTGAGTCTCAGTCGCTTAGCCTTTAGTTAGCAATAATAATCATCCCACCATGAAAACAGTCCTCACTAACTGTGCATTTACCTTGCTCCAGGCAAGAATCCTTGGTATGAGCTATCATCATCAAGCTCCCCAGCAGACTATGATCTTAAATGCGTAACTACTTTTATAGATGGGGACAAGCCCTTCAAAGACCCCCCAGCTAACATGCAACAGACCAGAGACTGAGATCCAGTTGTTTCAGAACCTGCTCTTTTTTTAAAAAAACAACAACAACAAAGGCCCAATGAAAGAAGGTTGTGGATAAACAACACCCTTTTATGAATTATTGTTATAGTGTCTACTATGAATGATGTGAGATAAAACTGGAGTCAAATGGAGAAAAAAAAGGTAAGAGCAACCAAGCATTGTGGCATATTCTTATAATCCTAGCACTTGACAAGGATAGGTAAGAGCATTACAAATTCCTAGCCATCCTGGGCTATATAGCCAAAATCCCGACAAAAACAACAACAACAACAACAAAAATAAAATAAAACCAAAAAAACAGTTGGGCACCAGTGGCTCACACCTGTAATCCTAGCTATTCGGGAGCCTGAGATCTAATGATCTAGATATAAATCCATTAGGCAGGAAGTGCCATGAATTTCCCCTCTCTAATATTAACCAGCAAAAAGCCAAGTGGTAGAAGGCAAAAAGCTAAGGAAGAGTTCCCAGGCCCTGAGTTCAAGCCCCAGTATTGTCACAAAGGAAAAAAATAGTGTGTGGGGAAATAATTAGATTATTTTTATTTTCTCTATACAAAAAAAGTCTTGAACTTTATTAGGCTTTTAATGAAATAAAGGAATCCCTACTTTTCAATATCTACAATACCCTATCCAGAAAATATTAGGTAATTTAAATCATTCGGGGGAATAACAAAACAAAGGAGGTTCATTATATGTAACATTACCCAAGATGCAGACTTATGTAGAGCCCAATAAGTGTGGGGGAACCTCAGTTCTGAACCCCCTAAGGCTTCCCGGGCTTTTCCTTCAAATGTCTGTATTTCCCTCTTTATTGAAATTTCTGTACATTGATATGAGCTTTTCTTTCTTACACGACCTATTTCTCCAATGAGACTGTGAAAGGAAATTACAAAGGCATGTTGAAGGCCACAAGAATCTTTAAATTCCTTCTATTTTTGCCGTACACGTCCAGTACTTTCTATGTACAATGAAAGATTGAAAAAAAAACCTGTGTGCATGATTAATTGTACTGATGAAAGAATGCCAGGCAGTTGCTTAAGAAACAAGAACAACAAAGGAATAAACTACTGCAGACATCACCAGGACTGGAATGATACTGCTCTGTGTACGCTGTTTCCATGGCAACCGGCAACCGGGGAAGATGAATGTTTCATAGTCACTCTGCTCTGCAGTACACGTCTATAAATCAAACTTGCATAAAGAGCACAAGATTTCTGCTATGGGCTGTGCTCAGAGACAGTCTATTTTCCTGTTACTGTATAATTATGGAAAAGAAGCAAAAAAACAATGAGGTCATTTTTTAGTAGGGAACAAACTCAGAAATTACTAATACACCTGCGGCATATGCTGTCATCCATCCAGCAAGAAACAGGCAGCAGGAGAAGAGGCAGTCTGAGTGAATGCCCTATCTGCTTCTGTGGGCTACAACCAGCCACTTGCTTGTCCTTCCTGAGAACTGCCTGGTAGGGGCTCCACGCTGCTATCTCCTTCCGCTGTGCTATGGAGAAGCTGGATGAAGGAGTCCCTTAATTAACTGCCTCATGAACAAAGTTTATTGTGCCAGTTCTAGGGCTTGAACTCAGTGTTTGGGCACTGTTCCTTAGCCTTTTCTGCTCAAGGCTGGCACACGACCACATGAGCCACAGCTCCATCTCTGTCTTTTTGCTAGTTAATTGGAGACAAGAGTCTCTTGGACTTTCCTGCCAGGGATGGCTTTGAACCATGATCCTCAGATCTCAGTCTCCTGAGTAGCTGGCATGAGCACCAGTTTTTTATTGAGCACCAGTTGTTTTTATTGTGGTAACTGGGCAGAAACGGACTTCATACTGAGCATGAAAATGCATGAAAGGGGTGCTGGGAAGGTGGCTCATGGTAGAGCACTTGCTTGCATGCATGAAGCCTTGGGTTTGATTCTTCAGCACCACATAAGCAGAAAAATGTAGAAGTGGTACTGTGGCTCAAGTGGTAGAGTACTAGCCTTGAGCTAAAGAGCTAAGGGATAACACCCAGGCCCACAGTTCAGGTCCTAGGACCGACAAAAAAAAAATCATGGAGGGGTACACTTCTTTTTATTTACATTGAAAATGGTTCGTGATGAAGAAATCAGGATGGAAAAATAATGAAGTTGCTGAGAATTGGAAGTTGGGAAATCCAAGTTTGAGATGCAGCTCCACATGAATTTGGGTAATCCATAGACGTCAGTGCAGCCTCCATTTTCTCAGGTGTACATGACTCTTCAAAGTCTCCTCTATGATCTAATCCCAGGATGAGATAATCTGTAAATCTCATAAATCTGAATCCACCAATAGGATCTAAATAACCAAAGATATTAGTTGTGCTACTCCTAAATAAAATTATACTTGATAAGTTGTAGTCTGACACTCTTGTATCATATGAAGCTCCTTATTAGTGGTATTTATGGTTCTACCGCCAGACAGAAGCTTTCTTCCAACTGGTTTCAGCTCTCCAAAGACAAGCAATGATGTGAAAGTTCAGTGACATTATCAGTTTAAAAATCTAAAAAGAGCCGGGCACTGGTGGCTCACACCCGTAATGCTAGCTACTCAGGAGCCTGAGATCTGAAGATTGTGGTTCAAAGCCAGCCCGGGAAGTCCATGAGACTCATCTCCAATAAACCACCAGAAAACTGGAAGTGGCTCTGTGGCTCAAGTGATAGAGCACTAGCTTTGAGCTGAACAGCTGAGGGACAGCACCCAAGTACAGAGTTCAAGCCCCATGACTGACCCCACCCCCCCCCGCAAAAAAAAGAAAAAAGAAACAGCCCAGATACCCTATAATAGATGAATGAATAAAAAATATGGTACTTACATACAATGGAATTTTACATAGCCATTACACAGATTAATATTATATAATTTGCAGGGAAATGGATGGACCTAGAACAAATCATGTTAAGTGAAGTAAGCCAAGCTCAGAGAGACCAAGGGCACATGTTTTCTCTCACATGTGAAAGCTAGATCTAAAATATACTAGGACATGATAAATGATATAGGACTCTAGGCCTACACACACAGTGATCTCAAAGGAGGACACTCTTAGGGGAGGAACTCAAAGGTGCCTCTGATCATATAAAATAGTATTTATCAAAAATTCAAAACAATTAAATTTTTTGCAGACAATTTTTGTAATTGATTTTTATAATATTAAAAATACTGGTCTAAATGTAGGCAATAAAAATTTGCCTCTCTTGGGCTGGGAATGTGGCTTAGTGGTAGAGTGCTTGCCTAGCATACATGAAGCCCTGAGTTCAATTCCCCAGTACCACATACACAGAAAAAGTCAAAAGTGGTGCTGTGGCTCAAGTGGTAGAGTGCTAGCCTACAGCAAAAGAGGCTTAGGGACAGTACCCAGTCCCTGAGTTCAAGCCCCAGAACTGACAGGAAAAAAAAAAAAAGAATTTGCCTCTCAATTCCTACCTAGCAGGAAACATCCTGGCTGTGGACGTCCATGGTACTCAGACATGTTTGGGCTCTCCTGGAGGACACCTTGGCCTGCTGAAGACCCCTGAATAATAATGCTCAATAGAAGTTTGTGGGACAAATAAATTTTGGATGAACCAACTCATAATGAGAGCTCTGAGATGTTTCTAGCACCCTTCATCATCATCTTCAGCCTTAGATGTTTGGGCACCGTCAGGCCAACTTTCCCATATTCCCAGGAAGCACGATGCAACTGTGTGTCTCTCTTATGAATCTTTACCAAATCCTTGTATAGCTTTACGACCTAGCAATCACTTTTCAGGCATGAAGCACAAGGTAGCATCAAACAGAAGGAGGGTCTCCTGTCCCAAGGCCCTTGGTAAGTCATGAGGATATGCTCAATACTGCAAAAGGATTGGATTTCTGCTTCAAAACAGGGATGTGTAAGAGGAGGACACACCTTAGGAGTATCTACTATCATGTAGGATGCTTACAGCAACTTTGGGATAAAGTTGGGCAAACTGAGCCCTAAATCAAAGTAACTAAGGGACAGTTCTGCAAAACCTGCCTCTGTAACTTTAGAGTCTATATTATGTTGTGTCTCAAAACACGGTCATGCCGGGTGCTGGTGCTCACACCTGTAATCCTTGCTACTAATGAGTCTAAGATCTGAGTATGACAGTTCAAAGTCAGGCTAAGCAGGAAAGTCTGTGAGACTTTCATCTCCAATTAACTACCAGAAAACTGGGAATGGCACTGTGGCTCAAAGTGGTTGAGCACTAGAGTTCAAGCCCCACAGCTAACAACAACAACAAAAAGACAGTCATGTAATAGATCATTCCTCCTCCATTTAGACTACTTTGGGGCTTAAAAAAAAAAACTAATAAGGATTAACCAAACAAGCTCAACCTCTAAACAGTGCAATGTCCTCTCAAGAACATATTTACACTAAAATAAACAAAACAAAAAAATCACGGTAATAATTACTTAAGTCAGTATGTTTAAAATCTAAACTTGGCACATAAACATAACTGTGACTACCACTCGATTTTCCTAGCACACATTCTTAGCCACACCCCCAAAACCCAGACAAGCAGGCTAAAGGCCACTCCAGGAGAAGTCTGCTGTTACACAACCATGCAATTTCCAGCATGTGGAATATCAACACAGGCCAAATACATCCAGCCAGGAATTTACTAGAAAGGTATTCTGCTGAACGTCTGAGAGATTTGGTTTGTTTCCTAACCTTAGGAAATGCAACTATTTCGGTAGATATTTTTCGGTACTTATTCTTCAAAAACTAATAAATGAACATTTATAAAGAAAGACTCCAGGTTATCGTCTTTTCCTTCTAGGTTCTTAGCAGAGTTTTTAGCACCACCAACTGGAAAAAAAGATTCACTACAAATGTGCTGGATATGCAGTCTGTTTTGTTCACTGGGAGAGAATCATACATTTATTTCACATTTAATTCATGGTAAAGTAATTTATATCAGTCACTAAATAAAATTAGAAATGCCTTTCTTTGTCAGTTAAATTAATAACTATCCACCTTTGCTTTTTTCACACAAGGAAGAGGGTATATTTTGGTTAGGAGCAGTCATTAGAGAAAACTAAATCTACCCACTAGAGCTAATTTGATTTATTGTACCATAAACTCATACTCAAAAAAAACCCCATAAAAAAAAAGCAAAGACTAAGAATCACAATGAAAATTAGAAACAAAAAGAGTAAACTAAATGGTATTGAAGACCATGCTAACTTACAATTTTTATACCAGACATTGGTTTAATTAGAAACCAAAATGACTGACGAATAATTTACATTTAGAAATTTAACAAAAATTCCACTTAGGATCTCTGCCTCAAAGATAGCTACTGCTATCTGGCGTATGGACTTGCCTTTCTATTTAATTGAACCATACCTAGTAAAGGAGATCTATGGAAAGACGGCAAACAATTGAGCCCTGGGTGACAAGTGACCTCCACACACAATAAGACAATCTGTAAAAGCAAGTATTCTGAAAGTAATCATTTTCCCTACAAAACAACCTGATTTACAGATACATATCATCTTTGAAAAGCCCCTCAAGCTACCAGTTGTCACCTAAAAAGTGAATGGCATAACACCAGTGGCGCCAGACAATGTACTAGAAAGAAACAGAAAGAAGGTTACATCTAAATAATCAAATCAGGCTCTGATGCCAGCATTCCACTAGAAGCTTCCTGATAGCTTAAAAGCTACTGGATGAGTAGTTTAAATCTCTAAGGTAAACAAATGTGTTCATCAGTTCCATATTTAAAAAAAATGTCCCTCAAGTCTGAATTTGTAATTGAAAGCCCGACAAAGAAGATGATCGGTTAATAGGGCCAGACAACAAGAAGGCCCAGCAGCTGCTCTATCTAATTTAGCCCATGATTTGGACATGTACATTTTGATCAAATTGGCTCTTTTTCTTATTGTTTGCTCATGTGATTGATTTATTCATTCGTATATTCACTGAATACTCTCCCCAACAAACACAGGTCAGTTCCTGTGAGGAGGGAATGCAAGGAAGATCCTTCTATCTCCTCTTCTTGGGAGCCAGGCAATGTGCTATCTCCACAGCTGTGGGTGAGATTTTTTTTTTACCTGGAGTCACAAGTGGATTACAAAGAACCTTCATGGTAAGACTTGTGTTAACAAGGACATGTGTATCTTTTACTTATTTTTGTTGCTAAATACATCCCTTCAACATGATCTTGAATGTTATGTCTATACTAGCCTCTTTTTGCGGTATGACTAACAAAATATAGTGTGTATTTAAGTTACACAGTGTGGTGTTTTGAGGTATCTTCTGTACCTATCCCCACAATCAAGCTAATGGATAATTCATCACCTGACACCATTCTTCTGTGTGTGTTTGTGTGGCGAGAATATGCACTTTTCCCTTAGCAAATTTCAAGCACATAATATAGTATCATTAATTATAGATCAAGTTGTACCTTAGCTCTAGAACTCTTTTTTTTCATTTCATAACTGAAAGTCTGTCCCTTTGACCGCTTTCCCTTCTCTCCCATTCCCCAGCTCCTGGCACTCACCATTTTATCCTGTTTCTCTAAATCTGACTATTTCAGACTCCACATACAAGTAACATTATGCAACATTTGTTTTTCTGTGTCTGTTTTATTTTCTTTAGTATAATCTCCTTCAAGCTGTTGCAAATGACAAAATTCTCTTCTTTTAAAAAGCTGAATAATATCCCATTGGGTGTATATGCCATATATATTATATACCAAATTTCCATTTGCCTGTTGGTAGACACTTAAGCTATTTCCTTAACTTTGCTACTGTGAATAATGCTGCAGAGAAGATAGGAGTACAGACATTGTAAATGACGGTTCAGTTTACTCTATCATACCATTGTAGGGTTCCAGTGGGTGGTACATGCCTGTAATCGTAGCTACTCAGGAGGCTAAGATCTGAGTACTGAGCTTCCAAGCCAGACTAGGCAGGAAAAGTCCACGAGAGTCTTATCTCCAATTAACCACCAAGAAGCCAGAAGTGGAGCTGAGGATCAAATGGGAGAGTGCTATTCCTGAGCACAAAAGCTCAGGGCCTGTACCAAGGCACTAATTTCAAGCCCCAAAGACCAGTGTGCACAAAACCACACTTGACCATTAATAAGGGCCAGGAACATGATTATATCAATATATATAATATATATAAATATATAAAATATATGTAAATTCTGAAATGTCATTTTCCTATGAGATTTTTCTTTCACCAAAATATAAGTAATTGAGAATTAACTCTAGTTTGAATTGAATAATTCAATAAAGGGATCTTGGTTTCACTGTAAAATGGGTAGAAATACAAGATAACATGAAGGGTCATTCCAAGGACATAATATATATATTGTAGGTGTTCAGTGAACAGGGGCCACAGTCACTGGCTGTGAACTGCACAATGCACCAAGACCGGAGAAGGGCAAGAATCAAAGATAGAATCCCCAGGCAGAAGGGCAAGAATCAAAGATAGAATCCCTAGGCAGAATGCTTTATGTTTTGAGAAGCTGGTGGCAATAAACCCTAAGAGAAAGGACATGGGATAACTGGGGAAGGACATAGTTGGAAAGAGTAAATATGAAGACTGTGGGTAGACTATGTAGGTCTGCAGACGGGATGGAAATGATAAATGGATTAGGTATGGCTGATGGAGAAAGGTCAGATCAGAAGAAAGTGAGAAGATGAGACTTGAACAAAAGTGAGGAAAAAGAAGCAAAGAGAGAAACAACAGAAGAGGGAATGGAGAAGGAAGAACTGGAAAAGGAGGAGGAAGGAAAGAAACTTTTCTCTTAGCAACAAAAGTGAAGACACACACACACACATACACACACACACACACACTTTGGAAGTGGAGAAAGGGCACTGAAGGTAAGACACCATGACCTTCTCCAAGAAGTGGAAAGCAAAATCATCTCCATGTAGAGAGGAGGGAAGTTTTGTGATCATCAGAGAACAAGTCTCTTCTGAGGGTACAAATGGTGACAAGTCTAATGACTTGGCTGGGGGCATGAATGCTGAGGCTGGGAGGGACAGAATGGCCACAGTGACAGGAGGGGGAGCACAAGCAATGATGGGCCAAAACCCTAGTTAGAAATATGTTCTCCAAGAACCATTGGAGTCACAACGACAGACACAGAAATGATCGTCTCAGCAAGGCAAACTTTACTTCTGCAGAACGGTGTGCCATCAGCCAAAAATCTGGCAAGTAAGCACATAGAACAGGCAGGGTGCTCCCTTTATCCCTGACACAGCAGGCCCCGCCCCTCTGCTCAGATTGGTTAGCTCAGGTTCACAAACTGCTAGTATGAGCAGGGAGTTTGAAATAACACCAACAGTACCTAAGTAATCTCAAAATATACCTCCACATTCTGCTATTTATTGAACAATCTGAGGTGAGTCTTCCATCTTGAAAATAAACCAGTTTAAGACAAAAACCTTACCTTTCAAAAACCCTTATCCCAAAGCAGTTTCTCTTTTCCTAAACAAGAGCCAAGCCACCAGACTAAAGCAGCAACCTTGTTTTTTTTGGTCCACTGTGGGGCTTGAATTCAGGGTCTGGGCAATGTCCCTTAGCCTCTTTGTGCTCAAGGCTAGTGCTCTACCATTTGAGCCACAGCACCACTTCCTGTTTTTGAGTGGTAAATTGGAAATTAGAATCTCATGGGGACTTTTCTGCCAGGGCTGGCTTTCCTCAGTTCTCGGCCTCCTGAATAGCTGGATTACAGGCATGAGCCACCAGAGCCTCACCCAAAGCAGGAACGGTTAAGAAACACACTTTGATTAAAAAAAAAGAAGTTTTACTCAAACCCATAACAGGTAACTAAAGACAGATGAGTTAAAGCTGTCATTGCTGGCAATGGAGGTATGACATGGTCTGTGGTACAGACACACTAGACCTCAGCCTAGAAAGGGAAGCGCTCTGGAATTACACAAGGCTTGGAGAAAGAAAATGAGTACAGAAATAGGGGGTGGAAATCCCAGACACCTTGGTGACTGAAGACCACAGATGGTGTGAAATGGGAACGTGACCCCATGCTGGGTTCCAGGCAGGTAGCTGTGAATCCCTACAGCAGGTGAGAGCAAAGTTCACAGATCTCCCAGACATCACACTGGATAAGAGATGTGTGCATGGATTGATTGTAGAACAGATGCTTGTACTAGGGAGAAGGTTCTTTGAAGAAGGCAAATGGAAAGTGAGCTTCAGATCTCTCTTAAAGGTCCAAGTACTGGAGCGCCCACACAAGAACTTAGGCCCTGTAGCAGAGGGTTCAGGCTTTGGACTGAGGCCTGAGGTTTACATGGAGATAAGAAAGGCAGGGGCTGGGAAGGTGGCTCAGTGGTAGAGCCCTTGCCTTGTCTTGCATGCATGAGGCCCTTGGTTTGATTCCTCAGCACCACATAAGCAAAAAGAAAAAAGCTGGAAGTGGCGCTGTGGCTCAAGTGGTAGAGCGTGAGCCTTGAGCTGAAGAGCTGAGGGACAGTGCCCAGGCCCAGAGTTCAGGCCCCATGACCAGACCCCCCCCCAAAAAAAAGAAAGGCAAAATGGTATCAACATTCCTGGGGTTTATTGGCATCTAAGAGAAAGAGAAGTAAATGAGGAGAAAGAAGGGTGATGGCGAATCACAGAAAGAGTCCAGGACGCATATGTAACAACCAGACCCCACTTCTGAGACCCTAACTTCCTAGCTCCAAAGGTGAGAGTATATAGGAGTGAGTGATAAGCAGAGGTGTGGGGCAGAGTAAGGATGTGTTCTGTGTCTCTTGCTGTTGGCTCAGGAAGTGGGTAAGCCTGGTACCAATGAGCTATCAGCAGGTCCAGGAGCTGGGGTGGGCAGAGCAAGAGAAAGAGCAGGAACTAAGGTACATCAAACCAAGCCTTTAGAGGATTTCACTACTACTCTGGCTTGATTTTTCACTAGCAGCAGAAGAGAGAATAGGAGCAAGCTAAGACTTATCAATGTTTAACTCATAGCAACCAATTAAAAGGGACCTTAGAGTAAATCAAAGTATAATTTTACCATTTTGTGTGTGTGTGTGTGTGTGTGTGTGTGTGTGTGCATGTGCGCTTTTGCATGTGCGCTCATGCACGCAGACACAAACCATTACTGGGGCTTGAATTCAGGAACTGAGCTTTTTTTGTTCCTTAGCTTTTTCTGTTCAAGGCTGGCATTGTTTTAGTTGAGCCACAGCTCTCCTTCTGGCTTTTTGGTGGTTAACTGGAGGTAAGAGTCTCATAGGCTTTCCTGCCTGGGCTGGCTTTGAACTTTGATCCTCAGATCTCAGCCTGCTGAGAAGCTAAGATTATAGGCATGAGTCATCAGCACGTGGCTTAGTTCGGAATACTGGGTCTGTTTCCCCATGACGTTTTAAAGGAATATTAATGTAGATATCACCTAAGATATCGTTGTTGTTGTTGTTTAGTGAATATGGACTTCTGCTATTTTCTAAAACCTATAATATTATTAAAATTTCCTTCCAGAAGCTCAGCATCTATTACGAAGGAAAAACACAAGAAATTGGCTCCACTTTCTAAAAAGGAAAATGGCATGAATACATTCATGACATGTGGCTATCAATAACACCAAAGATGACTGAATGGGTTAGCAACATTTGGTCATAGAAAGCAACCATGGCGGCAGTTTCTTATGTGACAGTTGAATTAAAAGAAAAATAGCCCCCATGCTATTACAGCAGGAACAGTGAATTCAACCCTACATGTAAATGAGGAACTGGATACGCAGCCATAATACTTGTTATAGTGACATCTCAAAAACTGAACCCAGAGTTGGATGGCTGTCAAGCCCAGCAATTTCCTCCCGAGAACGGTCTTTGTCACATTGACAGACCCACATCTGTATTCATGCTGTGGTGGCTTCTGAATAATATCTGTAGTACACTCAAAAAATAAAGGAGTCTGCAACGCCACTCTCCATGATAAATAACCCCACCAGTGAATTTCAGAACTGGAGGCCTGCCAGACCTTAGAACCCAGCACCCTTTCTTTGGGGATGAGGAGAGCAAACCACAAGAGGCTTGGTGATTTAGAGAAAGCAGGATCCCTGGCAGAGCTGGGACTGGAACTTGGATCTCCTGATTTCCCAGCTTGGGCCTTGCCTGGATTCCAGGACCCTTTGATGGCACTGGTGTTGCATTTGCGGAGAAAAAGCAAGCAAGCCAGCAAAACCCATAATGAAACACATTCTCTACTTAGCCATTCATTTACATAAAATGCAGCCAAATGTAATACAAAACTGCACTGTGGGATGGGGCTTTGGGCATGAATATTCCACTGTGTCTGCTCCTGTTAAGTACATAATCTAGGTCTGGAAAGAATATACATCAACAAGTAACTACATAAAAGCATGAAGAAAAAAGATATGACGGATGAGTAGAGAACATTTCTTTTTGGTGGAGTTGGGAAAGTGAGTGGGTTGAAGGCAGAGTAAGGGCAGCTTTCAGGATAAGAAATACCTGAAGACGACAATTTACAACTGGGTGAGTTTCACATAAGAGAGGAATATACAATTTTAGCATCCTAAATGTGAAAGAGATTAACTATTCCTTCTTATCAGATAATATATCCTTGATAACATAAACTAAGTTGGTGTCACTTAAAAAACCAAAATAGCACATTCTGTTTGAAAACCTAAGTAATCAAGTACCAATCTTTTCACTTATTCCCTAGTCTATTTTCTTCTCTTCCTCTCCTACCCCCATTACCATATTATGAACTTGTGTTTCCCAGTCTAGTTTCTAATCTTCATTTTTATCTATCATCAGTTCTAAGCATCATATGGGTAAAAGGACTGTCTCTCAAGTGTAATAAGTAATTTTTATCCATGGGAACAAAATCAATCAAGAGCACTTTGAAAAACTGCCATTAGTGTGTGTGTGTGTGTGTGTGTGTGTGTGTGTGTAAATGACTAGCATATAATTATTTATATGGTTGAATTTACATTCTGGCATTTCTAATTGACACATAATGATTACACAGTAGAAAGGAAAATGGCTAGCCTCCTGTTATCTACCGGCAGGAGACAACCATTGGGGAGCATGCTCTAGATGCATAGTTAAGTCTTATACTGTGGGTGCTTCAAGCATTTTTCCCCCATAATGCCACCGACTCAACCTTTCCACAAATCTCAAATCTCAGGTTTTCACTGTACCACTTCACATATTAAACACATTCACTTCTATCTTCAATTTGTGTACCATTTGCTTTTCTGGAGGCAGATTTCTACAAAATTAAGGGCAGGGAAACAGTTGATGACACAACAATTTAAATACAACTAAGTATCATGCAAAACTAAGAGCATACCCCATCAGCTGAGCTGTGTAACATGCACACATGTATTTCCACATAGTACATACTACATAGAATATGAACCATGCAACTTATGGGCAGGGACAAGATGGGGAAATTGGGGGAAACCCAAAGAAGGGATGACATCCGGAAAGAAATGTACTCATTTCTTGACTGACAAATGGTAACCCCTATGTACAAAACCTTAATGATAACAATAAAATTTTATATATATATATATATATATTGTTTTTCTTTTAACTGTATTTTTTTTTCTCTTTCCTTTTGTGGTTCTGGGAAACGAACCCAGGACATTGCACTTGCTAGGCAAGTGCTTTGCCACTGAGCTACTTCCCAGCCCAATAAAACTATATATTTTTTTAAATAAAAAAAATTACCGAGCGCCAGTGGCTCATGCCTGTAATCCTAGCTACTCAAGAGGCTGAGATCTAAGGATCGTGGTTCAAAGCCAGTCGGGGCAGGAAACTCTGTGAGACTCTTATCTCCAATAAATCACTAGAAAACAGGAAGTGGTACTGTGGCTCAAGTGGTAGAGCACTTGCCTTGAGCTGAAGAGCGCAGGGGCAGCACTCAAGCCCACAGTTCAAGCCCCAAATAAATAAATAAATAAATAAATAAATAAATAAATAAATAAATAAAAACAAAAATAAAAAATAAATTAAAAAATTTGTTTTGAGATATTTGTTTGACCACGGATCAATCAACACTTCATGTAATCTAAAAATAAAGCCACATATCTATTTACAACATACAGTGTGATATTTTAACATGTGTGCACATATGCTGTATCACCATCAAATCAGGATAATTGGCATATCCATCACCTCAAAAATGTTATCATTTTATACCTGAGTGAAAAAATATTAGTGTATACTAATTGTGCAAAGGGGTTTCGTGATAGTTCCATACATGTATATGTTCTGCTTTGATCAAATTCTCCCTCTTCTCTTGGTCTTTCTTGTTCTCCTTTCCTCTATTTTGACTATTTTCATACATGCATATAGAGTACTTCAATGACAATTGACCCCAGGACCCTCTTCTCACCATTCCCTCACTGATTTTCCTCTCCAAACTTCCCTTCTTTATACAGATGCCATTTATGGCTACACTTTTGAAGTCCAGATTTATTCAATATATGACATGTAAAAGTCCCTACGAATCCCTCAGAGAAATTCTGAGGTCAGATGAAAAACTTAGGCATATTTATTTTCTCCCTATCCAGTAAGCACTACATGAGGGTCATCAGGAAAAGGTATTTCTGAAAGAAACAACTAAACTAAAAATGCATTATCATGGAAGAGAAGACACAAAAATTCATGAAAATAGAAACCCAACAAGCATATTTCTTTGGCCAGGACGGTAGCACCGCAGGTATACCTGCTGATTATTGTCTGTGTGTGGCTATACAGGATGAGATATACCATCAAGTCTTCTTTTGAAGCATGAAGATACTTACAGATCAATAACCATATTCTCCCAAGCGATTACCCACTGTAATAACTGTGATCATATTGAGGTCATATGACTATACTTAGACTCATTCTGATGCACAAAATGATGACTGGGAATCTTTATTTTATTAGAGATTGTCCAAGAAAATGGTATGTAACAAATTGGCTGCTTATAGAAAGGAATTACAGGAAGTTACATAGTGAGGAATACTATTTTTTGAAAGAGATGCAAACGATTTGAAGAAACAAATGCTGTCTTATATCATTCTTTTTAGACTCCCTGTCTCCGTCATGACTCTTCTACCTAATATGCTGGAAGCACTTGCTTCATTCCTTCTACCACAGCTCATACCATTCTGGCCTCCACTATGGCCAGGGCATGAAATGTACATGGTCCTCCCAGAATTCCCTTTTAAAATTGTGTTCCAGTGGAGCACTGGTGGCTCACACCTGTAATCCTAACTCCTCAGGAGACTGACATCTGAGGACCAAGGTTCAAAGCCAGCCCAGGCAGAAAAGTCCATGAGACTCTTGTCTCCAATTAACCACCAAAAAGCCAGAAGTGGTAGAAATGTAGCTCAAGCAGTAAAGCCACCAACCTTGACCAAAAAACATAGGGACAGTGCCCAGTCCTTGAGTTTGAGCCCCAGGACCAGCACAAAATAAAATAAAATAAATGATTGTATTCCTAAACCTCTGCTGCCACTAACACCTGACATGGATACTATTTCATGGCATTCTTGTTTTCCACCAAATTTTAATACACCAAAAAGAGGAGCTAACTGTTCTGTGTCCTTTCAATGGTCTCCATGTAATAGAAAGTGAATTCTTATACTAGAATTGTCCACGTGACTGGAGTGTGCACTGCTGGCTCAGTATTTCCGGGGCACACCAATTGATGCCAACCCACCTGTGCATTAGGAATCCTGGGGTAGAGAAGGGGCAGGGCACTGGCCTGTGCATGACCACTTTTCGTTGCTTGGCTGGGAAGCAGAAGAAGCTTCACAGAGCTTTTGCCAACTGATAGGTGGTGGGAACAGACACAGATCAGTGCTTAGGGTAAGGTGACCTCCAGGCATGGACACATACACCTACCCAGGAAGAAGAGAACGCCAGCCCGAAATACATAGGTGGCTGACGGCAGGCAAAGTCAAAAAGAAGTGCTCAGCCAGCTCCTTGCTGACAGCTGAGGCCAAACCAGGAGCTGAAAAGTTCTAAAAACAGGAGGGGAAGGGAAATAACAAAATGCTGAACAAGGATACAGGATGACACGCTGTAACAGGGAGATGGACGAGACAAGATGTGGGGAGCAAAGAGATGGTAGGGAACAAATAATGGACGGGGTAACAATGCTCAATAGGAAATGGACTCATTACTTTGTTCGTGTAACTGTAACCCCTCTGTGCAGTATCTTTACAATAAAAAATATAAAAAATTAAAAAGTCCCCAAAACAAAGTACAGACAGTGGTCAGATTAATTCATGAAAATCAGGTGTAGGAATAAAACATAGAAAATGAAGCTACATGTGATTACAAAAACTGATTGCAGCTTAAAGTACTCGTTCCTCATTTATAAGAAATAAACCGTTAAAAAAAAACCATAAGTGAGAAGTTTACTGTCCCTTCATAGCAAGAATAAATGACAATACACCCCTAACATATTTATGTTTTTATTAGCCGCAATGCATAAGGCAGCCACACCAGGGACAGAGGAGATAAATCTATAAATTCAAGAGCTCGTGGTGTCATAGAGAGATACACACCGTATTTTATTTATCAAGTAACTAATTAAAGCAACATACAACAATAAATATCAACATTTACAAGAAAGTGACAAGCTCATCCAACATAGAAGGGGGAAAAAGGTTTTTATTTAGTAGGATAGTAAAAGAAAATTCAAATTTGGATCATTGGGATAGGGAAAATCAGGACCAGCCCTCCCCACCCCCCAAAAAAAAGATGTATAAATGTGATCAAGGGAACTATGCCACAAGAGATACAGGGGTTAGAACTAATGCAAGAAACTCTAGAAGAGACCAGTTGTTGGAGAACCATGTTAAAGAGTTTTAACTAGCCTTATTAGAGTCACTAAAGATTAAAAAAAAATAGTACAAAAGTCGCAACACGTTATTAGATAGGAAAGATGTTTCTTGTTTGAATCTTGGAATGCTAGAAACAGCCTCTTATCTGACATTCATTCTACAGTTACAAACAGTACTATCCAGCTCTTAAACTCTCTTATATTTCTGCCATTTTTAGTAGGAAAGAAAAATATAAAAAGAGCAGAAAAGAATAAACTAACAGCTGGCTCACGCCTGTAATCCTAGCTACTTAGGAGGCTGAGATAAGGGGATCTCGGTTCAAAGCTAGACCGGGCAGGAAAGTCCATGAGACTCTTATCTCCAATAAACCATTAGAAAACCGGAAGTGGCACTGTGGCTCAAGTGGTAGAGCACTCACCTTGAGCTGAAGAGCACAGGGACAGCGGCTAAGCCCAGAGTTCAAGCCCCACGACCGTCCAAAAAATAAAATAAAATAAAATAAAATAAAAAAGAATAACAACTGAGTACCAATAAAGCATCATCTTTGATACAATCTGTCTATTTTAGTATACAAGTAAACAAATTATGGCTACTAGCTCTAAGAAGAAAGTAAAGTTACAAATTTTAAACATTGAAAGGCATCTCCAACTTTGAAATACAAATTTTAAATTGTTTATGATCTTTTTTTACACAAAATATCCTTCAACCAAGAAAAGTAGTTTGTTCCTCATAACTTTCCTCTTCAGTCCAAAGTTTGCTTTCATTAATTTAGTACAAGAGGGGCTGGGAAGGTGGCTCAGTGGTAGAGCGCTTGCCTTGCATGCCTGAGGCCCTGGGTTCGATTCCTCAGCACCACATAAGCAAAAAGAAAAAAGCCAGAAGTGGTGCTGTGGCTCAAGTGGTAGAGCGCTAGCCTTGAGCTGGAGAGCTGAGGGACAGCGCCCAGGCCCAGAGTTCAGGCCCCACGACCCCCCCCAAAAAAAATTTAGCACAAGAACAAAATAATTTGTATGCCCTAAGCAAGCACCCACTAAAAACAAAACACAAGGCTCTGAGTTAAAACCCCCTAGTACCAACAAAAATAAAAGAAGTAATAAAAGGTTATGAAAAATTGGCAGCTACAATTCAAGAATGAAATCTAAGAGGAAAAGAAAAGAAAGCCAAACAGGAGAAAGGCACATTGAACACAGCACAAAAGAGAGGAGACACTGAAGAAAACACACTGCGTAGTAAGTAAAGCAGGCATCTGATAAAGCAATTGACAAGAATACTTAAGAGTCTTATAACACAAGAATTACTCAGCATTTCAAAGGAAATGGTGACTCAGAAATATCAGCATTTGATCCATTCTATAATTTAAGTGCAATTACCCAGATGAGTGTATATGTGCATATATAAAAATATGAGAAATATATTTAAAATAAAAGGTCACAGAGGCTATGGTACTTATGATCACCAGAAAAGGACAAGTTTCAGCTCAACAAAAACTTTGGAGGTAAGCTCTGAATTCATTTAACTCTAGAACAAAGATGACACAGAGAAGCAACTGTTATCACAAGACACAAAGTGAACGTTATCAACCCTGAGTATGTACACACACACACACACACACACACACACACACACACACACACACACACACACCCCTAAGTGTATATGAGTTTGTGTGTACATATATACACATAGATATAAACCATATTGCATTTGACCAAAGTACATTCTGTATATATAAGTATCACAGTGAAACCTCTTTGCACAATTAGTTTGGATTAATAAGAAATAAAACTGGCAAGGCACTGGAGGCTAATACCCATAATCATCTCTATTCAGGAAGCTGAGATCTGAGTTAGAGGTGCAGTTTTTTCAGTTAGAAATCAGCTGGGGGGAAGTGGCGCTGTAGCTCAAGTGGTAGAGTGCTCGCCTTGAGCTGAAGAGCTGAGGGACAGCGCCCAAGCCCAGAGTTCAAGCCCCACGACCGACCAAAAAAAAAAAAAAAAAAGAAATTAGAAATCAGCTGGGGTAGAAAAGTCAAGACCGCAAAAAGTGAGGCTGAAAGCATGTTCAAATGATGAGTGCTGGTCATTAGCAAAAAAAGTAAAAGGAACAAGGGTTCAAGGCCCTAGCGTTAAAGGCCTGGTACCAACATACATGTATTCATACATCTATACATGCATGCATGCATGCAGACATACAGGGCACACTAATTATTCATGATAAAATCACTAAATATCACCACAATATTTAAGCATTCCACTACCTTAAATATTTATGTTTCTTTGGGTCTGGCTTACTTTGCTTACTATAATTTTTTTCCAAGTCATTCCATATCCTTATGAATGGGCAATGTCATTCATTCTGATAGAAACACAGTATTCCACTGTGTATATATACCATGTCTTTTTGATCCATTTATCTGCTAAGGGGCATATCTGGGTTGATTCCATATCTTAGCTATGGTAAATAATGCTGCAGTGAACATGGTTGTGCTGGTGGCTTTAGTGTGGCCTTGTTTGTGGTCATTTGAGTAAATGCCCAGGAGTGGGATTGCTGGGTTATAGGGGAGCTCTATATTTAGTCTTTTGAGGAACCTCCACATTGCTTTCCGGAGTGATTGAACAAGTTTACACTCTCACTAACAAAATATGTAGTAGCATTCCCTTGATAGTGGCCATGCTAACTAGGGTGAGATGGAATCTCAATGTTGTTTTGATTTGCATTTCTTTTATAGCCAGAGATGTTGAACATTTTTTCATATGTCTATTGGCTATTCTTATTTTTTCTTCAGAGAAGTTTCTCTTTTAAGTCTATAGCCCACTTCATGGGTTGTTGGCTGCTTGGATTCCTTGGATAGTTTTAGCAGAGGATTAAAAGGGCTCAATGGCTACGTGCATATGATCATATAAAATAATACTTATTGAAATGAACTCCAAGAAATGGAAACAAGAGGTTTTTCTAGTATACTGTTTGCAGTTGTTTCTTTTTCCCCCTTTGGTTTATTCCCTGTTGTCACTGTTTTTGATTTTTGTACCCTTTGTCTTGTGTATACATTTATCTGATTTGGGGAAGGGAAGGGGAATCACAGAAACAGTGGGACAAAGGGTGAACCAATGCAACAGCGATACTCAGTAGACACTATATTGGAAATGAACTTTACAACTTGGGGGGAGGAGAGTAAAGGGGAGGGAAAGCAGGGGAGAACAAGTGAGGGGTAACACTGTTTGAAAAGAAATGTACTAATTACCTTACTAATATAATGGTAATTCTGCTATAAATCACCTTTCCACTCAAATAAATAAATAAATAAATGTATGTCTTGTTTAGTTATTGTGACACTCTGAATTAATGAATGATGCATCATTATTGCTCACATTAGAAAGCGAAATGACTCTTTGATGCATAATGTCCAAGTCTCTTTGAATAATTTATTACTTGTTTGTTTATTGTTTTATTGAAGCTTGATTTGGTTTACAAAATAAAACATAGTATGAGGAATTTCCTCAATCTTTAGAAATTTCTTTGGGAAAAAACCTGTAGTCATTGAGTAGAAGATGGTAAAGATTAATTTTTTTTTTTGTCATTCAAACCACAGAGGATTTGGAGTTCAGTTAAAATTTCCCTTTCTAGTTGCCTTCCTACAGAGTACCATTAGAGATTAGCTTTCTTCTGGGTGCCTCTGGGCCTGGGAAATGAACTCTATTCACATTGGTAGATTAAGCCAAAGGCTACTCCAGGTTCTCAAAAAGTGAGTTTAGCCTTGCTGGGCACGAGTGGCTTACATTTGTAATCCTAGCTGCTCAGGAGGCTGAGATCTGAGGATTGCGGTTCAAAGCCAGCCTGGGCCAGAAAGTCTATGAGACTCATATCTCCAATAAACAACCAAAAAAGCTGGAAGTGGTGCTGTGTCTCAAGCGGTAAAGAACTAGCTTTCAGCAAAAGAAGCTCAGGGCAGTGCCCAGGCCCTGAGTTCAAGCTCCATGACCAGCAAAAACAATGAATGTAGACTTGAAAACAAACATTATCAAAGTTTACATCACTAACAGTCTCAAAGGCTGATTCTTATTTTCTTATTTTTAAAAACTGTACCAAAAAAATAGGGCTTTGTGTGTTACACATCTCTATTTCTATAACAAATATTTGCTCTCCTTTTTGAGCTTACAACATCACTTAATATTTTTATTTATCATTTATTCTGGGTTTATGTTGTTAATATAATTAAAAATATGTAACAGTTTAAACTCTGAGAGTCCATCACACTCTAGTTAGATTGTCCAACATTGTGAAATCCAAACAATCAATGTTGGTGGGGATGTGGGGAAAAGGGAACTCTATTACACTGTTGGGAATGTAAACTAGTACAACCACTCTGGACAGCAGTCTGGAGGTTCCTCAAAAAACTCAATATTCTTCCCTACAACCCAGCCATACCACTCCTGGGCATTACCCAGAACATCATAAGATAGGATACTGTAAAAACACACATCCACGTTCACTGCCACACTATTCACAATAGTCAAGTTATGGAAACAACCCAGATGCCCTACAATAGATGAGTGGATCCAAAAAATGTGGTTCCTATAGACAATGGAATTTTACACCACCATTAGAAAGAAGAATACTATGTTATTTGCAGGGAAATGGATGGACCTAGAACAAATCATGCTAAGTGAAGTAAGGCAAGCTCAGGGGAACAAACAGCATATGTTTTCCCTCATATGTGGAAGCTACATCTAAAATACATTGGGACATAATAAATTATACAGGACTCTAGGCATTAACACACAGTGAGACCAAAGGAAGATACTCTTAGGGGAGAAGGCAAGGCTCAATGCCTCTGTGCCTCTGATAGAAAATAGTATTTAGCAAAATGAACTTTAGGAAACAGGAACAGAGATTTTTTTTCTTTTCTTTTCTGTTTTGTTTGTTCCTTTACCTGTCTTTGGGAGGGTAATGGAGGCACAGAAATGGAGTGTGTCACTAGAGATTTCTAGTAATACTCATTAAGAATAACTGTTACTTGATATACTGAACATCTTTGTTTTAATCCTTTGTCAACTTGAAGTTCAACTTATTTTTATTTTTGTTTTATTATTGTTTTGTGCCAGTACTACAGCTTGAAGTGTGGGTCTGGGTGCAGTCTCTTAGTTTTTTTGCTCAAGGCTGTTGCTCTACGACTTGAGCCACAGCTCCATTTCTGTCTTTTCTTGGTGGTTAACTAGAAATAAGAGACTCACAGAGTTTTCTGCCTAGGCTGGCTTTGAACTTCAACTTATTATATACTTAGTTTTAATGGCTATCATAGATGTCTCATGCAATTATGTATCCCTGAATGAGAAAAGGCCCTAATGATCTCAGTTTTTAATTCTATCCTTGAATAATGGTTTACAAGATTTTCAAACATTATTATTGTTGTTATGTTATTATTATTATTATTTTGTCATAGCTAGCAAATGTCCATCTTTCCTTATATAACAGTCACTTATGAAAATTTATTAGTTATAAAACTTTCACATTAAAAAAAATGTGATACAAGCACAGTAGCTCACACCTGTAATCCCAGTGGAAATGGTGAGGATCATGATTCAAGATTGGCCTGGACAAAAACTTACAAGACCTCCACCTCAACCAATAAGCTGGGCAGGTGGTGCACACTTCTTATTCCAGTTACACAAGATGCATAAATATGAGGACTATGATCTAGGCCAGCCCAGGTGAAAATGCATAAAGGACTCGGGGCATAGCTCAAGCAGTAGAGCATCTGCTAGCCTGCATAAAGCTCTGAGTTCATACCCCAGTACTACCAATGAATCAAAAAACACAACAAAACACAAAAAAGTACCCTAAAACCATTGACTCTTCATGAGCTTTTCTGAATCCAGATTAGAACCCTCTCTTTCCAATTTAGTGAGTATAGATGTGAAAACTTTTAATATATGGCACCTACCATTTTTTAATATATTCACATTTTCAAATATCTATATTAAAAGGAATACATTCTCATTTTTCACTTGCTTCTTCTGGGAACAGATACTTTTCTCACTCATTGTTAAAACACTGCTTCTACTAGGAAAGGGTACATGGAAGTATATTTTTCAAAAAATCTCTACAATGCCGCATATACGATAACCACTGAAACATAAAATGGTCAGTAAATGTGGACAGCTTTTTTAAAAAGCAAATGGTTAAGATTTTCCATTTTCCTTGTTAAAACAACCTCTAGAAGGTAGAAATACATTGCTATTCAATTACCCATCTCTTCAAGAAGTATATAAAAAGATGCTAGTATGCTTAAAAGAATTGACTTTCACTGAATGAAGCAAGTATAAAGTATAGCCCTTCTCTGCCCCTCTTCAGTAGCTTGCACAGGTTTGTTTGCCTGTGAACTGTGCAGGTGCAGCAAATGAATTTCAAATACATCACTGTGGTAGTGATGATGTTGAGTCCTGAGTCAACTAACCTGTTCAGTGATTTCTATTGAGCAGGGCTGGCTCATTAAATTTTCTCTCTAATGAGAATATCTGATGTCTCCCATTATCCGTTCCCTCCCCTTTCTCAGCCTTGGCACGTCAGCCAGTGGGTACATGATAACTTGTTCAAAGCAGAGCCTACATTTTCTAAGCTCCTCTACCTGCTCCCTTGCAGAGGTACATAGCCCCAATGGAAATACTGGTCTCTGGGATATAAGGAGGATTAATAAATACACAGCCTTTTAAAAAGAGTGCAGATCTGCCTCCTTTGCCACAAACTAGCTGGAATTTAGATTTGGTGACTGTAACTTAAGCAGCCATCTTGAAGCAAAGGGCAGCCATGTATAAGGAAGCTATAGCAACAAGAAAGGGAGACCCAGGTCCTTTACAACTCTGTTACTTTCATGCAGATGTGGGTTGCCATTCTTATACATGAGAGAAATGCATATACATCTTTGCTGAAGTGACTCTCACCAAACCCTAACTAACACACATGGTGACAGTTCATGGCAGATGTCAGAGATGAGAGAGCCCTGCCATTTTCCCATATCCACATGAGCTTGTGCTATGAAGATTACCTTCAATCTGTGGATTTCTAAGAGAAACTACCTTTAAGCCACTTGACCATTTTGTCAGGATTAGTTCAATATAATTTTTTTTTTTGTCTGTCATGGGGCTTGAACTCTGGGCTTGGGCGCTGTCCCTGTGCTCTTCAGCTCAACATGAGCACTCTACAACTTGAGCCATAGCGCCACTTCCTGTTTTCTAGTGGTTTATTGGAGATAAGCATCTCACAGACTTTCCTGAAGGCTGACTTTGAACCATGATCCTCAGATCTCAGCCTCCAGAGTAGCTAGGATTATCAGGCCAGCTGATAATGATATAATCTTTAAACCACTTTATCAGCTGTCTGTGAACTGCAGTCTGCATCCACAGCTTAGAAAGCAAACAAAGGCCATCATTAGTCACCCTCATAATCTCTCTCCAGACAATTCAAGAGCCACATGTACCCTGCACCATGGGAGAACCTCAGTATCCACATTCAAAAATATATATTCACACTTTTTGATTGATAATGTAAATATACCAAGTGCTCGCTTTCTTCCTGCTACTGTCAGAGGTGTGGCTGGAGTCACAGCTGACTACAGATTGCCTTTCAGGAGCTATGAAATACTGTGTTGAGATGGAAGTATCCAGCCGCAGAAAATTAGCACAGACTTCCCCATAAAACTATAAACTCACAGAGACAATGGTCAATCAAATAGTAAAGACTGACATCAAGATTTTAAGAGCCTTACCTGAACACCTCAATCACAGTCCTTTCTGGCAACCTGGGAGCCACTTGCCTAAATGCCTTTTTGAAATCTTCCAAAGTTAAAAATCCACGATCTATTTGAAAACATATGACATTCACTTACTTCTGTAAACTCTGTGAACTATTACTTCAATCCAAATATTTATTTAAATATGCTGTTACAAAGAAAGTAGTAATTTATAGGTGAGCTTACATTGAAGGTAATCTGAGATGACCTCGGTGGGAGAATTTAAGAATCTAGTGAAATTCTCCCCTTCAGTACATTTCCAAATTACTTGGAAGGTCATTGCCAGCACTGGCCTTTGGCTGGTTCTTTTAGTCCTGGGGAAAAGACTACCTAGAGCTATGGCTGCCATAATACCATTAGGCTTTGAGTCTGTGAATTGCCAAAAACATTTCAGTCTTCAAGATTCACTTAGTTTCTTATTTAGTATTAGATTTATGATACATTAATATACAGAAAGAAATCCTAACAGCAGTCAAGACACAGAGTCTAGAAACCCCATTCATCTTCTCTGGGTGGATCTGTGAGGTTGGAGATCTGCAGACACCTTTTCAGCCACAGCCAGTATGGGAAACAACTCCCCAGCCACATGTGGGTCAACACAGGAGCTGTAAGCAGAAGCAGTTCAGTCTCCTATCCTTTCACAAGTGGCCCTAGCCCATATCCACCCATGCTGTCACCACAGTGCAGTACAATATGTAAGTACAGAGGTATAGTCTATGTTATATAAAAGTGCAAATATTATCTCATCAATAGTCTACGCCGAGAACTTACGATCACAATAGAGGAAACAAAATTCCCACTAATACCTAAGATATTAGCAAAAGATTACAGTAAAATACTTCTCCAAGTATATATTGCATATCTGACTCCCTGAGTAGTCATTTCTATTTCTAATTCCTTAACAGCAATTTTTAGTATCAAAACATTTTAACATTTTAAAGAGACTTACAGTGCACATCAAAAGCCGTGAAGATGTGTCTTATCTCATTCCGATACAGTTGAGCTTCCTTCTTTTTCCGAACAATATTTACAAATTCCTCAAGTGATAAACCTAGAAGTCGGGGGGAAAAAATTCATTGTGAGGATGAGTATCGCTCAAAAAAAAACCAGACATGAATAGTAATAAGTATCATAAAGAAACCAATAGTCTTATGTTCATAAATGGTATTTATCCCTAGAGTTAAAAAAAAAATTCTGCAGGGCACTGGTGGCTTACACCTGTAATTCTAGCTATTCAAGAGGCTGAGATCTGAGGATGGAGGTTTGAAAGCAGGAAAGTCAGTGAGACTCTTCTCTCCAATTAACCACCAGAAAACTGGAAGTGGAGCTGTAGCTCAAAGTGCTAAAGAGGCTTGAGCAATAAAGCTCAGGGACAGCACCCAGGTCCTGAGCTCAAGCCCCATGACTGACCAAAATAAAAGACAAAGAACAAAACAAAACAAAAGACATTCGGCTACTTGCTAAGTAAGTCCAACCCTAAGCAATCCATCATGAAAATGGCAGACACCCTTCTGTTCATGGAGATTTTTCTAAGGGATAAAGGACCGACGACCTTGAGAAAGTTTGAACTTGGCCTCTAACAGATCTAAAAGATGGGCATAAAGCTACTTATTAAATAGGGTTTCTCCTAATTTTCTTTCTTTATGCTACTTTGATCTCTCTCTCTCTCTTTTTCCTAAACAGATGTCATTTCAGCAGGGTGCTTTTTTTTACTTCCAACTGGGAGATCAGGTCAGAGAAGTAGTTTCTCAAAAGTCAATACCAATTGCAACCCCCCAGATAAAGGTGGAGAGAATATTCCATAAACAATAGAGCTGGCTCTACTCCCAGCCCTGGCTACACCCCACAATGTGCCCAGCAGCTTCGGGCTTAGCTTCCTGTGACTCGCCTAATAAAAGAGCCCAGCAGGATAATGTGAGATTGGATACTGTGCTTACAATGTCTATTAAACTGAATTCTAATGTGATCTTTGCAGTAGGTTTAAGAAGCAGAGCCAAGAATTTAAACATGTGAGTTGAGCTCAATATGTGTGTGTATATATATTTAGAGAGAGAAGTTCATTTTTATAATGCTTGATTTCCATTTTTAAAAAGCTATCATTCTGTTTTAAAAATAGACCAACTCATGTAATAAACCACATGGGACATTTTGCTTTGTAGTAAAGCCACGGGTGTTCAGCCTATCTTTCCTAAAATAGACTTTTTTTGTTCTAAAATAGATTTTTTGTATTTTTTGTTGTTGGTGGTGGCGGTCATAGGGCTTGAACTCTGGACCTGAGCACTGTCTCTCAGCTTTTCAGCTCAAGCCTAGTGCTCTTATCACTTGAGCCATCATGCCACTTCCAGTTTTCTAGTGATTTATTGGAGATAAGAGTTTCACAGACTTTCCTGCCTGGGCTAGCTCTGAACCATGACCTCAGATCTCAGCCTCCTGAGTAGCTAGGATTACAGGCATGAGCCACCAGCAGCCCAGCTCTAAAACAGTTTAAAAATGCCAAAAATAGGGGCTGGGAAGGTGGCTCAGTGGTAGAGTGCTTGCCTTGCATGCATGAGGCCCTGGGTTCGATTCCTCAGCACCACATAAGCAGAAAAAGCCAGAAGGGGCTCTGTGGCTCAAGTGGTAGAGCACTAGTCTTGAGCTGAAGAGCTGAGGGGCAGCGCCCAGGCCCAGAGTTCAGGCCCCACAACTGACCAAAAAAAAAAAAAAATGCTAATGCTAATAATAATCCCCTTAATTTGCCTAGGTTCTCTTATTCAAAGTCAAGGATTTAATTTTAAAAAGTCAAAGATTTAATAAAAAAAAAACCAATTCAGATTTATATTTTTTAGGACTCTCTGGAAACATACAGGGAAGAGAGTCTGGTTCCAAGGAAAACACTGGCTCAGTTGGGATATAGGGGGTCATTAGGTAAGAGCCACATGAGCACACTAGGCCACAGAAAGAGACTGGGGGAACACTTGGAGCACAGCCTAGTGAGGGAGAGGCCTCTTACAGGAGATACTTAGATAAGACCTAAGCATCAATGAAAGCAGTCTATGCCAAGATCACCAGTTGGGAAGGTGGGAAAATGAAAAGAGGCCACGTATGGCTGGAAAACCTGGAAAACCGTGAGAAGACCAAAGAGGGAGAGAGTGAAAAAGGGAGGGGGAAAGTGGGAGAGAGGGAAGGAGAGAAGACAAGGCTGGTACAGGAGGCAGGGTCAGATCTCATAGGTCCTCTTGAGCCAAAGGGAATAATCTGGGCTTCATTTAAATTGCAATAGGAAGCAATAAAAGGTTTGAGTTGAGAATTGTCATGATCTGATTGCAATTTTTTTTGGGGGGTGCCAGTATTGGGGTTTGAACTCAAGGCCTGGGTGCTTATCCCTGAGTTTCTTTTGCTCAAGGATAGAGCTCTACCTACTACTTGAGCCACAGCTCCCCTCCCAGCTTTTTTGGTAGTTAATTGGAGATAAGAGTCTTACAGACTTTCCTACCCTGGCTGGCTTCAAACCATGATCCTTAGTTGTCAACCTTCTGAGTAGCTCGTACTACAGGCAGGAGCCACCGACGCCTGGCCTGATCATCTTTATCACAGAAGTGATCTGAAAAACGTTACTTCCAGTCCTGCAATTTTGTTGGTTCTCTCAGTCCCAGAGAAATGACTATCTACAGACATGGCTGCCACAGTAGCTTTAGGCTTGGAATGTTTGTGGTGGGGTGGAAATAAGACGGCAAGCATAACCTATAAATTCTGAGTTGAGGGGTGCTTTAAGGAGAGGAGAGTTGGATGCCAGTGGCTCACACCTGTAATCCTAGCTACTCAGGTGGCTGAGATCTTAGGATTTTGGTTTGAAGGCAGGCTGGGCAGAAAAATTCCCATGAGACTCTTATCTCCAACTAACCACTCAAAATTCAGAAGTGGCACTGTGGCTCAAGTGGTAAAGTATTAGCCTTGAGCATAAAGAGGCTCAGGGACAGTGCCCAGGCCCTGAGTTCAAGTACTACAAGCTCAAAAAATAAAATTTAAAATAGAATTTTAAAAAAGATGAAGTCTGGATAAAGAGGAAGACTGGTGGGGAGGAGTTGTGACTGGAATATGACAAGCATCCAATGCTATACAAACAACTAAGGGGAAGCTGCAGAGAAGCAAGCAAGGCACATTTCCCAGCATCCACTGGGGCATCTGGACTATGTCCAACCAACACCTATCCTGCCAAATACCTTAAGTCATCTCACGATGCCCAATAGTGATATAAGCTATGTAAATAATTGTTAGTGTTAAGGGCAGACGGACAAAGTCTGTGCATGTTCAGTACTGACACCATGTGCACGTGGCTGAAGCACAGCACCTGCGCTCCATGGGGTTGACTGCACTGTACTAAATTAGCATGGGTAGCCCTTCCCCCTCCCTGTAGATGCGAAGGATAGCAACTGATGATGTAGGTCCACTGCCATTGAGTCGCCCAGTGACCAGAGAACATACTTTAAAATGCTAGCTGAAGTTAACATTGAAGTTTAGTCAGCCATACTGACAGAAGAGCATATCCACAACATTAATTTCATGAACCTCAAAAGCAAATAAATTAAGTTGCTTCTGGAGCTGTTGAAATTTTAATTTCTTTTCTTTTCTTTCTTTCCTTTTTTTTTTTTTTTGACAGTCAAGTGGTTTGAACTCTGGGCCTAGGCACTTCAGCTCAAGGCAAGCATTCTACCACTAGAGCCACAGTGCCACTTCCTGTTTTCTGAGTGGTTTATAGAGATAAGAGTCTCATGGACTTTCCTCCTCAGGCTGGCTTTGAACCACGATACTCAGATCTCAGCCTCCTGAGTAGCTAGGATTATAGGTGTGAGCCACCAGCACCAGGCTTCAATTCTTCATTAATTTCTTCATTGATGATGGCAGATTTTATGGTGGTCTCCCTAGCAAAATCCCCAGTGCTCTGAGCACCTGCTACCTTTGGTTATAGAAGCATACCACCTGAAAAGCACCTTCTCCTTTATTTCTGCTTCTATCTCCTTCCAGATGTAGCTTGAGCATCATCTCCATCTTTGAGGCTTCCCTGATTTCTCCTAGTAAAGTCACTTTGCTGTGATGGAGTCCAGTGTTTGTGATTAGGATCTGTGGTAATTATCTGTTCACACTTGCAGGGAAAGTAGTTTGCACTGTCCAGAATTTCATCTCTAAGACTTTGCCTGTGTTCTACATGTCGTGGACAGCTATTACATGTTTGCTGAATAAGTAATATGCAATGAACAAATAAGAACAAATAAAAGCTGAGCATGGTAGCTCATATCTATAATCCCATCTACTTTGGAGAAAGAGATCAGAAAGACCCAGGCTGAAGGCCAGCCTAAGCATAAAAGTTAGCTAGACTCCATTTCAATTTAACAAGCCAGATATCCTAGCTATGTGGGAAGCCAAAGGTAGGAGGACAATGGCCTGAGGATGGTTCTGGGCAAAAACACAAGATCCTACCTGAAAAATAACCAAAGCAAAAAAGTTAGGGGTGGCTAAAAGGACAGAGCATTTGCTTAGTGAACTCAAGCCCTGAATTCAAACTTCAGTACGGCTAAAAAGAACAACTAGAACCAGAGACCAGTAGCTCGCATCTGTAATCCTAGCTTCTCAGGAGGCTGAGGTCTGAGGATCATGGTTCAAAGCCAGCTTGGGCAGAGACTCATCCCCAATTAACCACCAAAAAACTGGAAGTAGTACTGTGGCTCAAGTTCGTAGTGCCCTAGCCTTCAGCAAAAAAGTCCGAGTTTGAGACCCATCAACGACCAAAACTAAAACAGAAACAAAAAAGTAGGAAGATGTTATTTCTAGTTTTCAGCAAAAAGCATTAAGATGTGTTTATAATTTAGAAGAACTTACAACTCATCTTATAACTGCAAAGTAATGCCCAGAAAGTAGGTCACTTTATTCACATAGCCAGCAAAATGAACTGTCATTGTAGAAACTCCAACTTCAATATATAGACGATAATCTAGTACAAAATAAACAAAATTCAGAGAGTGGGAAAATGCACTTGATTTATCACTGCATCTGACTTAGAGAAATGATGGGGCTATGGCACAGTCCTACGGTTTGATGCATGAGTGTGTAGTGGTATAGTGCCTGCTATGAGCCAAGAAACTGTGTGAGAGCACAGCATTAGGCCCTGAGTCCAAGCCTCCTGCCCCCCCCTCCACCCCCCTCCACACACACACACAATGTAGAAAGAGATTACCTGGGAAAAGGAAAGGGGACCTGGGGGAAGGGGAACAAGAGAAAGCCGAGCAGAAGTGGAGAACATAATCTAAGAACGTTATATGTGTGTATGAAAATGTCATAAAGAAATCTATTATTTTGAACCGTGAATATATGCTAAAAACCAAATACATTATGTATTCGGATGCCACATATGTATTTGGAGCTATAAAATATCCAGGCCTGTATTTCACACTCTTGGAGTATTAAAAAGCAAATGTTCTTTAGTTTTTATTAGGAGAAAAATGTATGCAGATTTAAATTGTATGTTTTATTACAGCTTAGAAAGAATCTAATAAATAACACAAGTAACTTGGTACACTGATCGAGTTCTTTTATACTGCTCCCCCAGTAACACACCTTATATTTTATATAAAGTTGATTTTGACTCGAAGGGGAGGGGTCAAAGCACTGAGGACATACTAAATTGTGCTTTCTAGCATGCCCTGCCCCCATGCTGTCTTCCAGAAGGATACACATACAAACCAAATCCCTTTTCTGAAAAGACAGAGGCTTCGCTGAGCTTGGCTCTCCTGTTGTAACAATGTGATCACTTCCCAAAGCTAATAATTTACTATTCTTAAAGCTCTGCAATATAAGCACACTAATGTAAGTTTTGTATCTCTTGCTGCTTTTTAAATGGCCTAGAAATAGAATTCCTAGTGTTAGCTCCACCTGCTGTCACAATATTCAAACCTGAAATTACCACCTCACAATACTTTCAATCATTCCATTGGAACCAGGTTTTGTATCCAATGAGAAATGTATTACCAGTATTCTCCCTAGAGTCAAAGAATAGGTTTGGAAAATTCCACTTCCATATACAATGTTGACTTTTCTATGTACAGTGTTCCACTGATAACAGTTACCCAAAGACTCTATACTGGAGTTACAAATTAATATCACCACACACAGGTGGATCTGTGTGCTCACCTGCATTTATAAATATGTCTACAGAAGGTCTTCAGACACTGCCTGTGTACTTGGACTCTGTATCAGCAGTCTGCACTTTTCTTTCCTAGTAGGAAAGTTCCTTAATAAAACAGGTTTATTTCGGCTCAGCAGGAGCTCATGGAAAAGGAAACTGCTCACTGGATGGCAGCAGAGAAGTACAGAAGGAAAGAAAGAAAGAGACTGGTGTTCTAATATTTCCTTCAAGGGCCCACCAATGACCTAAGTTCCTTCTGCTAGGCTCTGCCTTCTCAAGGTTCCTCTTCTTCCTGGTAGCAGCACAGGCTAAGAACCAAACACCCGAGTCCTGGTCTCTGAAGGGTACTTAAAGTCCACACCATGCCAAGCACCGATCCTCTTTACAAACCCTGACTCTGAAAGTCTACACTTCTCACACAACTGGGAAAACACCCCCTCCCATTTTATAACCTATCCCCTCAGTAAAATGGACTCTTTTCATGTTCTCTAATGAAAACAGCTATTTATTTTCACATCTCAAACTATTCAATTCGTGTGATATAGAAATATAGGCAGATGGGTTAGGGATGTTATTTCTTTTTCTACTTGTGTATGTGGTTTTTTTTTTTTGTCTTGTTTTAAAGCCATTTCTCAGGAGAGTAATCATCTTTCACCACAGGGGTGGAGATATTCAAAGAGTCCAATAAAACAATACAAAATTTCTCCTTGAAAGTTCTACTATGTGTAGTGTGTATGTGTGTACTTCACATCACTAAGCTTCAAGATTGGCACATACAGAGAAATCCTCTTGAAAGTGAAGTAGTCTAGTGTCTGTCTAGCACAGTGAGCTCAAATTAGAAACTTTAATAAACCTGGGGAGAGTTATGAAGGAAACAATAAAAATGCTAGGTTACTTGGACTGAAATCCAGTCCTCGATCAAGGGAAAGGGAAGGAGCTCATGTTCATTGTGCCATGCATTAATTCCCAAAGACTGAAAAGGCCTAAAACAAAGGACTTGCAAGAATGAAGTGACTCACACCTCAGCTCTTAGGAGGATGATATCTGAGGATCAGTTTTGAAGCCAGCCTGGGCAAGAAGAGACTCTTATCTTCAACAAACAATTAAAAAGCTAGAAGTGGAGCTGCAGTTCCAAAAGCTAAAGGACAGTTCCCAAGTCCTGAGTTCAAGTCCCAGTATCGGCAGTATTGGCACCAGAAAGTAAGTATAATGTAAGCCTGCTCTAGTTGAGAGATCAAATTCAGAATATGACTTTTGGAGGCCATGGAGGGAAAAAGGTATATGATGTGTTTGCATAAGAAGATTGTAAAAGCAGAAGCTGGAAGTTAGATCAGCAATGAGGTTGTCACAGCAAGACAGATAAGGAAAATCACAGGGCTAATAAGTTCTTCCAGCTGCCTGGAGAAAAGCAGAGAATAAAGAGAAAAGAATCTACCTTAACGGAAGAAATCAAGTTTTACTATATTACTGGGAGGAAAATGAGTAAAAATAGGTCACAACAGAAGAGAGAAATCCAACCCAATAAAACCTTATTTCCATCAAATACGGATGGGAATTGTTACCCTTTTTATTATGTACATCTCCTATTCATAAAGTTCCAAAGATCCCTCCGTGTTCACAGGGCAAAGTCCTAACACTTTGACAGTGCGATTTAAAGCCTCATTCTCCTGCTTGGCAAACTGGTCCCTAACCCATCCCAATTCTCAACTCCCATCTGATGAGAAGATGAGGCTGAACACAGATTACTTATGGTCATGAGGTGTGCAATTTATAGGTGCCAGTGGTAATAATACTCCAAGGTTCAGCTCATGATAAGATGATATATTAACTGGGCCTGGGGACACAAATCTGAATGGGGAAGTGTCAGGGGTTGTTAGAAAAGGGACAGAAATCTGGGAGCAATTCTGGCCACTGAAGGTGGACACCGTGGGGGTAGAAAACCTATGAGAGAAACCCCACAAGGGTTGTAGAGTTGTATGAAGACAGGGTCCTCACCTGCCATTAGGTAACCTGCCTTAGCCTGGCCAGCTATGTGCTGAGGACAAAGGCCACAGGAAATCTCCAGACCATTCTATGCTTTGGTGGGAGTACAAGGGGGTGGGGGGCAGGGAGGAGTGGGAAGATGATCTGAATCCAAATGCTGAGTTCTGCCTGGCAGAGCAGAGAGGCCCTCAGAGCTGGAGGAACATGGCTGACACCTCTCCACATTCACATTCACTTACACATTCTAGCCTCCGGTTTTCTCCAAATCTGAATCCCACCCACCTCCAATGGCCGACTCCCCGCACACATCTGCCTAGGAACTCTGAACTCCTAAGGGCTTTCTCTTTCTTCCCTTCCTTCCTTTCTTAAGGGGCTCCTATTTCTTTTCTTTTTCTCTTCTTCTTTCTTCCTTTTTTCTCTCTTTCCTTCCTTTGCTTCCCTCCCTCCTTTCCTTCCTTCCTTTCTTCCTTCCTGTGTCAGTCTTGAGGCTTGAACTCATAGCTTGGGTGCTGTCTCTGAGCTTTTGTGCTCAAAGCTAGCATTATACCACGTGAGCCACAGCTCTGCTTCTGGCTTTTTTTGGAGTAGTTTATAGGAAATAAGAGTTTCATGGACTTTCCTGCTCAGGCGGGCATCAAACCATCATTTTCAGATCTCAGCCTCCTGAATAGCTAGGATTACAAGTGTGAACCACTGGCACTCAGTTTCCTAGGGAGTTTTCTTGCCTGCAGCATTTGTGTAACATCTAACCATAAAAGAACTTTTTTTTTTTTTTACCTCTCTAGTATATAACATGTTGATTTTAGAAAAAAGTCACCCTAGGTTCATAATATGAAACCAGTCCAAGCAGAAAAGTATAAAAGATCTCCAATTAACTAGTAAAAAGCCAGAAGTAGAGCTGTGATTCAAATGCTAAGAGTGCTAGGCTTGAGAATAAAAACCAAAGGAGAGCACAAGGCCCTGAGTTCAAGCCCTAGTAATAGCACACATATACACACATACTAACACACACACACACACACACACACACACACACACACAGAAATCATCCTTAACATCCATATCAGTATCTTATTCTTTCCCATCCTTACATGCAACATATCCATCACTCTCTAAATGGATAATTTAATTAATTAATGGATAAATTTCTGTATGATACCATGATTATGACTTCAGGATATGGTAATCTAGCTAGGTGCCTGTAATCCTATCTACTCAGGAGGCTGAGATCTGAGGATCATGGTTCAAAGCTAACTGGGGCAGCAAAAGCCATGAAAACCACCAAAAAGCCAGAGTGGAACTGTGGCTCAAGTGGTAGAGTGCTAGCCTTGAGAGAAATAAACTAAGGGATAGCATTCAGGCCCTGAGTTCAAACCCACTACTGGTACACACGTGTGCACATTTGTGTGCTCATGCACACACACACACACACACACAAATAAACACAGCGACCTTAATTTGTATGCAGTTTTCTAATTACAGAAAAGAATGAAGCATCTAACTGAAATGAGATTACCCAGCTTTTCCTTGGTCTTTGTTCCAAAGGTGGTCCCCAAACCCCAAGATACACATAACTACAAGGCCTTACAAAGACTAGAAAATGAAAATTTAAATTTAGGAGAATGATATATGTAATAGTCAAATAACACATCGGACAAGATAGTAAGAGATAAAAGCATTCGAGCCAATTGACCATTAACCTAATCACCCACAAATTATTTTTCAATTGAACTTACACTGGATAGCATGGTTGAGTCAGACAGCCCATAATTACCATGAGGGTGAGTCAATCTCTTTGATTTTGCCATCATTCCACGTTAAAAGGTTAAAAGTCAAGTTCCTAGAAAGTGTTATAAAATGTGATCTTATAAGGAAAAAACATTCAATGCAACCAACTAGTGAAAGCAAAAATGAGGTGATTTGCCCACTGACCCATGGGACAGGGTTTGTGTGGAGTAGGGACGAGAGCTGGGTGGGCAAAGTGGGCAGTGGGTGGTTCAGCACTCACCTGGTTCTCATCCGCAGCATTTAACATACAATAAGCAAGAGCCCCAAGCTCTTAACTGCTTAACTGCTGTTATTCATGTTAAATGCCCTACAATTTATCCCACAATGCAGCCAGGATACCTGAGACCTATATACTCAGAACACGTGGCCTTCTTTTTTTGGGTCTTGGGTTTTGTTTCACATTGGTTTTCTTTATTTACACCAACATGTATTAATTATACAAAGGGATTGCATTGTGGTACCTGCATACATGCACATAGTTTTTTTTTTTAAATCTGATTCACTTTCTCTCCTCTTTATTATCCCTCTTGGATGTATGTTATTGTTGTTGTATTGGACTTGTATTGGTAGTACTAGGGTTTGAACACAGAGACTCTCTGCCTGCTAGGCAGGCTCTCTCTCTATGGCTGAGCCACACTTTCAATTCCTTATTGCACTAGCTTCAATTCCTGCAGTGATGCACACCTGGACCATAATCCACCTATTTTAAGCTTCCCATTGTTGGTGGGATAACAGGTGTACATCAATACTTCCCAGCCTTTCATCACTGGAGTCTCATGGACTTACCTACCTGGGCTGGACAGGGCTGGAATCATTATCTTTCCAATTTCATTATCTTTCCAATTTCAGTCTTACGTTGCTGAAGATGACAGGTACATGACACCCCTATATATGGTTTAAGAAGGAGTCTCATGAACTCTTCTGCCCAGGCTGGCCTCAGTGACCCTCCAAACCTCCCAAAAAGCCAGGGACCCAACAGCACCCAGTTGGGTTTTTTGCATTATTTTTGAGACAAGGTCCTCACTAGGGTCTTGCTAGGTGCCTGGGCATAAAGCTAGACCCTATTTCAAAATATCTACAGCAAAACCAGGCTTGAGTCATGGCTCAGTAGTAGAGCATCTGCCTAGCAAGTGCAAGGCCCCAAGTTCAACCTCCAGCATCACTAAATAAACAAATAACTAAATAAGAGTCTATTAACTAATTACTAGAAGATTGAAAGTCTGATCGCTTGCGTCTGTGGCTTACTAGTTAGCTGTGCCACCCTAAACAAATGATGTCCTTGCAATAGATGAATGGTTCAAATAAAAATGTGAGATATAGACAGATTTGTGGGTCCCAAAATATAACCTCCTGTGTAAATACACAAGGGCATATACATACACTTAAGATTAAGTTACTAAAATATAATATATGCCAGAGTGAAACTGCATAGAGTAAACCTTAGAACAATTATCAGTTTAACAAAATGAGAATCAGGAAGCTGAATGAGATTTTAAGAGGGGGAAGTGTTGGGAGGGGGCATTGTGAGAATGAATGAAAAAGGGAACTGGGGATAAATCAAGCCAGTATACCCAGTGTTCACATGTGATAAAAGAAGTGGAAATGTAGGGGCACTGTGGCTCAAGTGGTAGAGCGCTCGCCTTGAGCTGAAGAGCTGAGGGACAGCGCCCAGGCCCAGAGTTCAGGCCCCACGACAAAAAAAAAAGTGGAAAAGTGAGATGAGTCTGGGGAAGAGAACAGACTTTCAGGGGGAGAGCGATGGAAGGGGTGACACTTAAATCAACAAGTTACCTTGCAACCCCCTTGTACAACTTTTTGAAGTTTAGCAAATAAGAACAAAATTGGGATGTTTCTAACATCAAATGGGCTTCACTGGTAAGATCAGAGTTGTGTTAAATGTCCACAGCCTTGTGCTCCTCAAGGATCTGCACATGGTAACTGTTCAAAAAGGGACAGCTAGAATCACCACCTGCAGTCCTAACAAGTGGACTACCTATGAGAGTGTTACACAACCAAAGGAGCCTACAGATACCAGGTATGTCATATTTCATTATTTTTCTATATCATTTTATTCTTCTCTGGGGCCCACTTTCCTCATTTAGAAAAAGGGACAAAGAAAAAGGGACAGATGACTGTTTCAGGGCTTTGCTGGTTGCAAACTTCTTTCGTCTTATATAGAGAAATTATGAACAGGAATTGTACTAAAACCTTATAAAAGAGGTCATAATGCTGCATACAGAAATCAGTCTCAATCAGGGATCTGCTGCTTCCTTAGACAAAGGGCTTGAAACTTTTTTCTCCTACAAAGACATTTCCTTGTTCTTGGATGGCCTAAATAATCTTTCCCCTTCCCCATACCCCCTCTTCCTTTCTTCCTTTTTCTATGCAGATACCAGGACAGGAAATAAAGGTCTCAGATTCTCAGCTGACACTCTACCACTTGGCCACAACTCCAGCCTGGCTTCACACCAGTAAACAGGAGATGGAGTCTCATGGATTTTTCTGCCCAAACTGACTTTTGAGCAGCGATCCTCCAGGTCTCAGCTTTCTGAGTAGCTAGGATTACCTAGCACCTGTGCCCAGCTGTCTTAAACAGTTTCTGCAAATATTTGCTTGTTTGGTGACAGGCAATTTTAAAAACATCAGTGGTATCTTTTTTGCTACTTATTCTGACTGCCCTCAAATTCTCCTGGTATGTACTTTCCTTTCACACACCCTACTCTTATTTCTAATTGCTTTGATGTAGCCTGTCACTCTTCTTAATGTTCACAGACAGACTCTATCTTCTAAGAAGACTAGAAGATCTTGAGAAGCATAACCTGCATATCCAGCTACAGTCCCAAAGCAAAAACTAAGTGCATCCATCTTCAGAATCCTGCCCTTGCCTAAGGGTGGCTAAGCCAGGGTCAGCCCAGGACATAAGTCTGGACTTTGCCCCAGAGGCTGCTCAGCCACGAGGCCCTGCAGACACCTGCCATGACCTTGGTTTGAAATAAGAAGAGCTGTGGATGACACAAGTAGAATTTCCAAGTCATAGCAACCTGTGGAAACTTTGTGAAGCCGCAAATAAATAAATACCCTCTGGGAAGCCAAGATCAAGATTTACTTTCTTCTTCAAGATTAGAACGGCAAGAAGAGAGACAACATATATGAAAAGACACTTTATCTGCACATGAAGCTACTTCTATCAAGAGAAATATCCTGTAAGTGGTACTCATGGCATTAATAGGGAAGAAAGGAAATTGATGGGCTGAAATGGAGTCAGGATTGAAGGGTTCCAATAGAAAAAAGTTTGTGTGTTGGCAGTAGAGTTTGGGGGTGATTTCTTGCTGGATGGCAACTTGGATATTTATGGCTTTGAGGACTACACTTCCATTCAGGTAAATATGAAAAGCTTGCCAGATGCCAGTGGCTCACACCTGTAATCCTTGCTACTCAGAAAGCTGAGATCTGAGGATTGCGGTTCGAAGCCAGCCCAGGCAGGAAAGTCTGTGACACTCTTATCTCCAATTAACCACCAGAAAACTAGAAGTAGCACTGTGGTTCAAAGTGGTATAGCACTAGCATTGAGCAAAAAAGCTCAGGGACAGCACCCAGGCCCTGAGTTCAAGCCCACGACCAACAAAAAATATAGATATGAAAAGCTACTTGGAGAGCCAGTGGCTTGGTTGTAAATCTGTTCCTTTAATCCTGAAGAAATGAATCTGATATTGACATCAAGATCAGAAGAAGGAAAAGGACTGCCAGCCTGGAGAATCACATTGATTTCAGAGCAATTTTGGGACAAGGTGCTAACCAGCAACATTTGACCTCATTCCTCCAAACTAATCCTTCCTCTGATATTCCCCTGAATTTCTCAGATGACTAATTTAAAACTTTGCAAGCTTCTGAAATATACTTTAAAATTAATTACTGGGAAAAGAAGCTGTGAGAGTAAGCATGCTAATGATTTGATTGAGAAATGGTTTTGAGAGTCATCCTTTGATATTAAATGCAAGGAACAGCATACTAGAGCAGGTCCCTGAGCACCTGATCAAAGTCAGAAAACCCTGAATAAGAGGGAAGTCTATTTTCAGTATCAGAAAAGTCCAGGTGAAGAAATCCTTTGGCCATAATGAATGGAAGGCACTCTTGTCTGCACACAAGAATGCAGGCCAAAACAAGATTCCAAGCTAGGCACCAGTGGTTTATACCTGTAATCCTAGCTACTCAGGAAGGAGAGATCTGAGGATCACAGTTCAAAGCCAGCCCTGGCAGGAAAGTCCATGAGACTTTTATCTCCAATTAATGACCAAAAAGCCAGAAGTAGAGCTATGACCCAAGTGGTGAAACACCAGTCTTGCACAGAAAAGCTAAGGGCCAGCACCTACACCCTAAGTTCAAGTCCCTGTAATGACACACAAAAAAAAGAAATAGGAGAAGTGTAGGAAGGGGGAATAAGTCCCATGACTGTAAAAATTGAGAGAAACACTTTTACATAAAGGCAAAACTCAAACCCTAGAGACCTCAAGAGGAAGGACTTTTGTCAATCATGTGAGCATAAGCTATGTTCAGTTTCAAGTCAAAACTCTCTCTAATATTAGGAAAACACACAGAGGAAGAGAGAATCCATGACATACCTAGATATTCATTTACTACTAGCCACCTCTTAGTTTGTATCTTGTGTGAATACACAAAAAGTAATCAGCAAAAAAAAGCTGGGCTAGAGTTACATAGCTCTGGTGGTAAAATGCCACCTAAGTGTGAGGTCCTGAGTTCAAACCCTGGGGGAGAGAGGGAAGGAGAAGGTAGGACATGAATGCAATACCAATGGAAAAGCCTCTCTATGAAATCAGGTGTAGTATGAAAAAATACTGAGTCTTGTAAACACACTGAATGTGGACAAAAGTTCCAGCACTGAACTCTTCTATCAGACCACTCTATCTTTCTATCAGACAACTACACAGGCAAAGAATGTAGGAAAACTTCCTGCAGAATTCACCACATTCTGTATCTCAGAGAGAATTAAGGAAACAAAAATTAACCTTCCCAGGCTGGGAAGGTGGCTGAGTGGTAGAGTGTTTGCCTGGCATGCATGAGGCCCAGGGTTCAATTTCTCAGCACTACACACACAGAAAAAGCCAGAAGTGGGCACTGTGGCTTAAGTGGTAGAGCACTAGCCTGAGCTAAAGAGCTCAGAGACAGTGCCCAGTCCCAGAATTCAAGCTCCACGACCAACAAAAAAAAAAAAGAAAAATACAATATGCACTAATAAAAAAATTAACCTTCCCTCAAAATGGAAAAAAAACCCTTCAAATCCTTGAGGATTTGAAATCAAATCCTCAATTCAAAACAAGAGGCCACACACAAGAAAGGAAATCTGAATGAGTAAGAGCTGCTAACAGTACCTTTCATTCCAGTACCAGAAAAGCCACAAAACAGAGAAACTGCATAAAATAACAAGGCAGGGAGATCGCTGTCCAGACAGACTTATCATGGCACCCCTAACCCAGGGAAACCAGATCAGCCCAGACATTCAGGAAATCCTTCTGCCAAAAGACAGACTTTTTGTACACTGGAAATCCTAAGAAAAAATGGACGAAAGGTTTCATCAATATATTACAGCTAATTAAACATCCAAGAAACAATATTTGGGAAGTGTGAAAATTTATAATAGGTAATTAAAAACCTATGGAAACACTATTAAGTCAGGGATTATGGAAAAAAAAACCTTATTCTTCTACTAATAGTTCTAAAAGTCGTATTTCATATGACATATCTACCTTGTATATAAAAAGATTTTAGCTATTTTTTTGGTAGCTAACCAAAGGTGGAAACCATGTTTGAGATCTTCCGGTATTGTTAATCCCAGTATTAACTCAGGGCCTGAGCACTATTAGTTTTTATGTCTTCATATATAAAGTGGGCTCCTGTAGGCTACATACAGAGTCAGGCCCTGCTTTTTAAAATCCAATCTGACAACATCTGTCTTTTAATAGGGCAGCTGAGCTCATTCCATTACATCATTTTTATGCAGTAAAAAGTATTAATATGAATAGGTTGAAGCTATCACATTGAAACTCCTCTTACTCAAGTTACAAAGACCTCTAGGCTGCCAGTTCCAACAATGGTTTCTCCTCAGTTCTTATCTACCCAACCTATCAGGTGATGTTCACATCACATCATATCACACGATGTTCATGGCAATACTCACCAGTCGTGGGGGGGGGGCTTAAACTCAGGGCCTTGAGCTCTCTCTTAGGTATTTTGGCATGAACTGGTACTCTACCACTTGAGCCACAGCTTCACTCCTGAATTTTACTGGTTAATTGGAAAGAAGGGTCTCACACACTTTCCTGCTTAGGCTAGCTTCAAATTGCAATCCTCAGATTTCAGTCTCCTGAGCAGCTAGGATTACAGGCATGAGCCACTGGAGCCGAGTTGTCTTGGCTTTTGATTGGACATTTGATTTCTTCTTGCTCCTTGGAGACTGCTAAGTCTCTTTGCCTTTTTCTCATTCTCTACTTAACCTCTATTGGCTACAAGTCCTAAGATTTTTTTCAATCTATGCAGTTCTCCAAGTACTCTCATCTAGTCAGTAATTTTTAAAGCTACTGATGACCCCAAATTCATTTCTTTAGCCAGTGCTTCCCTCTGAGCTCCACATTTAATACAGTCCAATTGCTATAACACAATGGATTGAAACTTTTGAAATTTAGCATACATAGACTCTTAATCTCATCAAAACAATTATCCTCACCCCAGTCCTCCTATTTCAGTAACTGCTACCTTCATCCAGCCAGCTACTCAAGTCAGGAAACACAAGCTCATTTTCAACATGAGTGAACTGACGAATGGCATTTTTGTCTTTATGCTGTGCAACTGTTAAAATTATCCTACTAAAGCACATACCACACGTATTAACCAAAATTAAAAAGAATCAAAACATTTCCTTTGAAATTAAAAACAAAAAAATGTGTTTTAAATGATGTTTGTTCTTAATTATAATGGTCTTAAACTCTGGTTTTGCGAATGTCTAAAAAAGGGGCAGAAAATGAATCTTATGATGTTTGTTCTTAATTATGATGTTCTTAAACTCTGGTTTTTTGAATGTCTAAAAAAGGGGCAGAAAATGAACCTTACCTGTCGTATTACTAGAAGTACTGGGATTTAATGAAGACATCACAGAATCTGCTTCAATCTACAAAAGAAGAAAGGGCATATAATTTTATCAAGTGTTTTAACAACACAAGTTTTTAACTCCAGCTGCTAAGAAAAAAGATGTATTTTATGAGAAACCAACTTTATTGAACCAGGAAGGAAAGTAATATGTCTCAACATCTTACTTTTCCTTCACCTTCTCTAAGATACCAGACACTAATCTACTATAAACTTCAATGGCTCCCAAAACTTTATTCAATTGACAAATATAGTTTAAGTACATAAAATCAATTTGGCTGCCCTATAAGACCATAACTAAAAGATTACTTTTCTGCTTTAGATTTAAAAAACAGTAATTGTTCCAATAAACTCTATGGCTTCATTTTAATTTTTTTCCTGATACAACAATAACATATAAGCCGAGTGCTGGTGGTTCAAGTCTACAACCCTAGCTACTCAAGAGGTTGAGCTCTGAGGATCACAGTTTGAATCCAGCCAGAGCAGGAAAGCCCCAGAGATTCTTATCTCCAGTTAACCACCAAAAAGCCAGAAGTAGAGCTGTGTTTTTGCTCAAGCCCAGGATTCCCCCCCCCCAACCATACACAAAAGGAACATACAATTGGTGTGGACAAGTATATAAATTATGAAGAAAAGAAAGTGGCCATCCAATGAAAACCATTGCATAATATTTTGATCTAGTCCAGCTTTCCCCCCCCTCTGCAATTTAACACATTTGAGGCCATCTGTATATGAAGTATTAACATAGAACCATTTCCCCTCGATTCTTACAAAGCTGTCTAAACCCTAAGGAATCAGAGCCTCAGCAAGTGCTCTCACATTTTTTTCCACTGTCAGTCTTGAATTCTCTACCATCTTGGGTTCCCTGCACATTCCTGGTTCCTCTCAAATGGCTCCACTCCATCTTCCTCCTGGAATCCTATACCTCCTTTTAAATGGTGGCTTCCCTAATTGTTTCCTCTCTTGATTACTGATCTTCCATTCTGAAGAGATCTTCCTGGGTAATGCCAACCAGTTTCATTTTTTGAGCTTCTAGCTGTAAAATGAGGACTCACACATCCATCTCCTGCCATCACTTCTTTAGTTCCCATCACTAAGGGAGCCGGCAAAATCTGAGAGATTCACACAAGAACCTCAGCACCCAGAGATTCACACAAGAACCTCAGCACCCAGGAGTGAACATACCCGTATGCTCACAGTCATCTCCGAACTCAAGGTGCCCCAGTCTGCCTTTTTAAATATGTGAATGTATTACTTTTACAACTTAAGAGCAAAAGAAAAAAAGTTTTAAGGGGAAGAGACAGTGCAAGTCACTTCCTACATGAAGTCCTCCTGCTACAAATATCCCCTTCCCAGTCTTCTCACTTGGCATTCTTCTACTATTTCATAATTGTTAGAAACTTCATGGTTTTGTGGATTCCAGTGAAGCAGATTTCTAATTCATCCCTGGGATGAGTCTTTGAGAAGATATATAATATAATATATATAATATAATTCATCAGTGTGCCCCATAAACAATCTAACCTAGCCAGGGCAGTTTTCCTAAGACCCATTCATACTGTGTTATCTACCCCATCCCTAAATACATAGAGAAAGCTGTACCTTGGAGGGCTTGTACCCAAACAGCATTACAACAGCAACCTTAAAGTCCTCTCTGCTTAGATAGCCTTTGTTATCTTCATCACAGGCTTTAAACACCTAAAGGATATTAAATACCTTCAGTTAGTGTGACAGAAATCAGAAACTCTTATTTTATTACTAGTTGGCACTAAATTTGAATCTTGAAAATCTCAATCTCAGGAGTAGGGCCCAAAAGTGTGCTTTTATTACCCAAACTTTAATATTATCTCTCCACCCCCCCCCCCCCCCCAACACACACACACACACACACACACACACACACACACACACGCACACAGGGCTAACATGGAGCCACTATGGACGGGGAGGAGAAGAAAGAAATCTGGAAGTGGACCGAAGTGGACATTGGACAGAAGCCAGGGCGCCGACAACTCCAGGACTCTTAAGTATCCACCAGGAGCCTTTTAAAAGCAGTCCAGGCCTGAGCTTAACCTGGCTTGAGACGAAGACGGACAAACTTAATTCCAAAACTCAAGAGTAGCCTTCCAGACACCTACTTCCACCCACTTCTTGCGTTCAGCCGGGCTAACTTCCCGGGTCCGAGGCCGGGCCCCAGCCTCGGATAAAAACATCCCGGCCAGGACCGAACCCAGAGGTTCCGACTCCCCGACCACTTCCCGCCACACAGGGACCCCAGCACCTCGCGGCCACGCCCACCGCCGCTCAGGGTGCTGAACTTCACCGCGCAACTGCAATGTCTCCTGCCATTGGACAGCGTGCGAGCCACGGGCGTTGACTCAGACGTGCTATTGGCCAAAGGTTTTGTTGAGCAACGTTTCCACGGCCCGGAGTGGGGCGCGTAGGTTTCCCAGGCCCGCCCCCATCACTTGGCTCCGCCCCAGCCTGGTTTCTTAACTCCTTGCGTGCCGCCGGGGATGTCTCTCGCCCGCCTCGCGGTACAGTCCTTTGGGTTGTTTCGATCCACGGCGGGTTAGGTGTTAAGAGAGACACTAGAGAAGTGTGAGCCAAGGAGGAAAAGAACAGACCGAGCTGAGCGAAGCGCAGGAGTCGATTCATATTTAAGTCAGCCCATCAGTGGGGATGCATCGCTCAGGGTAGAACGAAGTCACATCCCGGAATCCGATACCGGGTTGGACCCAAAGGAACTTGAAATAAATGAATTAAACTGGTCTTTTAGACTGTGCACCCGACCTTCTGGAAGTCATGCCTGGCTTGAGAAGGGACGTCTGCATTTGCACAGCCGACGTCCTTTCTCCGTGCAAGGAATTGTTTGGGGGGGGGAGGGAGGAGTGTCCTCTTTTCAAACGGATTTCTAACAAAAACACACCTGTTCCCCAGGAGGCATTCATTCGTGGTTCCAAGTCTGGAGGGAACCCCTGTAACTTTTTGATTTTTCCAGCAGCTTCTAACCTCTGCATGCCAGCCGAGCCCACGTCTCCTGGGACACAGATTTCTTGGTCCTTTAACCTTAACTCACCCCCTAAATTCTTCGACAGCCGGCCCTGGCCGCAGCCCCGGAGCCCGAGGCTGTGCACGAAGACTCCGCACAGGGGGAGGGAAGAGGGAGAACTTTGCTAACTGAGGAACTGTTCCCACGCCTCTCCCCCCACCCTCACCCCAGTTACTCCCCTTTCTGGCTAGTCCCCGGCGGGTGAGCCGAGAGCCGGGGGGAAGCCAGGTTTCCCAGCGCCCTCCCTCTCCGGGGGCGGCCGGGGACGGGGCGGAACGCCTGGGCACCCGGCATCCGGCGGACTTCGAGACCGCGGGGCGGGCTTCCGGGAAGGTGACGTAGCTGGGCGCGCGCACCGAGCGCAGGGTTTGAACGCGCTGCGCAGGCGCAGTGCCCTGCAGGGGGCGGGGCCGGCGGCGGAGGACTCGCGTGCGAGGTAGGTGCGCTGTGACTGCCGTGGGTTCTGTTCCCGCCGTCCCAGGATCCGGCTCCGTTCTCCTCGTGGGGCCCTGCCAGCCCGTGAACGACCAGCTAAGCCATTCTGGGGTGCGCAGGACCCCAGTTTCCTGCAGTTAGCTGCGGCTCTGAGGGGCGCGCGCTGTGAGCCCAGCCTGGGGTTAGTGGGGGAGGGGGGGCAGGGGCAATCGGTTGCCAGAGCTTGTCGCTTGCACACCCACGTGCTAAGCACTCAGCCTTTCCGACCTCAGTTTCCCCTTAAAGGGGGAGAGCGAGGCCGGGGTCCGAGATACAGGATTGTAAGGATGAAGTGAGTCTATACCTGGGTATCCGCCCCCCCCCTCCCACCGGCGGCCTACTCCCAGGCCCACTTTGTTCAGTAACCACCCGACGTCATCCCATGAGCTACCCTTCAGGACTCTCCTCGCCCAGAGTTGTAGCAGACATACTCGTCTACAAGAGCAGATCAGGCCAAGGCACTCCTCATCTTGGGGGCCCTGTTGTTTTAGATTATAATCCAGTGTCTCTGCCAACCTCCTTTATCCTGGATCACTGCTTGTCCTAAATCCTGTCTGCCCTTGCAGCGGTCCTGAACTCGGTTCCCAGCTCCTCCACTTTGCAAGTTCGGTTCCCTCTACCTGGAATGCTCTTCGCTCCATCTTGTAGTTAACACTATGTTTAAAGCAGGACTATACAAAGGGCTATGTTCTCCAGTAAATGTCTTTTTAAGCACATTATTTGTATACTTAATCCTACCTTATTACTGGGAATCCCACCCCCTTGAGGTTTTAGGAGAAAAAAAAATAGATAAAACCTACAAACTAATTCACAGCCACTGTGTTGCTCAGGGAGTTCTCAGGGTTTGGGGATTTGTGTTGTTGGTACAGGTGGCAATCTTTGTGTAGTCCTGGGGAAGAAATGATGATGGTCTCAAGATTCTGCAAATGCTATAGCCCGCACACAACCAAAACAGGGATGACAGAGATTTGGCATGGCCTAATGTGAGGATGTCACACAAATTTGTGAAACACTGCACTTAAAAAATGTTTAAAAGTCAGGTGTAGTAGTGCCTGCCGCCGGACTCAACCCAGCACTCCGGAGACAGCTAATTTAGGATAGCAAATTTGAGTCTAGTCTAGGCTCCATAGCAAGACCCATCTCAAACAAAACAAAGTAAGGAAGAAAACTTCTGAGGATACATTTCTCTGACTGGAAGCTGAATTCTTTCTCAACTAAAACTCTGAGACCTAATATTTGTTTTAGAATGGGGAAGGAATTGAAGGAGAGCAGCTTGAGGATTCCAGTGGTTTGGGCTCAGTTTGGTTGGGTTTTAGTAGTGTTGAGCCGTCTGCACAATTCAGCTACACCTGCCCTCCGCCCAGCCTGAGGCCTCTTAATTGGATTTTGTTACGAAATTCCTTGCTTTAGTGTTGTTTGAGAAGTCAGTAAGCTTCCATTTTTCCTTAAGTGCTGCTTCTGTTTTCAAGTAATTTAAAAAAAAATCTAAGACAAAACACTAAAATAGTTCTTTTAAAGCAAAAGTATAACAGCTTAAAACAGCATCTGTCTAGCAGTCTCAGGGGTTTAGTACACTAGAAAAGTTGAAGTTAAAACAGAAAGTATAAAAGGTTTTTTAAAAGCTGAGTTGTTTAGGCAGGTGTGAAGAGATCAGTCTTGATTCTCTCCTGTAGAAAACCTGGCTGACTTTGTAACAAACTCAGTTATATGCTTTCTTAACCTTTGCAGATTGGAAACAACTGAGGAAAATACTTCCACTGAGGGTTCTGCCAGCTTCTGGAAGCCAGCTGGCCCTTCCATCTTCTGCCGCCTTCAGTGTTTTTCTTCAGTGTTTTGTCATTCCACCCCAGCCCTAAGGAGTCTGAGGCCAGAGAATCACCACAAGTTTGACAACAGTGAGGCCTATTTCAAAAAAGTAAGATTAAAAAAAAAAAAAATGAAGCCGGGCGCTGGTGACTCACGCCTGTAATGCTAGCTACTCAGGAGGCTGAGATCTGAGGATCGCGGTTCAAAGCCAGCTGGGCAGGAAAGTCCATGAGACTCTGATCTCCAATAAACCACTAGAAAACCGGAAGTGGTTTTGTGGCTCAAGTGGTAGAGCTCTTGCCTTGAGCTGAAGAGCACAGTGACAGCGCCCAAGCCCAGAGTTCAAGCCCCATGACCGACCAAAAAAAAAAAAAAATAGGGAGGGGGAAGATTACTTTTTTTTCTTGTGCCACCACTGGGGCTTAAACTGAAAGCCTGGGTGCTATCCTTAAGCTTTTTCAATTGAGCCACAACTCTACTTCCAGCTTCTTTGCTGGTTCATTGTAGGTAAGAGTTTCACGGACTTTCCTGCCCCGGCTGGCTTTGAACATGATTCTCAGCTCATAGTCTTTTTTTATATAGCTGGGATTACAGATGTGAGCCACTAGTGCTTATCTTAAAATGACTTAAAATTCCTTAAATTGGCCTTAACCCCAAGCTCTTGTTAGAAGCTTCAGAGTTAACCAGTATTTTGGTTAAGAATTGGGCTCCAGCTTCTTCCCTAAGGGCATCTAAGAATAAGATGTCCAAGGGAGAGTGTGTGAAATGACTCAAGTTATGTGACCCAGCCTCTTGTTAGGTGTCAGAAGTACTGCACCTGTTGTAGAAGTTCATCTGATAGGGAATTTGTAGGTAATAAAATTATTTTGCCAGTGGCTTATTGAATGGGAAATATTTCCACCTTTCCTTTCCAGAAGCACGATGACTCAGGAAAGCAGTTACGGGAGGTGGACCATATCCAGCAGTGATGAAAGCGAGGATGAGAAGCCCCCAGGACCTCCATTGGAGAAGCCATGCACATCTTCTCTCCCCCATGCTCAGCAGGGAGCCAAGAATGAGCCAAAATACACCTGCTCCGAGGCTCGGAAAGCTGCGCACAGAAGACAGACCTCACCTGTGAAATTCAGCAACACAGAATCGGTTTCACTTCCCAAGAAGCAGAAGAGTGGTTCCCAGGAAGACCTAGGCTGGTGTCTGTCCAGTAGTGATGATGAGCTGCAGCCACGACGGCAGGAGCAGCAGCAGCCTCAGGCCAAGAACATGGTGGTTAAAGAAGAAAAGGACATCTCCTCTCCCAAACCTGGTGCTGCCCCCAAAGCCCCAGATCTTGGCCCTCCTGCTAGCCACAGGCTCAGAGAGGAAAAAGATGAGTATGAGACATCAGGGGAAGGCCAGGACATTTGGGACATGCTGGATAAAGGGAATCCTTTCCAGTTTTACCTCACTAGAGTCTCAGGAATTAAGGCGAAGTACAACTGCAAAGCCCTGCACATCAAGGGTAAGGATGCGCAGTGCCCCGGCACATTCTCTGCCAATCAAGTAGGGCAGCCTGGGATGACCTCCAGGTCCTGTGTGTCTTAACTTACTGGAGGGGGAGAAGGGAGAATTCTCTCTGATAAGCAGGTGCCTGAGTTTGACAGGAAGCTGATTACTGAGGGTGGGTGGCATGTATTCTCAGCCTCTGGTGATCCTGAGCACAGGATTTAACGTGAACGATTAAACTTGACCAGTGGCACTGCCTCAACAAGACAGCATCGTCCTAACGGCGGCTGTTCGCCTTGCTCCCTGGGACAGCCACATGAGAATGCACATTCTCAGCTTTACCCCAGATTCATTGAATCCAACTTGGGGCCAGCACCTGTAGTTTGCTTTCACAAGCCTTCCAGGGGAGTCTACTGTCTAGTCAGGTTACCTGACTGGGTTCCTGTAACAAAAGCCAAAGGGAGAGCAGATAGCTAGATGTTTCAGAGATGGGATAGAAGTTGGCCTTTGGTGGTTCTCCATAGCAACAGATGGCGGGAGCTCTAGACTCTTTTCACCAGTACTAGGACTTGAACTCAGGGCCTCATGCTCTTGCATGACTTTATACACTCAAGGCTGACACTATCACTTGAGCCATAGCTCCATTTCCAGCTCTTTTTTTTTTTTCCCTAGTTAACTAGGGATAGAAATCTAATGGACTTTTCTGCTCAGGGTGGCTTTGAACTTTCATCCTCAGATCTCAGCCTCCTGAGTAGCTAGGATTATAGACATGAGCCACCAGCCATCCAGGTAGGAGCTCTAAACTTGAAGGCAAATTCGCTACCCACCATTCATTTGGTCTGTAGTTAACTCAGGACCTGGCATTCCTCAGGTTTTAGTGCTCTCATCCCTACACCTGGGTTCAGAAAAGCACGCAAATGTGTGAAGTGACCCAAACAGTATATTCACATGGCAGATTTAACAACAAACCTGATTCCTCTTCTTTCAGATTAACCTTTTTTTTCTGGCTCATACATCTGTATATCTTGTGTGTTAAATGTAAATTGTTGATGAATTGAATCCCATATTGTAGTGAGTTCAATTGTACAGGTTTTTAAAGAATCTCTTTTCTAGGTACTCTGAAGAAATCAGTGATAGTTGTCAGTGCTTTTGTTTTAGAGAGAACAGAAAACAGTGCCAAAATAGTAAGAGGGGATCTAGCCACTGATGGCTTACACTTGTAGTCCTAGCTGCTCTGGAGGCTGAGATCTGAGGATCCCAGTTCAAAGCCAGCTCAGGCAGGAAAGTGCTTATCTCCATTTAAACACCAGAAAAGCCAGAAGTGCAGTTGTGACTCAGGTGGCAGAATGCTAGCAGAAAAGATCAGGAACAGCGCTCAAGTCCCAGGACCAGCAGGAAAAAAAAAAAGTAAGAGGAGAATCTCCTTGTAATAATGTTGCACATCCACTTAGTGAATTTTGATTAAGTTCACCGCCCTCTCCCCCCAATGATATCACTCTTCTACCCTTTCCTCTTTCCTTCTTTTTCAAACAGTATTTGGAAAGTTCCATTGGTTGTCTTTGTGTGTGTGTGTGTGTGTATATGTGTGTTATGTTTGTGTGTAATATACTTTGTTCCTCTTCACTCCTCGGTATTTCCTTCCCCCTCCCACTCAACCCAATCCAGAAGTGCCTCATTTACATACTTTTCCTTCCCCCTCCCACTCAACCCAATCCAGAAGTGCCTCATTTACATACATACTCCATCATCCATCATCATCATCATCATCATCATCATTATCATTATTTAGGGTCTAGGTACTACAAATGAGTGAGAAAATGCAATTTGGCTATTTAAGCATGGCTTATCTCCACATGATGATCTCCCGCTCTATCTCTGTATAGAGTATTTTCCATCTATCAGTGGTTGGACATTTCAGCTGATTTCTGTGATCAGTGCTGCAGTAAACATGGGTGTTCAGGTATCTTGATTGTATATTGATTCACACTTCTTTAGGCATATGACCAAGGATGATAGGGCAGGATCGTAAGGTAGGTCTGTTTTTTAGTATAAGGGTTCTTTATCCCCTACATCCTTGATAGCATTTGCTGTTTTTTCTTGATGGCTGCCGCTCTTACTAGGATGAAATGGGATCTTAATATAGTTTTGGTATGCATTTCCTTTATGTCTAAGGAAATGAACATTTTTGTGTTAGTAGCCACTTGTACTTCTTCCAAGAACTGTGTTTGCAGATCATTTGCCCATTTATTGAATTTGTTCTTATGCTGACTAATTTTTTTATTAGCTCTTTGTATATTCTGGATACTTCTCTTTATCCTTTGACTAGCTTGAAATATGTTTTCTCCCATTCTGTAGACTATCTTTTGGTTTTTTTTTTCTTTGTAATTGTTTTTGTTTTATTGTTTTGTTTTGATGGACCACCAGGATTTGAAGAAGAGGAGATCATGTCATGAAAAGAGTTTTTAAGTATATTTTACCCTCAGAACAACCAATGAGGAGATGTTCCCAAGGTCCTCTGTGGACATCATCTGGGGTTTAGAACAGTTACATAAACTGCCCAAGTCCACAGAGCTGTGGCTTAACTCAAGACTTCCTGGTATCTAAATCTATGCAGTTTGTTATGCCAGACTCCCATAAGCTGGAACTGTGAGTGGTCTAGAAGATCTCATGGAGGAAGGGGGACTTCAAATGGTTCTTGAAAGGTGGACAGATTTCAAAAGGTAGAGACAATAGTAGGGGTTTTGGAGATGTGAAGATTCACAGATCCTGGAATGAACAGGCATCACGTTCCCTGTGTTAACAGCTTCAAAGCTCTGCTAGTATTGAAGTGTTAGATTTTAGTTTTACATTGTATTTTGTAAAAGGACATATAATAAATACCATATGATGGCATGGGGACATTTTTTTCATAGATTTTTTTAGTGTTAGTCACTTTGTGGTAGCTTTTCAGTTTCTTATTTTCTGATCCAAATCTTTATGATCCATAACTGTTACATAAGATAATGGTGCTTGTTAGGCCTAAGGATTTTTTTTGTCTGACTGAATCCTATTTTTATTTTGTCTTTGTAGATATTTTATCTCCTCTATTTGGGACGCTTGTTTCTTCAGCTCAGGTGAGTGTAAAGTTTTGTTGTTGTTGATGTTGTTGTTGATGTTGTTCAGGTGGGCAATAATTAAATGACTTTATAACAGAACATATGTCAGTCCTGTGGAAGGTCCCTGTCTGGAGTCAGCCTCCAAGGACCCTCATTGTGGGATGTATAGGCACTGACACAGAATATGAGTGACTGTGGGTCATATCTGTCTTTTTTTTTTCCCTAGCCCTAGGGCTTGAAGTCAGAACCTGGACACTGTCCCCAAACTTTTTTTTGGTCAACACTAGCATTCCACCCCTTGAGCCACAGCTCCATCTCCAGCATTTTGGCATTTAATTGGAGATGCGTCTCACAGGCTTTCCTACCCAGGCTGGCTTCGAACTGTGATCCTCAGATCTCAGCCTCCTGAGTAGCTAGGATGACAGGCGTGAGCCACCAATGCCAGTCCACATCTGACTCTTGACCATGCCACAAGGAGTGGCCAAAAAGTTGTTTTGGATAATCCAGCCTGAAAGATGACTTTTTGGAACCCTGATGATTTCAAAGGATGATGCTGGCATCTCTGGGGAGAATGTGGATGGCAAGTTAATTTTGATTTGATTTAGGAAAAAAACACAAGTATTCTTCACATCCCAGAGAGTAGTGAAAGGGCCCGAAGGGGACTTGGGCATGTCCACCTCCTCCCTGGCTAGGCTGGTCTGTTGGTGTTTAGGCACAGGAACAGCACAGATTCTTAAGAGATAGAAAAGATGCTTGTCATTTGAAGCAAGCTAGCCTGCTTGGTCCCTTCTTGCTTGGTTTGCCCTTGAGAATCCTAGTCTCCAATGGGATGTGGGGTGAATTTGTGGGTGCTCTGCTCTCTGAGCTAATTTGAGCTTGTGTTCAAAATTCTGTGGGTGTGAGAAGAGGCCACTAAGGTAAGACCAGTGTAGAACATGTGGTCAAGATGTGATTGTTAACTGGGCACCTATAACCCTAGCTACTCAGAAGGCTGGAATCTGAAAATCATGGTTCAAAGCCAGCCCAAACAGAAAAGCCTATGTGGCTTTTATGTCAAATTAGCCAGCAAAAATCTGGAAGTTAAGAGCCATGACTGAAGTGGTGGCAAGCTAGCCATGAGTGAAAAAGCCAAGTGAGAACAGAGGCCCTGAGTTCAAGCCCCGGGACTGGCACCAAAAAAAAGTAAAATGTGAGTATTATTAGCCTAATGAGCACGCACACCCCGAGGCCTGTGAACCCAGCCCTCTGAGAAGTTCAGCTGAAAGGAAATTCCCTTTCGTACAAGTCCTGGGATCTTTATCTCTAGTATGTATCTTTCTACAAATACCTAGAGGAAAAAAGGTCATATCTTTTTAAATACATCTCAGAGCTATGAGAATTTAACTTCAGGGCTACTTGAAATCATCTAAACCCTGTTGACAAGTACGAACCCTGCCCGAAGCCTGTGGAGGTAACTTCCTTAGAGCCTACTTCCTGGTGCAGTTGGCCCCATTTATGTGCGTGGCTTTAGCAGTATATTTCTTGAAGATAATTTCACGGTCATTTATGGGTGTTGCAGCATAACTAGGTTTCTAAATAATACATGTAGTGCATTATTATTTTAAAGTGTCTTTCCATTTAAATAACAGTTTCTCCCATGTCTGCCTGCTTGAATTACCTGTGACTCTCTTTCTCCTCTGTCTAGTTTAACTACTGCTTTGATGTGGACTGGCTCATAAGGCAGTATCCACCCGAGTTCAGGTGAGTCCCGCGGGTACTGGGACACCCTCATCAGTAGCACTTTCTAACACAAGACTGAAAGATTTCTCAGGCAAAAGCCACCCATCTCTTATGACACCATTGAAAGCATACAGAGATTATTTGGGGGAAACCACAGTTTCTTTTCTACAGATCGTAGCGTTTCCCTCTGTGCTCTATCTAGAAGCAGATAAGGACAAATTCCAACGCAAATAATGGGACTTTGTGTTCAATGGAAGCATGAAGGAAGCGATCATGTCCAAGTTGTGTCTGGACATACACATTCCATGCAGGGGTCCAGCATACCACTCTTTGCTTAGCACATCAGTACTGTTCATCTCTGAAGATCTCTTAGTTTCTTGGATGGTTCTTCCTTTGGGTCTAGAGTTGAGAAAGAAGGTCCTGACCTTCCTGTATCCATGCCATGGAGGGGATGGATTTTCTGTTCTGCCACCAGTAGCCATGCAGACCAGATAAGCATAGCTGTACACATTGACAGGTGCTTATCTCTGACTCTCACACATTTATGTATGTGGCAGAATCATAACAGCAAGGAGGGTAGAAGAATACATACACAAGGAAAACATGAAATCCTTTGTAAGATATTAAAATTTCCCAGGCAACTTGGGCACTCGAAGCCTCAGTTTAGCTGCGTGTTAACAGAAAACCCAGAATACAATAGCTCAAGCAAAGCAGAAATTGCATTTTCTAGCCTGAGTCTGGAAACAATGTGTGTCTAGAGTGGGAGCACCATGATTCTTCTCCACGAGCTCTCCATCTACCTTTTCTGTCTTTGTCCCAGTGTCCTAGTGTGTGACTTAAATCCTAAGTTCCCTCATGGTCTAGGATGGCCGTCATTGCTGCAGCTCTTGTCTGAGTTCCAGGTAACAGGAAGGAAGAGAAGAAAGAAAGGGCTGATGCCTCATCCATACCCCTCCAAGCCGCTGGCCTGGCAGGTCCCACACAACACCTGCTTCTGTTCACTGAGCGCAGCTCTGCCTCACAACACTAACCAGCTCTAAGGGACACCGGAAGTAAGATCCTCTAGCTGAGCACACTTTGTCTTCCATCAAATCCAGCTTTGCTAGAAAAGGAGAGAGTAGCTGTCCAGAGGCACCATGACCGCTGCCACCAGCTCCTGCAGCATGCCCCTGTGTTGCACTGACCCTTTCTCTCTTCTTTTTGCTTCTCAAAGAACCTGAAGGCCAGTGCTCCCCATCCCCACCTCTGTACAGTATTGGCAATGTGTAGACTGTACTTCCTTTACTCCCTCCTCTGGATAATTCCTGTGAAAGACTGGTTAAGAATCCTAAACCAAGCGTGGTTCTTCATCTCCCAATACAACTGCATCTGGAGATCAGCTTTACAGAGAGGATCAAGTCAAGTCTCACTGAGGTCATTGGGGTTGGGGAAGAGTAGTAATCCATAAGGCTGTTGCCCTCATTAGAAAAGGAAACGTGGCTCATGCCTGTAATCCTATCTACTCAGGAGGCTGAGATCTGAGGAATCATGGTTTGAAGGCAGCCCAGGCAGGAAAGTCTGTGAGACTCTTATCTCCAATTAACCACTAAAAAGCTGGAAGTGGAGCTGTGGATGAAGTAGTAGAGCACCAGCCTTGAGCAAAAGGAGCCCAGGGACAAGTGTGTAGGCCCAGAGTTCAAGCCCCAGGACTGGCCAAAAAAAAAAAAAAAAAAGGAAATGTAGATAAACAGATGAAAGACACCAGGAACATAGGAGACTGCCAGAGGCAGGCTTTCCCACACAGCTTCAGGAAAATGATCTCAGAGTTCTTGCTTCTGAAACTGGGTAGTTTGAGCTACCCAGTATTGTTAGCATTTTGTTAGAGCAGCACTTCCAACCTTACACAATATCCACTACCCTGTCCACAGCCATAGTCCCTTAGTTCACATCTAGAATGTGTGCATAGAAAATTAATCATCTTTTATCTTTTTCAAAATGTCCTTATGACCTGATGATATTCCTTGTGTCCAGGTGTTAGATGTGTACGTATTTCTGAAGTTTTTTCCTCCATACAGTTTTTCCAGTTGTAACTTATTTTTTCCAAGTAGGAAAAAGGTTAGAATGTAAGCCGCCTCGTTTAGCTTTGCCTGCCCGGTTAGAGTAAAGCTAAGGTGGGTATGAGACAGCTGGGCATTAGCACTGAAGGGGCATGAGCTGTGGTGTGGTTTTCTAGCTGAATGTCTTCCTTTCATGTGACATGTGGCAGAATCATGAAGCGGCTGCAGGTAGGAAATGGCTCGATTGCTTGCTGGAGAAAAATTCCATTTTTCTTGTGCTGGAAGCCCTAGTAGCAGCATACTGATTTCTAAGGATCATCTTGCTTTGAGTTAACTGGAGATGATGAAGGATTCCCGCAGAAGCCATTTAAGTTTGTTTCCAAAGACTCTTTTCATGGAGTCTTCAGAATTCAAAAAATGGCAATATGTTTTGGGCTCTGGTCCCCTGAAACCCAGCTATGTCTTTCCAAGTCTCTTTCAGTCTGTGGGCTTGAGACAGGTTCCCTTTTTTGTTATTTATTTATTTATTTGTTTATTTAGAGACACTGTCTTACATGTAGCCTAGGCTAGCTTGGAACTTGCTTGTGTTCCCTAGTCTAGCTATGAACTGCTATCCTCCTGCTCTACCTCCCAAAGTCTGGGATTACAGGCATGCACCACTGTGCCTGGTTTGGGGCCTACTTACTTTTGCATCCTGGTTAATGAACAGTATACATAGCATATAATATGGCTTGGGGCATATAGGTGCAGTGTGATATGTATTTGTTGCTTAATCCAAAAAATAGGGAAAAAGAAACATCAGACTATACAATAATAGTTGTCTTTTAGGATGATTGTGGTTCAAGGCCAGCCTGGGCAAAAAGTTCATAAGACACCCCTCTCTTCTCCACCCCTTCCCCCCCCAATCTCAACCAATAAAAAGTTGAGAGTAGTGGTATGTGCGTGTCATCTCAGCTACCAAGTAGTATAAATTAGGGGTATCACAATACAGGGTGATTCAGGCAAAAAGCAAGACCCTGTTTGGAAAAATACTGAACGCTAAAATGGCTGGTGGATTGGCTCAAGTAGTAAAGTGCCTGATTAGTAAGTTCTAGGCCCAATTGAATCTTAACTATATAAACAAATAGTTATCTATGTGCTCATTTAGACCAAAGAAAGGAAATAACCAAGGACTTTGCTGCATTGCCACCCCTCCCCCACTGTAGCACAGCAGGCTTCAGGCTCAGGCTGTGGCCCATCGCCAGCTGAGCTCTGCTCACTCTCATCTCCTTGCAGGAAGAAACCAATCCTGCTTGTGCATGGCGATAAACGCGAGGCTAAGGCTCACTTGCATGCCCAGGCAAAGCCTTATGGAAACGTTTCCCTCTGTCAGGTAAGCGGTCTGCGGGCCATTTAACGTGGGTTGGAAGGAGTTCTAGTCCGTCCTGCCTCCTAGGGCAGAAATCCTCCAGCACCACCGTCCATGGCTAGAAAGACTTCCCTTCAGTTCACCTGAGGTCTTCCTCCTTGCCCCTTCCACACCATGGTCCCAGTTTTCCTGCTCTGGAAGCACACAGAACAGATGTCTTCCCTACACATGCAGTGATGCCTTGGTTCAGTCATCCACCTGCTTCCTTTCGTTCTTTCAGGTCCAGGCATTCACTTCCCTCTGTGCTGCTCGGGGGGGGGGGGGGGTCTGTCTTTAGTTGTACAAAGGAATTACCATTTAATCTGTCAGTTTATGAGTACAGTGCATCTTGGACTATGTCATCCTTCCTGTCCCCCTCCCCCATCTCTTCCAACACCACCCAATCCCCTAAAAGGGCCTAGTTCCATTTTCATATATATGATATTGAGACTTAATTCCCCACCCCCACCTTCCTTTTTGATTTCCCCCACCTACACACGCCAAGTAGCAGCTTCCTGGTATTTATTTGGATAGACTGGGAGTTAATTATTCTAAGGAGTTAAACCATGGTTTGAATTCTCCCTCTGCATATGCTATACTTCGGTTAATACATTTGTGTACATGACATGCAATTTCTGCTCTTGGAGATACCACATCCAGATTCCTTCTCTGGGTCTTTTCCCCCTCTCCCACAAAATAGGAACATTGAAACTCACATTTTATCATTCTTCTCACTATAAATGATCCCTGTGCAAGAGTTCAATCTAATCAGGTTTTAGCAGTACACATCACAACGTTTT
>NW_012267218.1:11109432-11111284 GCF_000151885.1 Dipodomys ordii | reverse complement strand
TTTTGGTGGGGTTTGGGCTTCTCTTGTCCTGAGCCTCCAGGTCTTTTGTTGTCACAGGCCTGCTTCCCGGGGAGTGTTGTTTCCTGGTTTTCTCCCCTCTGTTGAGGCGTATGCTCAGCTTTTTACTTCAGTTGGGAGGAGTTGGTTGCATCACAACGTTTTTAATCCACCATGCTTTATATAGTTGTGTTTTCAAAACCTACGTAGGTCAGGGCTGTAGCGTATTGTTAGAACACTTGCCTAATACACACAAGACACTGAGCCTGATCAGCACACACCTCCTTCCTCCCAGTATGTTTGTGGCTCATCTTAGACACATAGATGGGAGTTGCCTGAAGTACCATTGTTTTGCTTCTTTTCTCAGCAGCAGAAGGAGTTAGGCAGGTAGAGAGCTCCAGACTAAAACATTGTCAAAGGAATCCTAAATGCCAGTAATTATAAGAAATGGAAACCGTGTCTTCTAAATAATAACTACCCACACTGGAAAGTTTAGGAAAGCCCTACAGCTGGTCGCATGCTCCTGGCTGGCCACTAGAGGGCATAGGAGGCATTTCCAAACCTGTAAAGAGCTGCGCCAAGCACCCAGCTCTACTGAAGATACAGAGGGCGCGTGGCCCCATCCTGAACTTTTAAAATGCCTTTAACTATTGTGTGTAAGATGAATTTTTAAAATTTTCATCACGCCGTGTCATTGAAGCCAAGGGACATTTGTCATGGAATGAGTAGATGCTGACATTTTTCTTGTTTTGCAAATACAGGGCCTGTGCTGGAGAGCGAGGCCTTGTGGTCCAGGATCATCACACTGCCTGGATTCCAGCCCAGCTCTCAGCCTGTGTGTCCCAATCTGGTCAGGCTGCTAGAACAAAAATAATAATACCTAGATGGCCTTTTGTTGTTTGCTTGTTTGGACTGGCCAGCTTAAACTTCTATTAAACATTTATTTCTTCCTCATGTGAAAACTAGGGAATCTCAGATTAAGGGATAAGTTGCTTCGGTCCCTGGGGAGACCCTTGTCCTGGCTCCTCTCGGGAGGAGCACCTCCTCATGGGGAGAGAGCCCATCTTCTGTGGGTGCTCACTGTATTGGATCACCTCCTCTCCACTTACCACTTCATTTAACCTTAATATCGCCGTGAAGTCCCATTCTGCAGTTGCAGTCTCATTGGGGGTTCAAAATGTGAATTAGACAGGGTCACCGATGTTTGGCTCAGATTGTCATTCTACTTTGACATGTAGTCCTGATTTGTTCATGTCTGAAACAGATTTCTGATGCCATTCATCATGGAGTTCAAAGGATTTGGTATCTTAGCCCCAGAAGGCACCCCTTATGTATATTAAGTTAGCATCATCCCTGTTTTGTGCTTTGAGCTGCCCATGGGCTCACCATTTGTAGTCAAACTCAAGCACTTGTCTTGACCGTGCTCTTTCCCAGCGTGACATATCCTTTTAACCAAGGTCTTGCTGAACTGAATGTTAGATATAATGTGTTCTTTTCCTACCTACCCTCCATTTGCAATGCAAATGCAAAAAATGTACTAAATATCTTTTTATCTCCAGCACTTACTATCTTTTCAGTGCAAGAATGTTTCTGTTTTGACATCACAGTATGCCTTCATGTTGTACCATGTTCATTGTTTCTTTAATATGCTCTAAAAACTATCAGTTTCTTTTAATAATAAACAAAATATCTAATTTTAAAACTTAGTTACAAGCTGGGCACCAGTGATCCTAGCTACTCAGAAGGCTGAAATCCGAGGATCATGGTTCAAAGCCAGCCCGGGCAGGAAAGTCTATGAGACTCTCCAAGAAACCACCAGAAAACTGGAAGTGGTGCTGTGGCTCAAGTGGTAGAG
>NW_012267218.1:11051802-11107362 GCF_000151885.1 Dipodomys ordii | reverse complement strand
TCAGCTCTTCAGCTCAAGGCAAGCACTCTACCACTTGAGCCACAGCGCCACTTCCAGTTTTCTGGTGGTTTATTGGAGATAAGAGTCTCACGGACGTTCCTACCCATGCTGGCTTTGAACTGTGATTCTCACATCTCAGCCTCCTAAGTAGCTAGGATTACAGGTGTGAGCCACCATCAGCTGGCCCTATTAGGTTATTGAGTCATGGCTGTCGACATATAGCTGCCCCCCTCTGAGTGAGAGAAGCAAAGCACACATGAGTTAGAACAGGAGAAAGTCCTATCAGCTGCTAGGGAGAGGGCACAGCAGGCCTCCCCAGCCGGGCAGGATGGAGGTCTGAAACAACAGTGACCATGGGGACATCTCTGAGATGACACACAACCTAAGCAAGCATGTATTGCCCAGGTTCTGTGTCCAGAGCACATGGAAATAGCTAAGATTCAGACCCTGAAGCTTACAGTGTCCTGAGGCACCAGACCCGCCCCTGTCCGGTGTCTGTGGGATGCTGTGCAGTCCCTGGACTATCTGATGATGTTTTAGGATGATAAACTCTTCCCCTCAGAGCTGGGAGCACAGTTAGTTCTGATGACCTGCAGGGTAGGTAGAGGAAGAAGAGAAAGCAAAGCAATTGGAGGGCCAGTGTGTCCATCTAAGCCAGAGCCAATCAAAGAGCAGAATCAGTAGGGCATCCATCCTTTTTCTCTCCCACCTCACTTGCTGATCCTCCTACCCCCATGTAGTCCTCTCTTCCCACATAACATGAATGTCACCAGTGTCAGCCATTCACAGTGAGGGGACCAACTACCTGTCATCTAGCATGAGTGATTCTCGTCAGCTCTGCCATGGGTGACCTGCATAGTCCCTACTCCTCCCAACCACAATCCTGCAGCTAGACAATGAAGATAGCTGTTCCGCTATGCATCGCCCTTGGGGCTCAGCATGGTGACACACACTTAGAGCAATTAGAATACTGCCTGGCACACATCCACTGCATCCACCCTCTTCATGCCTGATTTGCCATTTGGGAAGTGACCCTTTGGCCACCGCACCACTTAGAGACAACGCTGCATGTCTCCCTCCTTTGGGGAGCGCCCGTTGCTCACCCTTTTCTGTTTTTAACTGTGACCTTATTAGCACACCGAGTCATCTATGAGAAGATTAATATGGTTCCCCTCAAATTAATTCATAATTCTATTTGATGGGATTCACTGACATCAGCGCGTGATTTTCCTCATAATTGATGCCTTGATTAATGGAAATATTTGTAAAGCTTCTATCATGAATCCCCAATTGGCTCATCCTTAATTATAATCAGCTGCTAACATGGCAACTCTGTGTGCCAATTTGCCCAGATTTCAGGGAGCAAGTCGCGTAGCTGGAAAGAAAATGGCTCCATAGCTGTCAATTCTCCAGCCTTGCATGAAGTTGTTTGCCAGCTTGCGTTAATTTCGCATTTTGGCAAGAGCTGTGCCCATGAGCATGTTTGTTTGGGAAGAAGCGATGGGTCATTGTTTTTGCCCCTGCAGACTCAGTTACATTTGTAAGAATTTAGTAGCATTTTAACCTCCAAGGAAATGATAAAATCAGTCAAGCCAGAGTTACAACCTTGAAAAGTGACACTGTATTTAGGGAGAGAAAACTTAAATTCCTGAAATAATTACAAGACAACTGGAGGAAACTAGATGCCAAAATAAAGCAGAGAACCAAAGGAATCATGGGAGTGAATGGCATTCATGCATTTAACATTTAATGAGAGCACCCATATAATCCCAACTAACCAGGAAGTGGAGACTGGCAGGATAGTGGTTAGAGGCCAGCCCAGGCAAAATATTCCCAAGACTGTCTCATCCAGCATCCAGCTAAACATCACAGGAGGACCACAGGCTGCGATCCAGGCAAAAATGCAAGACGGAAAAATAACTAAAGCAAAAAGAGCTGGGGGTACAGTTTAAAGTAGTAGAGCACTTGCCTTCTAATACAAGACCCAGAGTTCAGACCCCCAATACCTCTGAAAAGCAAACAAAAGAAACATGGAATGCAATGTATTTTTATTTCATTTACAACAGTTCCAAGCTGGGATTTATTCTTCCAAGTTCCAAGTGAAAAGCTGGGACTCTTGAACACAGACTGGCAGAAGGATAGATTCAAGCTCAGAACTCCCAAACTCCAAACGGAAAGTTCTTAGATACATCCTCTCTCTCCTTTTTTTCACACAAAATGAAATAGGAGAAATGTGTTTGGTGCTGAGCAGCCTGGAGAAAGCGAGCTTACCCAGGCCTGATTGAGTTAACAGGGAAGCAAAAGATCATGTTAGCTTCAAGTCCAAATACACACTGGTGAAAAGTGTGACCTCTTTGGAGTGCAAAAAGTCCATGGAATAGGGCTGGAGTATCTCACAAGGCAACTTGAATTGCAACCCACAGTCAGAAATGCATTGTATTTGTCAGTGTCATGTACATGGTTTGCCTGTGTGCTGAAACCAGGCTTCCTGAGCATATACTCTTAAATGAATGAGTGCAGTGTAATCAGGCTTGTCCTTCTAGCCATGCCACGAAGAGGTTGTACCCATACTTTGAAAACACCCTATAAGATGTTCCTATTGCCCAGCCTTGGGTGATGTCCAACAGACCTTAAGGGGCCAGCCTTGGGCTGGGGATGTAGCTCAGTGGTAGAACACTTGCCCCTTACAAAGCAGCAACAACAACAGTAATAAAAATAATGGGCCAGGCCTGAGGACAAAGCTTTGCTAGAACCAGCTACATGGAGTGAAAATTTACCACCAAATATTCAAGCATTTTCTGAAGGTGGTTTTCCATCTGTCACTGAAACAGACTTCCATAATAGTGATGTTTAGAAGGGCAGGATTGTAAACTTTAATAAAACTTTGGGTAATATATAAGGGCTCAAGAATTCCTCTAGCTATTACATCTGTATCAGAAAGGTACTGCATACTCTGAAAATCCTGTTCCTGCCTTCTGCTCCCTTTCTGTCTTTGAAGGAAAATGATGCTCTTGCTGTATGAAGAAGGCCTCCGCGTCGTCATTCACACCTCCAACCTCATCCGAGAGGACTGGCACCAGAAAACCCAAGGGTTTGTAGTGCCTGCGCACTTCATGGTTGTCACTGCCTGTACCAGGAAGGGCCAAAAGCTAGAGCCATTCACTTTGTTGCTCTTTTCTGTTGTTTAATTGTACAAACAATGCCTAGATGGCCTTGAAAAGAACCACATGCAGAAAGAGTTGGGCTTTTTTGGTGTGTGTGGGTTTGGGGCTTTTGTTGGTGGTTGCTGGGGACTGAACCCAGGGCCTCACATATGCTAGTGCTATACCCTGAGCCACACTCACAGCCCCACAGTATGCTTTACTATTCCCACAGCCCCATTCCACTCTCTTGAGGCATAAGCATTGGTATATAACCATTCATCCACATTTGCTATTATTATACTCATAAACATAAATAGCTGTATGTATGGTAGTTTTTTTTCCCTTAGTTTCTACAGAAATTGAGGTCGTGCTCATATACTCTCCAGCCAAGTAGACTGAGCAGCATGTGCAAAGAAACTGAGCCAAGAAAGAGGCTGCAAAATGAAAGACCTGAACCCTGAACTAATTCCTTTTCTCAGCACTTACTGCATAGCATTCTTGGCTTCCATTCACCCTTCTCTTTCCCAAAGAGGTATCAAAGGAAAAACTCAAGGTGCTAATTTAGTGTGAATCTCCACAAGAAGAGCTGAATTTGAGAGGGTTAGGATTTGGTTTTGGTTTATTCCAGTACTAGGTCTTGAATTCAAGGCCACTTTTTTCCCCCTCAAAGCTGGTGTTCTTCCACTTTATCCACAGTTCCACTTCTGACTTTTTTCTGGTTAGTTGAAGATAAGAGTCTCAGGGATTTGTCTGCCCAGGCTGGCGTCATACCTCAACCCAACCCTCAGATCGCAGCCTCTGAGTAGATAGGATTACAGGTGTGAGCCACCTGCACCCCACTTGATTTTATATTCACTGTTTGGTCTTATTGTATATACTTTTTTTTTTACTTCTTAAATTTATTATCATTAAGTAGTTGTACAGATCTAGTTTTTGAAACCTCTTTAATGGGGCTGGGAAGGTGGCTCAGTGGTAGAGCGCTTGCCTTGCATGCCTGAGGCCCTGGGTTCGATTCCTCAGTACCACATAAAGCAAAACGAAAAAAGCCGGAAGTGGTGCTGTGGCTCAAGTGGTAGAGCGCTTGCCTTGAGCTGAAGAGCTGAGGGACAGCGCCCAGGCCCAGAGTTCAGGCCCCACGACCGGACCAAAAAAAAAATAAAATGGCATTTGTTGCTGGGGAAAATGAACAAAGAAAAGTTTGTGTCAAGATAAAATAATAAGGAAATTCAAGCTGGAGGTTTCTTCATTTTTCTTTGGACAGTTGTCCAGACTTAGTGAATTATCTCCAGTGGCTTTCTGAAAAACTTACATCTCACTCTATAAACAATTTTCCAGTTGATCAGTCCTTATCTGAAATACTCAGCACCTACTTTTTCAGATCATGGGATATTTGCACACATGTAATAATATATATTAGGGATGCAGCTCAAATCTAAACAAAAATCAGTTTTTGTTTCTTGTGTTTGTGTATGTGTGTGTATGCCGGTACTGGGGCTTGGACTCAGAGCCTTGAACTCTGGCTTGGTTGGGGATTTTTCTTGTTGTTTGTTTTTTAACACTGCTGACTCCCCGACACCTCCTCTTCTGGCTTTTTGCTGATTAATTGGAAATAAGAGTCTTTGGGATTTATCTGCACCGGCTGGCTCCAAATCATAATCATCAAATCTCAGACTTCTGAGTACCTAAGATTATAGGCCTAAATCACTAACACCTGGCTTCCATTATTTCTTAATCTATCTTTGTTTTTAGTACAAATCAAAGAATTTTGGAAAATTAACACTTGTCCCCTCCTACTATTTTGAAAGACATTACATACATTTTAGTACTTCAAAAGTATTTCCTAAAGAACAACATAAATATGGATGTGAAGTTAATTTCTACTCTAGTATTTCTTAGCAAATTAGGCATTTGAAAAGCAAAGGTCCATCTTCTGAGGTATTGTGTATTTCTGTTTTTATCATCGAGTGACTGCAGCATTTCTTTTTATTCTCTGACAGCTTCTGAAGGAACATGTCTCACCTATACCTAAAGCTGAGTACTGGCCTATAGTGGGCCAGTTTTCAAGCATTGGCTCGTTGGGGGCTGATGAGTCCAAATGGTTGTGTTCGGAGTTCAAGGAGAGCTTGGTCACACTGGGGGAGCAAAGCAAAATGCCAGGAAAAACTGTCACTCCCCTTCATTTGGTGAGTTCTCTTCCTCCTCGAGTTAATTTACTTGTAGTCTCTGGAAAAAGATGGAGAAGCAATCTTCTTGGCCAGGGATGCTTTTTCCCCCCAGTAATTCTGACCTGGAGAGATCAGGGTTAGTGTTGTCATTTTAATTGAGTTAGTATCAGCTCATGCTGAGGGTTGGCTGGCTTGTGTCCTTTCAGCCACAGACTGGCCTGTCTTGTTTCTATTCTTCCTTTCAGGTTGTTAAGCCAGCAGTGCAGGAGAAACTATTTGGTATAATAGTGGCAGCAGAATAAGGAGCTCTATTAATTACTTAGAGGCCTGGGAACCAATTCATTTTTACATTCAACTCAGTATTAATTTGGCATTTCAGAGGGGAAAGTATTCAGAGAAAAATGTAATTTTTTTTATTACACATATATACACTTCCTAAGGTTTAATTACTACATGTTCCCTTTTTTCTTCAGTGAGATGAGAGCTCTTATTAAAATTTGTTTTACACCAAGTCTTTTCTGTTTGAACATAATTTTATTGTTATTATTAAGGTGTTGTACAGAGGAGTTACAATTTCATAAGCCAGGTAGTGAGTACATTTGCTTTTTGGATAGTGTGACCCCTCCCTTCACTTTAGACTAAGTCTTTTTTCAAATTTTTTGGGGGGCCTGGGCACTGTCCCTGAGCTCAATGTTAGCACTCTACCACTTGAGCCACAGTACCACGTCTGGCGTTTTCTGTTATTGGAGAAGAGAGTCTCACAGACTCTGTTGATCAGGCTGGCTTCAAACTGCGATCCTCAGATCCCAGCTTCCTCATAGACTAAGTATATTCGATTGAGATTTGCATTTTCTTGAAAGCTGGTCATCATTTTTTTTTTCAACACAGCACATTTCGAGTTTTATCTTCTCTTTTCTGATTCATCATCTTAATTAGTATTAGGTCTATCCTAATTACTCACATCATTCTTTTGTATAGATCTATCCTTCTGTGGAAAACGTGCGGACCAGCTTAGAAGGATACCCTGGTAATTGCTGGGGGCGTGGGCTCAGCTGTGGGTCTGTGTATTTTGTCATAAATGTCCTGGGAAAACGTTTCCAATATTGTTTAAAAATGTGAAGATGGGGTGGAGACATGGCTCAGTTAGTAGAGTGCTAGCCAGTGAGCGAAAGTTCAGGTATCAAGTTTGAGACCTAGTCTTGGACCAAAAAAAAGGAAAGAAGAAGGGAGGGAGGGAAAAGAAGAGAAGAGAAAGAAAAGAGCCTGAAAATGGGGAGATGGTTTGCTCTATACTGGATAAGGATCATAAACTAGGTTTGCTGGAGACGGTACCACTGCGTTGGGCAGCTCACATACGTTCTGTGTTCCTCACAGTAGCCCTGTGAACACTCGTTCTACTCATTTTTACCAGTAGGGTGTCCAGTGTGTCGCTTGGTAAGATGTTTATCTAAAATCAGCCTCCCCTAGTACTCAGGTACGTTGGCTAACATCAGACATGGCTAACACCTTGTCTTTTTTATTTTAAGTAGTTGTACAAAGGAGTTTCAGTTTCACAAGTCAGATTATGAGTAGGGTGCATCTTGATCAGTAGCACTCCTGATACAGATAAACTTAAGATCTAGAATTTACTATTACTGCTGCTACTGTACCTTCATTGCTAGGTCCTACTTTCCCCCCCAAGGTCTTCATCTTCAAATGCCCAGCATTTTACCTTGCACATATCTTCCATTCATTTCCCTTAACCCACTGCTGAGCACTAAAGTTCTGTGTGGAATTCGCAGCACCCTTCACAGTGCAATCAAGTGATATGAAGTAAAATCCCCGCGAGTGAGTGCTCTCGAAAAAGCAGCCTAATTAGCATCGCTAAGGGCTGAAAGCAGAATGCACTAAATTGCAAGTAATTCAACCCATTTATTACTTAACAAATTAGATGTAACCATGTTAGAAAAAAAATCTCAAAATGTTCTGAGTACAGTAGCCTATTTGTTGCTTTTTAATGGCAAAACTAAAATTATTTCATGAAGACGCTTAGAAATAATGGTAGTTTTTCCTTTTATAATTTTTCTGCACCTCTAATAAGCTAGATCTATTTAATGTGCACGTGTAATGGGGAAGAATGTGGTGTTTTCAATAAAGCCACTTTAACTGGTTCAAAAATGGACTATGGTTTTAGTTATTTGCAGTAGGAGCCAGGACATGCCATACTGGATGTTGGGATTGTTTCTAGTCTTTAGATATAGATGACTATGGAGAAGTTTCATGTTACCTAAGTCACTGATGAATCTACAATCTTCCTTCCAAAGATGCACAAAAATTGGCTTCTAAGCCGAGTGTGGTGGCTCACACCTGTAATCCTAGCTACTTAGGAGGCTGAGATATGGAATCACTGTTTGAAGCTAGTCCAGGCAGAAAAGTCTGTGATACTCTTATCTCCATTTAACCACCAAAAAGCTTAAACTGTGCTGTGGCTTAAGTGGTAGAGTATCAGCCTTGAGCAAAAAAGTTAAGGTCTGGTGTTCAGGTCCTAAGTTCAAGCCCTAGCACTGGCATACACACACACAAAAAAAGAACTATTCCTTCAGATGAAATCTTAAGTTGATTTTCATTTACCTTCACTGCTAAATATAGATATTCTTCTTAGTGAGGAAGTTCAAATAAATGCTTGTTATTTTTATTTTCTTTTTCTTCTTTTAAAAGCCGGGGGCTCTCTTCCTTACAGCATCCAGACAGCAGAGAAACAAGGCTGGCTGCATTCCTACTTTCAGTAAGTAATTGGTCCAGAATGCTGCTATTACTTCTTTAGGAGTAAGGATGTTATTTCTGTCGGTCTATTTTGTTTAAAAAGGGAACCTTATATAATGTCACCTTCTCCCTTCTTCTACATATGTTACTGATAGAAATAATTTAAAAACAAGGTTTTGGAAATATTTTGGGAATAGGTTTTTAATACCAAGGAGTAAAATTTATCTCCATGAAGCTTCTATTTAAATATTGGCATGCAGAGAAAACGATAAATAAAAAGATCTCACGGAGGTAGTTTATATTTGCATAAGTAGCATTTTCCTTGACTTTTCTGGAATAGGACAAGAACCATTCTGTCAGTCCTGTGGTGGTATGTGGCTGAGCATGGCCTAGGATAGAGCCCAGCCCATTGTTCCTAGGGAGCCAAGTCACCAGACTCCAGTGAATTAATGAACGGAAGAGTAAAAGAATGTCCTTGGTTTAACCTAATTCTATGCTTCCTTCAGTAGGTCATTTTTGTGCTGGGAACTGGAAGTGAAGGCAGGATTACATGTCAGTAGCTTTCCTCTACATATGTGTATCATCCTAGAGCCTTTCTTTAGACCTTTGTAGACAGGTTGTCCCTTACCAGGACCTTCTTTTGAGCTCCTTTCAAACTCAGATGACTGAATTCACTTGAAGAATGTGGTGGGCCTCCCTCATCCTAATTCTACACTTGCAGGCTAAGCAACAGTGCTCTTGTCTCATACTAAGAACGGGGGCCTAGGAGACAGGCTGCTTATCCCATGTCACCTTAGCCCTGCAGTGTTGGGAACTTAGAAACAGAATGCAAAGCTAAGACTGAAGCCCTGTGTACTTTTCAACTCAGTGGTGACTACATTTTGTCCCCTTTGTATTTGTTTCATTTAAGTTTTCTACTCAGCACAGTGTGGGACTTTGATTCCTACCTTTAGGAATTCACAGGTCCAAATAAAAAAGCACAACAGAAATAATGGATCTGCTCAAATGTGTGTGGGGTGTGTGTGTGTGTGTGTGTGTGTGTGCGTGTATGGGGGGGGCGAGGAGGGACAGAAAGACAGAAGGCAGTATGCCAGAAGGATTTGGGTGCTTTGGGAAGCAATGCTAAATTTCCTTTTTTTTTTTTTTTTAAATTCCCACTTTCTAAAAGGATCATGCTATTCTGTTGTCTGAGTAGTTTACACTGTTATCACAGGTCACAGAAATGTGCTCCTACTATTTTTGAGATTACAGGGTTTTGCTTTTTTATGCAGTTGTTTCCTAATATTAGGATTATGGCCAATTTGATTTTTTTTCTTCTGTTTGGCAGTACTCCAGGCTTTCTGAATGCAAGGCAGCTGGTATATCACTTGAGTCATATCCCCCAGCTCTTTTTTTTTTTCAATCTTTTAGATAAGTCTCATTTTTTGACTGGGGCTGTCCTCCAATTATGATCCTCCTACCTATGGTCCCTTACACAGTGAAGGTGACAGGAATGCATCGCCATGCTCAGCTTGTTTTGTTAGGAAGGCATCATATGAAGTTGTAGCCCTGCCTGGCTTCAAGCCACCATCTTCCTGATCTCTACCTCCTGGTTAGCTGGAATTACAGGCATAAACCGCCTCCCATTGTGGATTATTTCCTAACTAATCGTTTATCTTCTGTCTCTAGTAAGTGGTCTGCTGAGACAGCTGGCCGCAGCAATGCCATGCCACATATCAAGACATACCTGAGGACTTCGCCGGACTTCAGCAAAATTGCCTGGTTCCTTGTCACAAGGTAAGTGGCCCTTATATTCCTCATTGCAGAAATTGTTCAGTGTCACTGCAACATCCATCTACTGAGGGGATTTCTAAACAGTGGTCTGTAAATTGTCACTAGCTTTCAGCCTATTTGTGTCATATGGGACTCACATCAGGAGGCCCCCTAGTAATCCCTTTATAGAGTATGTGATCATTGCCTGATTTTTTTTCCTGTCCGTTTTTATAAGCTTTGCATACACTTTGCATTTATGTCTGTTACACCTTACTGTGATAATCATGGGGTTGAAAAAAAATTGACATTTCGGGTAAATACAGAAGAACCATGAAATGTTTAAATTAATTTTATCCTTCATTAGTTTCTACATAGGTAATTTAAACTTCAGCAATCAATCTCCTAGGTACCCTTTTTAAAAACGTCGTTATTAAGATGATTCACTTGGCATAAAATCGGCCCACTGAGAGTCTACAATGTAATGGTTTAACATATTCACAGAATTGTGCAACGATCACCATAATCTAATTTTAGAATATTTTTATCATCCCTGTAAGGAGCCCCTTGGCACTGGCATTTTTGTGTCTGTATTTTAAGGAAGGTAAATTGCTTTGCCTTTTGAAAATAGCGCTGGAACTGGAGCATCAGCACCTGACTCCTAGTCTGAACTCAGCCACTGGGCATCTATTATGACTCAGTAACATAATCACTGTTAGTACCAACTAATTAAAGTATCACAGAAGAGAATTTTTTCTAGAATTATTTTCCCTTTTTATTTGAAGAGAAAAAGAGAGAGAGGATAGATAGATAAAGGATTTTTACTGTCTTTGACCATGGATCCTTTTATTATGATTCCTCTTTAATACTCAACTTCTATACATTTCTAAATCAAACTCTATAAAACTACTACTATATACTGTGTGGCACCATTGTAAATAAACAACTCAGGCTTTGTGAGAAAAGGAAGGAAGGAAGGAAGAAGAGAGAGAGAGAGGGAGGGAGGGAGAAAGAAAGGAAGGGAGAATGAGAGGGAGAGAGAAAGAAAGGAAGGAAGGAAGGAAAGAAGAGAAAAGAAAGAAAGAATTCATGAAGAGAAATGGCACTTGTGAAGAGACTTTAGGCAAGAGACGCACTTAGAAGCCAGCCGGGCACCAGTGGCTTACACCTGTAATCCTGGCTGTTCAGGAAGCTGGGATCTGAGGACCATGATTGGAAACCAGCTCAAGCAGATAAGTCCTAGATACTCTTATCTCCAACTAACCAGCAAAAAACTCAGAAGTGGAGCTGTAGCTCAAGTAATAGAGCACCAGCCTTGAGCCAAAACACCAAACAAGAGCAAGAGGCCCTGAGTCTTCAGCCTCTGCTCATCTCTCCTTCCCACATATCTTTGAAATCCTCAGAGCTCTCTACAATGGGTTCTCCCTCACTGCTGTGTTCCATCCTATTTAGGAAAATGTGCTCAAACTTTAGTATGATCAGCTTGTACTAGATGAAGTGATTGTGTTCACCACGGAACAGTGTTCTGCCCTAAAGACATTCTCTGAGCCTCTCCAGTCCTGGAGCTGCATAGGCCCTGGATGGTATGAGGTGCCAAGCTCATACATGGGCTAACGAACACCTCCACAGTTGGAAATTGAGTCTGATGAATTCATGGGCAAGAGTGTAACCCCAGGACTTATGTCAGGTTACTACTGACAACCTAGTAACCACTCCGGATTAACTGCTTCACCTCCAACCCCCTGTGTCTGGCAGTCACGGTTCCTCTGTTCATGATAAGGCTGTCATCTGTGGTCTCGTGTGTCCCCCTGAGGAGGGTCGTTTGTTAGAAACCAATCCCCAATGCAGCCAGGTTGAGAGGTGGGATGAACAGGTGGTGATGGGCCACCCTCACAAATGGAGAGGTGCTGTTATTGAGGGACTGGGGTAGTTGGCAGGGAATTGAGCTCGTGACAAAGGAGTAGATTCCAACCCTCCTGCTTTCTCCTCCCATCTCCCTCAGGTATTCCACTGTAGCATGACAACAGGGACTAAGGCTCTTGTGTGCTCAGCATCAGGCTAACTCTACTGCAGTGGCTTTGTATGCAAGGCTCCGCTGACCAGCATCCTTCCCCTCCTCTCCCGACAGTTGTCTTTTCTCAGAGGATCATTTTAAAACATGTAGCAACTGAGGAATCTCTGATCTCCCTCCTGATGATTAACCACCATGAAGCAAGTCTCTATCTTCACAGTCTTGGCCCCACCTCCACAGACTAGTTAGAAACCGGTGCAGCTGAGAGACCCAGCCATCCTCTTCAGTACTTCACAGTACTCAACATGCATTTCATGAAAACTGATGGCATTGTAGGCAGAGAGGACACAAGGGTGATACAGTTCCACATTCAAGAAGTCTCAAGAAGCCAGGCAGCGGTGTTCCTGCCTGTGATCCTAGCTGTGCAGGAGGTGGAGATCAGGAAAATCACCTGGTCCGAGCCAGCCCAGGCCAAAAATGTTGACAAGACTCCATCACAGGCACAGTAGCCTATGTCTGCCATCCTAGCTAGTGTGGACAGTGTAAAATAGGATGCCAGTCCAGCCTGGCTCAGGTACAAGTGAGACCCTAACCCTAACCAGAGCAGACAGTGGCAGTAGTACAACAGCCTAGCAAAGTACAAAGCCCTGAGTTCAAACTTCAGTACTGCCCCAAAACTGCCCTAATGAGCACAGACACAGGATCTAAGTGAGTGGGGATGCGTTAGGACTTAACTGGGATAAGGACCCAATTGTATTCAGGGACACTGGTGATGCGCTGTGATACTCAGGGCACTAAGACTAAGACTCCATTCTAGTTGAGGATGAACAAAGTGCCTGCCTTTCCATAGCTAGCAGATAATCGCCTTTCTGCATCAGGCTCTGTACCATGGGGAACAAAAGATGTAAACTGACTCTAGTAGAGCTGATTTCAGGCCGAGCAGAGTAGGGGAGGCACACTGTGTACAAGTAAACATGAAAATGACAGGTAAGGCCAGCTGCAAGCGTGATGTGTTGAAGCATGTCCAGAGCAGTCAGAGAAGGCAGCCTTCGAAGGCTAATGCTCAGGCTGAGGCAGATGGACAGGAAGGTCCCAGCCCTCCCAGGGAAAAGCACGGTGGGCAGCAGAACAGCTGACACAGGCCCTCTGCTGGAGAACATGTAGGATGCTGGTACAGGGGTGTAGGGACTAGGCCTGGTCACAGAGAGCTTGGCAGTAATGATGTCATCTGGGGAAGCACTGAAGGATGAGGGCGGACGTGTGCAGCCAGGCTCAGCCTGTGAGGAAGAGCTGGTAGGAGTTCTAGAGCAGGCAGAAGCCGGGGGGGGGGGGGGGGACAAGGCTGAGGGGAGGGGGATTGACTAGAATAGCAGGAAGAGCATGGGTTTGGAGTTAGGTAGAACCTAGTCCACATTTCAACTGAGCCTCTTGCCATTTGAGTCACTGACTCTCCAAACCCATTTCCTGAGATCTGAAAGCAGGAAGTCTGGTATGAGGGGCTCCAGATCACTTTTACATATACTTGCCTTCAGACAGGGGTAGCTTCTCAACTTACCTCAACCTGCCTCTCTTGTGGAAGCTTAATTCTGAAGATCAGTCACAGCTGTTGGATTAAAAAGAAGAAGAAGAAGAAGAAAAACATCTGCTATAAGAGGATAGGAGCATAGCCCTTCACAGGGACCTCCCAACCCATAAAATCTATACTTATACCTACTATATACCTACAAGCCTACTATACCTGCTACATACAATACCTACTATACTGACAAGCCCCGCAGTCACCTCAGAGTATATCATCAGGCTCTTGATCCAGTCTCCTGGCTCTCCTGAGTGCCTCAGCCAAAGTCCCTCGTCACCGGGGAGATCACTATCAAAATGTCAGACCTTGCCGGCACCCAGGGAAAGAATGTAATTGGCACTCTGCAGGCAGACAGTAGCTGGCTTTCACCTACGTGTCTTGTTCAGTTCAGTCATTACTGTTGTGAGGTTGCATTGTCCTCTCACCAGATGAGAATAAAGCTGCAGGGTTGAGACAGCACCACATATTACTCGAAATATGAATTGTCCACAAAGGCACTATAGGAATGGAGGAATTGACAAATGTCGGCCTCCTGCACCAGTGGAGTTCATGTTTGACTGAAGCCAAGTACCTTATTGTATACATTGTGTAATTCCAGCCGTATCGCTTGCGGACCATTCTATACCAGAAGGTTCTCACTTAAGAGCCATTAGTTTGTCTTTCCCTTCAGGACTTAAACATTCCCCTCTCTGAGAAGCCCTCTTGGCTTACATAATACCTAGGACTTCCTGCATCGTCATTGTGCCTTTGGCTGTTTGTGGAATTATCTGGCTCCCCTACAGAATCTGAGGCCATGTTCTTGTCTGTCTTCTGCAACACACCCAGTGTCCAGTGCCTGGCAGGGCATCTGGAATGCAGGATGCATTGGTACAGACTCTGTGTGTGTGTGTGTGTGTGTGTGTGTGTGTGTGTGTGTGTGTGTGTGTGTGTGATGGAGTTGATCATGGGCAGGTGTGTGGGCAGGGCATCTGGAATGCAGGATGCATTTGGTACAGAGAGAGAGAGTGTGTGTGTGTGTGTGTGTAATGGGGCTGATCATGGGCATCACCGAAAAGAAAGGAGAGTGTCATAAGTATGAATCGCTGGGGGATCTCAGGGGTGTGGGGTTTGCCTGTGTTTCCTCTGATTGGGGAATCAAGAGCAGTAGTTGGTGGCCACACTTTCCCCCTTTTAGAGGCTGAATGGCCAGTGACACCTCCTGGGGTCCCCTGAGGCTTTATTAGGCATGGGTCTGTAGAAGGCAGTTCTACATCAGTGCACGTGATCATTCAAATTGGTTGGAATCATTGAGTGCTTTGTAAGAAGATTGCTCCAGAAGCCTTTCTAAAATAAACAAGGCTTTAGTGGAGTCTGTTTTGGCTTATTCTCAAATAGTGTGCTTCTCCAAAAGGGCACCATTGGCCTCTTTGGTGTTTCTAACGCCCTGTGGTTCCTCATCTCATTCTGCACACTTGGCTTGACCTAATGTCTTATCTGTTTTCCAAACTGAAGTGTATCTCCCATCATTGAGCAAAAAACAACCCTTGAATATCGTTGGCATCCTGAAGCTCCAGCTCCAAAGGCAATTTAAGAAGTGTGTTGTACTTACCTGGGGGCAGAGGAGGCAGTTTGATTGCAGGAAGGACTTAGCCCTGCCACCTGGCTGTGCCTAACAACCATGTGTACTTGGGTATGTAGACTTATTAAAAATAATAGTCTCAGAAAAGATTAGGAGGATCCCCCACATGATCTGATTTCCTTCTTTAGAAATCTCCTCCCCTTCAAAGTCTCTTCTTATTGCAGTGTGTAGGGATCTTATTCCCTATTATTTCTTGGCCCACAAGTGGAGGATATTAGCTTCCCCAACACAAGAATTTTGTTTTATCCAACTGACACTTGGCCAGTGTGAAAGCTACAGCCAGTGATAGTCAGAGACTGGAGTCTTTCAATAATGCTAGCCTTCAGTTTTCCATTTATTCTCTTAAATACAAGCAAATCACAATTTTTTTCTTTCTTCTCCTTCATTATGTGTTGTGATTGAGGTTTTGACTGGAATGTTTTTCAAAAGTCCTGAGTCATGTTTTAGTATAGAGTTGCTATAGTGACAACATCACTGAGAAGCATAAAACTCACACTAAAACTATCCTTAATGAAATTTCTGTTTTATTAGACTCTCTGAATTAGAAGCTTTTGTTTCACTCTAAGAGAAACTGAGCCTGTAATTGTCCAATTTTGTTTCCTACCAAAATACTCATCTTACCTTTTGATAATTGTCTCATGCTTGCATTTGCTGCCAGACTGACAGATACAAGGCCTAATATAGTTCATGCTTGTAGAGGCTCAGAAAATTTAAAATAGTGACTGAGAACTCCCCTAGACTCCCTTTAGACTGCTCCTTGGGTTTTTTTTCTCTCTATTATCTGAAATAATGAGGCTACTCCTTCAATGTCTATCTCCAATCCTCCCCTCTGAATGAAACTTCTAGGTAAGCAGCCTCATTTTATTATGTTTACCCTTAGGTTTGCATCCATTGTTGACTGAAATGCCAGTGTTCAGTGCATGATTGTATTTGAATTGGAACTCTTATAAAAACTGTATTTTCCGGGGCTGGGAAAGTAGCTCATTGGTAGAGTGCTTGCCTTAGATGCATGAGGCCCTGGGTTCGGTTCCTCAGCACCCCATAAGCAGCAAAAGCTGGAAGTGGCACTTTGGCTCAAGTGGTAGAGTGTTAGTCTTGAGCTGAAGAGCTGAGGGACAGCACCCAGGCCCAAGTTCAGGCCCCATGACCAGCAAAAAAAAAAAAAAAAAAAACCCTTTGTATTTTCCAATAGGTAATATGTACACCCAGTATGAAAAGGTATGCATAACTGGTCCTCCTGCTCCTGTGCCCTTAGCTGCCACTGTACTCTTCCACTTGAAACCATCATTACTCACTTCCTGACTCTAGTGGCTTTAGCCCTATTAACATGTCAAGCTCAGGGCCCTCAGGTGGAAATACCAGTAACCAGCACTATACTTCTGAGGATATAACCTGAGATGGGGTCCAAATATCCAAATCCCAACTTGCGTTGCCACTTACTAGTCTGGCCACTTAAATTTGGAAACTCATTTATAATATGCGCTGTGTGTGTGTGTGAGAGAGAGAGAGAGAGAGAGAGTGTGTGTGTGTGTGTGTGGCGCATGCGTGCGAGTGCCCATACTCAGCCTGCAACTCAGCACCTGGACACTGTCCCATAGCTTTTTTGCTCAAGACTGGCATTCTATCACTTGAGCCACAGCTCCTCTTCGGGCTTTTGGGTGGTTAATTGGAGATGAGAGCATCTAATGAAGGACTTTACCATGATCCTCAGATCTCAGACTCCTCCTGAGTAGCTAGGATTATAGGATAAGTGACCAACCCCTAGCAATATAATATGGGCTTTTATCTGATTTATAGAATGCTCTGAGGAGGAGGATGGAATACACATGAGGAGATTACCCACTAAACTGTGTGATGTGTTTAATGCTTGTTAATCATTTGATTTTTAGTGCCTCACATTCATTAGGCCTCTTGAGATTTGCAAAAGCAGGTTGGGCAGCCTTTGTCTGGCTTGCATCTGTAACACTTGGACATATAATACGAGCCACATTTCTCCATAGATAACAGCTCTTTCTAACCTCAATAGGAGCTTACCTTGACAATTGGTCAAGATTATTCTCTTTCATCAAGACAAGTACAACCAACCAGATGTCGGTGTTCAAAGAAACTTAAACTAGCTCCAATTTAACACTTTTCAAATGTTTTACTGGCTGGCAATTTCTCTTTTGTTTGGCTGTTTGCTTTTATGGCAAGTTATTTATGGTTTTAATATGATCTTTTCTTCCATCTGTTTTGATCCTACCGTGAAATTTTCTCATGGTTGATGAGCAGCTTGTTGTTACAGGAATTACTGGGACATGATGACATATACAGTGTTTAAATGTTACCACAGCACCAAACAGGCAAAAAGATAAAGCCTTAAGAAGAACCGTTGGCTAAGAAGACATGAGTGCCTACGTGTAATTGGCAAACCCAGTGAGAACAGTGGTGAAAGCTGTGCATTGTGGGAGGCAGGAAGCAAGGTGGATGCTAACACGTGCTGGCGCGCTGTTAGGGTTGCCTAGCAACTGACAGGCAGCCTGAGATAGTCAAGGATGAGCAGAAATGTTGGTGCTGCCACTTTGGGAGAAAATGAGACAAGTGCTTGACTACAAAATCGCTGTGGCTTTTTGAAAAACATGAAAGACATTCTCCCTCCTCTGCTTTTCAGATTCGCTGTGTAATTCTGCTCTAGTGTCTGTTCCTTTCATTCTGAGACAGTGGGGTTTTTCTCCCCTTCTTTGTCGGAGTTTTCTAGTGGAAATCAAATTGAATCTCACTCTCTCTTACACACACACACACACACACACACACACACACATACACACACTAGACAGACAGATCTGTAAAGAGGAGACATATTTCTAGGTATAATTGGGTAGATTTTGTTGCCTGCCATTTCCAACTCCCAAATATTGAGATTCTTTGGTTTGCTTCATGTACAAATAATAGTTATCAGGTGTGCAGCCTGAGGATGACTTCCTTTGTATGGTAGAGATGGTTCAAGGATGACTTCCTTTGTATGGTAGAGATGGTTCAAGGTCAAGCAGTACCTTCTCCTTTGCATTCTGGTGCACAGGGAGTAAAGGCAGAGTGTGCCCCTTTCAAAGTTCGAACAAGCAAGTCTCACCCAAGTGTCATTCCCTGAGACCCCTGCCATAGGCCTGCAGTTCTTTTTTTTTGGGGGGGGGGGTCCGGTCGTGGAGCCTGAACTCTGGGCCTGGGCGCTGTCCCTCAGCTCTTCAGCTCAAGGCTAGTGCTATACCACTTGAGCCACAGCACCACTTGCGGCTTTTTTCTTTTTGCTTATGTGGTGCTGAGGAATCGAACCCAGGGCCTCAGGCATGCAAGGCAAGCGCTCTACCACTGAGCCACCTTCCCAGCCCCTGCAGTTCCTTTTTGTACACTGTCATTGTTAGTCACAAGGTGCACCTGTTGGCTTGGGGTGATTCTCTCCTTGGGAGTCCTCCTGCTTCTGGGACTAACCTCCAAATAACACCCATAAATAGTAGCAGCACATACATAATGCTTAACCTGAGCCACAACACCACTTCTGGCTTTTTCTCAGTGGTTTCTTGGAGATAAGAGTCTCACAGACTTTTCTGCCTGGGCTGGCTTTGAACTGTGTTCCTCAGATCTCAGCCTCCTGAGTAGCTAAGATTACAGGTGTGAGCCAGTGATGCCCAGCCCTTTTTTATTCTAACTCATTCCTTCCAGTTAGGAGCTAGGGGCTAATATCACCACTATTTTAGGGATAGAAAAACTAAAGTTCCTACCAGGTAAAAGAAGAGGGCTAAGCCTCAAGCCTAAATATTCTGATATGAATATTTCTTGCCTAAGCTTTGTGTGTAGACACTGAATCAGACAGGTGTGTTGCGGACCCTGCTCTCAAGAACTTGCATTGTAGTTGGTATAGCTCTATCGAGCCTCTGCCATGGGACTGAAACCGCTGACTAAGGCCCTGGGGAGAACGCAGCTCAGAAACCCCCTGTAGCCCCTTCTGACCAAAGCAGCAGTTGTTCAGTCTTCCCTCCTCCCTGCTACACCTCCCGCCTCTGGTCTTGACCTTCCCAATCGCTCCTGGCCCTCCACCCAGAAGGCTTTCGTTTCGTGCCCATCATTTTACCATAGGACTGCCCATCTGAGATTTTAGTTTCTGCCAGTCCTGTCGAGCAAGCTCAAGTGACTAGGTAGCCTTATCACCTATGGTGAGGTAACATATTGTGATCAGGGGTGAATGGTGGAACAGATCCACTCACCTCATGGCCAGTGAGCAGAGGGAAAATGAAAGGGTCTGGGGTCCTAGAAACCTCTTGGAGAGCTTCCCAAAAGACTTATTTCGAAGATTCCACCTCCTTCCAGTAGGACAGCCTGGTACCAAGCCTTTAGCACATAGGCCTTTTGGGGCACACTTGTCCACATCATAATACCCATCCAATAGCTGGTCTGTCAAGCACAGGCATCGTTCTAACTATTCCACTCAGGAGTGAGCTCTTTCTGATCCCTCCTCCACCTTGTCAGTAGATACTTCCATAGATGCCCAAACTGCTACAATTCCCTGGAACACACCTACTAAAAGTAAACTCCTGATCGTGCTCTCAGTGGTTGGCAGATTTAGCTGTTACTATCCTAAAGCCCACAGGCCCAGCACGGTGCCTTGCAAAGGTCTGGAATACAGAGTTGAAAATGTAGGCCAGAGGAGTAAAAAATTGAATGAGTGATCATAGGAGGATTGAAAGCGATGTGGAAGAAGAGAAACAGCCAATGACTCAGACTCTGGGTGGCATTTACTGATGCAGAATGTGGCTGAGTTTGATATGAACTGACTGAATAGGTAGAAGCATGAAATTTTTGTCAGCTGCCTGGGTTGTGACTTGTTAGGAGATGGATGGCTACAATGGAGAAGCATCTTAAAGGGGAACTGAAGGCTGGGGACTGGTGGCTCACATCTGTAATCCTAACTACTCTGGGGGCTGAGATCCAAGCCACAGTGTCACTCTACTGTATCTGTAGGAAATGGTGCTCCCCCTTGGAGCACAGCTGACATATGTATCCCTTCTTGTACTTAATCTCCCAAGACTACCCAGCTTCTGCAGAATTGCTTTCATTTTAACTATGTTCTTATATTCCTGACATTTTATCACCATCTCTAGTAGAAATTAAGGGAATTATAAGAGTAGTGTCATCTGAATTACGTGTTAGGGAACATATATTTATATATTTGTAAAGGAAGTCTTGATTTCCTTTATGAAACAAAATGACCGCACTGGACATCGTGCTAGGATTATGGAGTGAGTCACAAGACTGCTCTGGTGAATCAGCTTTAGACTAATCTATACCAAAACATGTAAGATGGGGGAACCTGCCTTCCAGAGAATTCCATCATTTAGTAAACTATACCAGGAAAAAAACAGAATCACCTTCTATAAACTTAGCAAAGTGTTGATGATGGTGACAGCTAACATTCATTAAGCATTATTTATGTGCCAAGGATTTACCCACCTACCTGGCATAATCCTCCTATCATCTTTATGAGGCAGAAACAGTATCACCATGCTTTGTAGGTAAGGAGCCTGCAGATTGGCACTGTGCAAACGTGTATTCAGGATCTACCTGCTCTTACCTTCTGTTCTACTTGGCACATTACGCATGTCAGTAGACTTCTCCAAATTCTGATTTCAAAGAGATTTAATTCTCAAATCCAAATGAACAAGTCTAAGATCTATGTATCATCTCCTTTTCTTGAATAAATTAGACGTTTCTTTTCTGCTTAACATCTAGCAGATTCAGTGTTCAGAGATAAGCAGAGGTTTGGAGTTTACAGGTAGACAGCTTCTGATAGAGGCAGAAAGTTGGGGGAGGGGGAGCAGAGTGGAATGGGCTCCAGTGGTCTATATAGGAATGAGGAAGGAAGGTCCTGGTCAAACAAATGATGTTCCAAAAGTATGAGAGCCTTGGAAAACACGACGTGTGTGCAGGTAGACAGTTCTGCCAAAAGTCTGGCATAATTGGAAATGAAATTGAAAAGGCTGGATACAGTCACTTATGGAGAGTCCCAGATACCCAGCCATGGCATTTATGAGGTGATTAAGTGGAAAAAAGATAGGGATGCTTTCTGAGAACCACTGAAGGAAGATGGAGAATGAACAGCCTGAATAAAAGTCCATTTGGACTACATTTTAGAGGAAAGGATCCTGAACTATAGCACTGTAACAAGGGGTAAACAGACAATTAGTAACAATGTACATAATTGCTAATGGTGCAGAGATGCCTAAAATGCCTGAATTGGGGGGAGGTGTTTTGTTTTGTTGGGGGTGTTGTTTGTGTATTTTGCCTTACCAAATTAGACTGAAAAAAAGGGAATTTTAGGATAGAACTGATTTGCAGAGGATGCACTTGATAAATTCTGGTTTGGGAGAACTGGGTTTGAGGTTATGGTGACATCCAAAGAGAGAAATCCCTCTTGTGGTTGGAGACACTCAGTTGGATATTTGATGGCCAGGAAGAACTGGAGCATTTTGAGTCATCCTTGGGTCAAGGAAGAGTAGAAGAAACAAAATGAGCCAGGGCAGAGCCTAGATACAGAAGGTACAAGGTGAGGAGAAGAGAAGCTGAATCCAAGAGGTTGGGGAGACCAAAGAGTGACGTAGAGAGAAACTAAGGCAATGTAACTGGGTTAGGGCCAGGATGTTCCCACCATGGCCACAAGGGTACTTGAGGTCTCTGTAACATTACTTGGTTGGGGTGCTGTTCTGGCTAATGTTAGTTGTTCAGCATCTTTGTGGTCTCCCCCTTAGATACCAGCTGCATTCCACTATATAGTTGTGACCACCAAAAATGTCTTCAGACATTGTCCAGTGTCCCCAGAGAGCAGGAGGCAAAAATCCCCAGTAGTTGAGAAAAATAAGATATCTACCAAGGACCACTGGGTTGGCATTCACACAGACTGTGTGAGTGGAAATCAGACTAGAGAGACCTGACCAAGGAAGGGAAGCTGTGTGGGTGGATGATTCACATACTGTTTTCAGAGGAGCTAGGGGCAGGGGCCATGCAGACGCCTGTGCCGCAGCACTTTCTGCTTTCCTGATGACAATTCTAATGTCTACTTTAGCTAAATACCTTTGGAAAACCATATTTGACAGAGACTAAAAGCTAATGTGTGCCTATTACTGTTCATTTTTCATAAGAATAGTGAAGTTCCTCTCTTCTAATACCATATCTATTATTTTTTTTCTGAAGATTAGCAAGTAGTTTCTTAGGTTGGCATTTAAAACCAAAAGGGATTGGCTGTTGCATACCCTTTCTGACTCCAAGAGGTGTCTGAGTAACAGGTTCTCTGCCCTGCCAGACGTTTTCTTGCACTGCTGTTAGGTTCTGGTGTTAGAATTAGCTATGTTAGAAGGGAATGTAGTGATTGGATTGAAGGAATATATGACAGCCCCAGAGTGCTTTAGAAAAGAAACTTGTATTTATAAGAGGATTAACTAGGAAACCATGGACGCAAGCAAATCAGATTTTTTTTTCCTACCTTACCTGGACTCAGAATAATGGAAAATAAAGAAACTGCCACTGACATTGAATTTTGAGTTCTCCAAAGGCAGAAAATGGGTAAGATCAGATCTGTAGAGAGAGAGAACGAGTTGATACTTCAGCCCCCAAGTATGTAAAGGTTAGATAGAGCCCTGAACTGATAGCAACCATCCACCTGGGCATCTAGTAGAGGCAGACTGTGGGGAAAGTGCTTTTACGTTTACTGTGTCTTGTGCTGAGCAGTGAGCTTCCTGGAGGCAGAACCAAGGCCTAAGCTCTAAATGTGGGCAGTGGAACACAAACAGGTTCAAGGCCAGCAGCTGCTGGGATGCAGGGAGCAGCAGCTCTGAGTTGAATGGATTCCAAATTTTCTTTCTTCTTGTGGAAGCATCATTTACATTTCTCCTGAGAATTTCGGCATTAATGTCTTTTACTCTGTTTTTTATTTGGCTAATGGTAATTTTCTTTTCATTTTAATAGCTCTGTGTATTTTATATAGCCTGTCACTTGGCAAAGACTGTTGTTTCATTTGTCTTTTCATTTTGGGTTCCTGATTTTATCTCATTAAATTTAGATTTAGGGTATAGTTAGGAAAAGCCGTCTATCCTGACTTTTCATAAATTTACCCTCATTTTCTTCTCGCTCTTCTTTCCAGTTAGATCTCTAGTCCACTTATAATACTTCCTAATTTACATGTGAGATATAGACCAAATGTTCCTTTTTATATTTTATTTACTATTTATTTTTACCTTTTGATTTCCTATTTTTCTTTGCTTCTCCTTTTTGCTTCCATTGGTTCATCAGATTTTCATCATTCATTTTTCTTCTATTAACTGAAAGAGCATAGTCAATTTCTCATAGTCAATTTCCAAGAATTTAAAGTTGGTAGGGATGTGGCCAAAAGGGAATGCTTACTACACTGTTGGTGAGAATGTAAACTTGATCAAACACTCTGGAAAGCAGTATGGAGGTTCCTCAAAAGACTAAACATAGAGCTCCCCTATGACCCAGTGATCCCACTCCTGGACCTTTACCCCAATGAACACAAATCAGGCTGCACTAAAGCCACCAGCACAATCATGTTCATTGCAGCATTGTTTACCATAGCTAAGATATGGAATCAATCCAGATGACCCTCAACGAACAAATGGATCAAGAAAATATTACACACACACACACACACACACACACACTTGCTTCAGAAAGAATGACATTACCCAATTTGTAAGGAAATGAAAAGACCTGGAAAGAATATTAAGTGATGTAAGCTAGACCCAAAGAAACATATGCTGCAGAGTTTCCCTCATTTGTAATTATTAGAATGTGCCTTTAAATTTACAAGTAAACCCAATGGATAGTAAAAGACAAGAAAAAAAATTACACTTAGACATGACTAATTAAACAGCACTCTAAATATTCACACAGTGAGACCAAAGGAGGAGGATATTCTTAGGAGAGGGTCACAGGACTCAGTAGCTATGTGCATGTGATGCTTATCAAAAGGAACTTCCAAGAAATGGAAACAAGTTTTTTTATTGTACTGGTTTATTCCCTTTTGTCACTTTTTTTTTTTATTTCTATACCCTTTTCTTGAATGTAAGTTTATTTGATCTGGGGAGGTGAAGGGGTAGCACAGAAATGGCAGGACAAAGGGTGAACCAATTCATCAGTGATACTCACTAGATACTGGGAGAAAATGAGGGAGGGGGTGACACTTCTCAAAAAGAAATGTACTCATCACCTGGTTTACGTAACTGCAATCCCTCTGTACATCACCTTTGTAATAAAATGTTGTTTTAAAAAATTAACGTTATCTAGGCACTGGTGGCTCACACCTATAATCCTAGCTGAGGATCATGGTTCAAAGCCAGCCCAGGTAAGAAAGTCCGTGAGACTCATATCTCCAATAAACCACCAGAGAACTGGAAGTGGTACTGTGGCGTAAGTGGTAGAGCGATCACCTTGAGCTGAAGAGCTGAGGGACAGCGCCCAGGCCCAGAGTTCAAGCCCCACAACTGATAGAGAAAAAAAGAAATAACGTTAATAGATATTTTTCTCCTTTCCCAAACAGCCAAGAAATGTAGAGTTCTGATTCCAATTATCTTTATAACATTCTCCAGTGTTTGTGTTCCATCTTATTCTTAGGCTTTCAAAGTTAATCGTTGTCTTTATTATTCTCATAGAGTGGTTATTTGCAATTGCTTACAACTTTACTGATCTCTTTGCTTCCTTTTCTTCCCCACAGTTCTGTCCTTTCAAACAAGTTTGAACCTAAACTACATCCTCTATAGTTATTTCATTGAAGCCCTCTTCTTAGCACTAATATCTCTGGTTTCTAAATAAATAAATAAATAACAATGTCTTTGCCTCTCTTATTTTTGAGTGATAATTTAACTGGATTTGAGATACTATGTTGACAGTTATTTTCTCCCAGTTCTTTAAAGGATTTTTTTTTCACTGACTTGAGCTTGGTTGTTGCTGTCAAAAGTTTCTATTTAATTGTTCCTTTATGAGAAATCTGGCTGTTTGCTATGACAGCTTTTAAGATTTCCTTTATGTCTGGTGTTCTGTAGTCTAATCAGAATGGATAGATATGTGTGGGTCTCCTTTTATTTTATCTAAGTAGGATTGTTATACTTCTTCAGTCTGAAGTTTGGGTTTTTCAGCAGTTCACTAAAATTATCGCTATTTCATAGTAAATTGACTCATTCTTTTTTTTTAACTTCTCTTTCATGGGTTTCATTAGATGCTAATTAGACCCTCTTTTCTATCTAATGTATCATATCTTCCATATCTTTCCATCTGTTTCTTTCTCCCTAATTTCTTCACATTTCCTTTCTACTTCTTTAGTTTTTAGTTGTGACTAAACATTATTGTATTTTTGTTTTGTTTTAGTAATTTTATTTTTCTAAAATACTATATGTTTCATTGTTTAGATCTCAAATCCTAATCAGATTACCTGAGCTCAAATTCTTGCTCTGTCATTTATTATGTATGAAATCATATGCAAATCACTTCCATTTGTTTGTTTGTTTTCAGTCTGGTACACAGTGATAATTGCCTAGATATCTACTAGTTTAGAATGAGCATTAATAAGGTGATACTAGTGAAAGGACTGACACAGCACCTGGCTGTATGGTACTGTTGTGCTAATTGCTATTGTTATAAAATGTGGGGGTTTTTCATGCCTTAGGATTTTTTACTTTCAGAACACTTAAATATACTTTTTGTTAATTTACTAATTTGTCAATCATCTGGACATCTTGTGAGTTTAATCGTATTTTCTGTTGTCTTCTATTCATGATGGATTTAGTTCATTTTGTGTTTTGAATTTGGGGTGATAAGGATCTTTCATTAAGGCTTTACATACAAAAATTCTCTTTACCTCAAATAGATTTGCTTCTGTCAGTGTGTTAATGTTATGACACAAGGTGGGGCATGTATGCTTTTACAGTTGAGAGATCAGATGGAAGAAAAAGAATGTCCAGAGCTGGGAAGGTGGTTCAGTGGTAGAGCACTTGCCTTGCATGCATAAGGCCCTGGGTTCGATTCCTCAGCACCACATCAGCAAAAAGAAAAAAGCCGGAAGTGGCGCTGTGGCTCAAGTGGTAGAGTGCTAGCCTTGAGCTGAAGAGCTGAGGGACAGCACCCAGGCCCAGAATTCAGGCCCCACGACTGGACCCCCTCCAAAAAAAAAAAAAAGAATGTCCAGCAAGGGTGAAAACAGAAAGAAAGTCAAAGTATTACAGAAAATTATATGGAAGTCACATGCTACTAAGTGTTTGAGCAAGATGAGATCAAAGAAGTGTGGAGGTTTTAAATGACCAAGTGATTTCAAGTCAAGTCTTATGTAGATTGATGTCTAAATGAGATTTGGGGTTTTTTTGTTTTTGTTTTTCGTTGTGCTATGTCGTACTGGAGGTAATAGCCAATGTAATAGGACAAGAAAAATAAAAGGCAAAGGTTGTAAAGGAGAAGTAAAACTATGTTTACAGATAACATGATTGTGAATCACCAAATCCTAAGGAATTTTAATAAAATGCCATCAATGGGCATCAGCTACCTAGATAAAACAATTTTAAGATAGATAAAAAAGACTTCTGAAAAGTACACATAACACACTCCTGAAAGAAATTACAGAGACATGACAAAATTGGAAGGTTTGGTATTCTTGAAATATCAGTTGCTTTCAGAGTCATTGAGAGATTTCATTGAAGTCTCAGTCAAAAATCTCAGTGGGCACGTTTGCAAAAAATGCATTTAGAAATATGATATATTTATTTAGACTAGCCAAGACAGCTTTGAAGACCAAGCAATTCCACAGTTTACACAAGTATGCAAGCCAAGATGGCGTTGAAGAAGTGGGGTGATAGTATTCTACTGGAGGTTATAGCCAACTCAGTAAGGCCAAAAAATGTGGGGGGGGGGATGATAGTATTCTACTGGAGGTTATAGCCAACTCAGTAAGGCCAAAAAAATGTGGGGGGTGAGGGTTGAACTTGCAGCAGGAAGAAAAAAAAACATATTTGTAGACTTATACATGACTTTCAGGATTCACTGTCAAAAACATGGAACTGTGTATTCATGTAAGAAACTTGTTAGTACGCAGAATAGACCAATAGATATGAAAATCAGATGTTTTTGAGAAGGGTATTAATGTAATGTGATGTTCCCATTAAATGGTGCTGAAGCAAAAACTAAGATTTTTAAAAAAAAAATTATGAGCCCCTATCTCAGACAATGAATTTTAGCTCTGTGATACACTTAAATTAAAAAAATAAGCTAAAACTATAAAACTTTAGACTGAGAATATGCTCATGACTTTGAAGTAGGATGTAAAGTATTCTTGATGATAAAAGACTGATACATTTTGGGGGACTTCATGACTATCTTTAAAATTCAGTTCCTGAGAAGATAGTATTTTGTGATGAAGAAGAAAAGTCTGAAGTAAGACCTTGTATTCAGAAGCTATAAAGTTAAAAATTGCAACTTGGGATAACTCCCTTCCTCTTCTCCCTCCCCTTCCCCCAAAGGAAAAAAGAAAAGCAAGAACTTCCAAACTATAAAAAGGATTGTTTAAACCAAGTCAGCAAACTTGGAAACAGTTGCAACATAATTGCAGGAGGCAGAGTAACCCAGCATTCAAACATGGACCTATATCGTATCCCATCACAAAGGGAAATTGAGGCAGTTGGAGTCAGGTGCTCAAGGAGGCCTGAAAATGGGCAAAGGTGTGTAATTACAGAGGTACTTGAAATGGCAGAGGGAGAATTCAAGACAGATGTCATTGCAAGTAGGACTCATGCAACACCCTTGGCCTTGAAAATGGAAAAACCAAAGCTCAAGCAAAATCAGGGAAAATCAAACAAACTTTTATCTAGATTCTCCAGAGGAAGTTTTCAAACCCTATTAAAACCTCGATTTTTTCATCTACCACAACCCATTTTGGACTCCTGATATCTAGAAGGCAATGAATTTACATTTTTTAGAGCAACAGTTAAGTACTGTTTACGCTGTATATCAAGGAAAAAGACATAATTTTTAAATAGATAGTTCACAGACTTACACATAGGTGGTTTATAAGTATTTAAAATACTTAGCATCGCTCCAAATCAGAAAGATCCAATTTAAAGGAATACATTTGGTCTGTGGAATACAAAATCCTTCATAGATAGTATTTACCCATCGTTCTCAAAGATCCAAGATAAGAGTAACTCATGTGTTTTTGGTGGCAGTCTGAGTTGGAAAGATGCTTTAGAGGGAAATTCAACAGAACTTTTCAAATCAAAGCTTCTGTCTTTATGTACCCCACACACACACCTATCTTTAAAAAAAATAATAATAATGAGACTATCTTTCCAGATCACTTGTACAACTTTATTATAGTCCATACAAAGGAACCGCCCGAGGCTAATACATGAAGACCTACAGCAGATGCAAACTGGAAGGGAATTTGCAGTGGCCGTGTGTTTGCAGAGAGTGTTCTGCTGTAGGGTTCTAGGAAGAGCTGGAGCAACAGTGACTAGAGTCCATCATTTCTTCCCCATCCCCTCCACCTCCTACCCCCGCTGCCAGGCTGGTCTTCAGCATCCAAAGCTTACAGAACGGACTGCTTCTGCCAGGCTCTGTTGGCGTTCCAGGATCTGGTGGCCCAAATCTCCATCAGTAAATCATTTCTGAATTCTTTGTGCAGCTGCTGCCTGGACTGTCACATTGCCCGTCACAGACCCACACTCCCATAACCAGTCGTTCTTAGGCTTCATAGCTCTTCTAACAAAAGCTTCCCACTGAATCCAGTCAGTGGTTCTGACAGTGCTCAAACTGGCACTGACCATGGCAGCTGCCACCATCACCCAAGATGTGTGGGGTGTGGCCGCAGAAATTGTTCTTCATAGCACCCCTCTCCCTTCTTATGCAGCTGTTTGCCTAGAGTGTTGTCACGAACATTGAGATAACCACCCTTCAGTGGCTAGGCTGAGCCACGTTTCCAGGATTCTCTTCCTTGTATGTTACAGACTATGATAGGCCCCAAGACAAATTCTTAGGAACATTTGGAGAGCAAATGTGAACCAGCTGTCACTGACAACACACACAAGCGGGCACATGCCATCATGAGGCCCTGAGTGCTGGCTCACCCTATCGGCATGAGCAGCAGCTGGGCCTCCCTCCCTTCCCAGGGTCCTCTACGGCCTCTCAAGCTCGTGGGGGCTTCACGTGGGTATACATGCAGCCCTGCCTGTGGTGACTGGCCTCTCAGCCTCCATGGCAGAGGTGACAAACTGACATGGGTTTCTGTCTTCATGGACTCCAGTACATGCTGTAGTTCTTGCTCTCTCTCTGTCTTCCTCGGGCTCTGGCTGCCCTATGGAGCTCTAGCTTCAATGTCAGGACAAAGATAATAGTCCTAGACTGTTTAACTGGCTCCCACACTTACATAATGTCAAATTCCTGTCGTGTGCACACATACATTTTATAGGTCATCTCCTAGCTCTGCCTTTCACACCTGTCCCCTCACAACCCCCTCATACGTACAAGCCACTATTTTTGTCATTCATAGTGTGGGCTGAGTTTCTGATGATCAGTAGAACTTGGGGCATCTAGACTTCCATAGCTCTGAAAATGCAAGGTCAATGCAAAACCTCACTTCTCTTCAGCAACAGAATACACCGTGGCACTGCAAGGAGAAAGCAGTTCAACCCAAGAGGAGGCAGAAGAAAGACGAAGAACAAGGACAAGAAAATGAGTAGACAATAGGTCCTCCATGGAGAACAGAGGCTGGGACTCCTGCGGAGTTCCCAGAGATCATGGTGTCACTGGGCCTCCCAAAACACATTGGTGCTTTCGCTGCATGTACAGATAGACCGCCCACACTCTGAGCAGGCAGCCAGAGTCTGGAAGTACATTCCCCATCTTCCTGGCAGCCTCAGGCGTCAGTGACTCAAAGTATTACTCAGAATGTAAAAAAAAAATATTGCAAGGAATATTGATTCATCCCCCAGACAACCTACAAGTGGCTCTCAGTCCCTGAGTATTCAAGATAGGGTTTTTGTTGTTTTGTTGTTAGCTTTGTTTTTGTTTTGTGTATGGTACTGGGAATCGAACTCATAGCCAGGCCCTGACCACACACACACACACACACACACACAGAGGAATATAGGACACTAAAATATGTAATATAATACAATTTTATCTTCAATTTTACTGTGATACAAAATAAAACCAGAAATTCTGGGTACATAAAGGTTATATAAAAGAAAGGGGTTTCAGGCATAAAGATGTCTAAGGAAAGATAATTATTTTAATAGTTGCCCTCAGTGGGGCTTGGGGGAAGACATGAGGAGGTAAAGCTATCCCAAATTTTTAGCTATTAGATAAATCCCAAGGACTGTAGCACAGCAGGATTTAAAGTCCCTTCTCCAGACTTGCCTCCATTCTGCTAAAAACTGAATAAACGTGATTGCTGCTAAATACTTTTTTGACCAGTGCTCTCACAGCTGTGTGAGCCTGACCCAAACTAAGATGCCAACTTCCTCAGCCTCTCTGTGTCTTTGTCTCCACAGTGCCAATCTGTCCAAGGCCGCCTGGGGAGCTCTGGAGAAGAACGGCGCCCAGCTGATGATTCGCTCCTACGAGCTCGGTGTCCTTTTCCTCCCTGCAGCCTTTGTGAGTTCACACTCATTTCCGGGTGCCACGTGTGAAATGAATTGGACTCTTGGGTTCTCTTCCCTTAGTCTCAGTGAGATCAGCAAGTAGCAGGTTTGATGTCTAACGCAGAACTGGGCTTTGTTTCTTTCGGATTTATTTATGTGTAATTATCTGTAAGTGGTTCTGCAGTGGAGTTTCACTTCAACATGTCCGTTTGTGAGCACAGTGAATCCAGATCAATGTCCCCCTTTCATCTTTCTCCCCTATCTCTCTTTACCACCGAGTCTGTGTTGATGAACTTCTTATAATCTTGTCTGGGTGTGGCAAGATGCCTACTTAGAGGTTGAGAAGCGACACTTGTGACAACATGATGTAAGAGTCCCAAAAAATGGTCCAGCCAAGCACAAGATGTTTAGTTAGTGGCCAAAGGCAGTTGGGAGGCGGGAGGGCTTGGCAGGGGATTGCTAAAAGATATTGGATTAGGGTACAGGGAGAAGAGAGGGAAGAGCATTGCACTGGGAAAAGAATTGTCAGGAGTGAAGCTGGAAAGTAGAGAAGCATCGGACAAGGTCGCACATGCCCAGGAAGGCAGCGTGTTGGAAGTACAGCCAGTCTGTCAGCCAGCTTAGAGGTTCACAGTTCTACAACCAGACATCAAGGTGTCTTGCTTGCACACAGGAATCAGGTTGTCCGAGCTATGTGTCTCATTAAACATTAGAATTAGAGATCCCTTCCCTGCGCTCCCCTGTACCTTTTCAACACGCTGGGTGCAAGCTTGTCTGTGGAATGCAGTCTGAACTGCCCACACAGTGAATGGTTAACACTCGCCCCACTTTTCCTTTTGTATCCCTGGCTGTCCTCTCTGGGGCCAGCTCTGAGACCCGAGTATCTCACTGGCCCTTCAGAATCTTTCACCTTTATCACAGCTCCTGGGAGACAGTAAATTCCAGTGTAAGAATAGCAGTGTTCAGTAACTGGCTGTAGTTACAGCAGCTGGAGCTTTAACCTAGACTGAATTATATCTATGAGTCACAACACACATAACGGAATGCATCCCATGCACTCGTTTGGCATTTGTTGTCAGTATGTGCAAAATTCTCTTCACTCATAACTGCTCCTACCTCATTTCCAGTTATGCTCATGGTATAAGGAAAGAAATATTATTGCCCTTCTATGCCCTCTAGGCCCTTCTTACCTATGGGAACTAATTTTTAATTGCAGATAATTTCCCCCTTTATATTAGGAAAGGCAATAGAGAAGAAAAGTGATCTCATGCTGGGCACAGGGTCCTTTTGGGAAAAGGAAAGACCACAGTAAAATAGAGGTTGTACAGTTTATAAAGCCCATCAAATGATAATATAGAGAGCATGGACTACCTTCTGTGCTGTGCCAAGAGGCCCAAGAGCTAGGCCGGGAAGTTAATATTGACTAACAGTCCCACTTGAGATGATGAGTATATCTTTTTAAGTCTTCAATTAATAGATGTATCTAAAGCATTACAGGCCTGGCCCAGGAAGGACATTCATTGATTTTCTATTCTGTGTCTAGAAAGCTAAAGAGTGAGAGATTAAAAAGAACGAGAAGAAATGGATGCAATAGGGAAAGAGAAAGATAAACAGTTAGGAGAACATTGTTATATTCCAATCAGCTAACTATAAGAGAAATTCCTTGTGTCGTTTCAGTGAATGGACTGTTCTCACCCATGCCTGTATGTATCAAATAAAATATATAAATTTGTGGTTTAGAAGAAATATACTATGAAGGGACCATTCTCCAACAGTCTGGGCCTTTCTTGACCTACAGAACCTAGCCTTTGGTTTTACAGTGGCCTCCTCTATACCACTGGTCAGCACCCATGAGACCACTGCCTAGACCCCAGCCATTTTCCCATTGCCTGGGTTGTCTGTGTCCTCCAGCGAATCACAAATGACTATGCACAGTGCTGAAAGTCCCACCTAGGAGCTAATGATCATAAAAGTCAGATATGATCATTAAGACAAGCATTCAGAATGTGAGTTGAGGGCTAAGACATGAAGGAGATGTGAGCCTGAATAAGCAGAGGCTAGAGGCTAAGAGAAGCCTTTAAATGTGTTTTACAAAACAAGCACACAAAAGGAGAGAATTTAGAAAAGATGTTGGAGAAATTCATGAAATCAACAGAATTGGTGAGGCTAGATGTGCATGGCTTACACCTATAATCCTAACTACTCAGGAGGCTGAGATCTCAAAATTGAAGTTTGAAGCCAGTCCTGAAGGAAAGTCCATGTGATGCTTACCTCCATTTTAACACCAAAAAGCCAGAAGTGGAACTGTGGCTCAAGTGGTAGAGTTCTAACCTTGAACAAAAAGGTCAGAGACAGTGCCCAGGTCCTGAACTCAAGGAAGAACCAAGGAACCAACAAAGGGATTATTGGGAGCTGATCTAGGGAGGGCAGGGCCAGGCCAGCTCCTGGAACCTGAGTAGTAGACAGACCTCTCTCTCTGATGTCTCCCTAGGATGTCTGATGACATCCCTAAGAGACCAGCTGCTCTGCACTTCATTTCAGTGACTTCTCGGGCTGAGGTCTGCCTTCCATGCCTCTGGGCCCTCCAGTTCATCTCTGCCTAAGCGCTCCTGTCTCCAGAGAAGGGAGGGTTAGAGGAGCTCAACAGCCACCCTGAAAATAGTGATGAAGAGTAAGCCAGGATCCTCATTCTCCTGAAAGACGGGGCCAAATGGAGGGAACAGGCACATGTTCCTCAGTGTGTGATGAGAACGGAAGCATGCATCTTCTGGGGAAATTGAGAAGGCTCTGCACAGAGATGATCTTTGACCTGGCTCTGGAGAGATGAGCACATGCTCAAGTCCACCGTTGGGTGAAGAGGCCTCCAGACAGACATAGCCATAGCCAGGCCAGTTTGTGCAAGAAGGAAGAAACAGTTCCCTCTGTCTGGAACAGGGAGGAAGTGGGCACAGGCCAGAAGAGATTGAAATCCTGATCTAAAGATTGGGCAGCAGCACTGGGGCTGAACTGTGCTCTACTTGGATAGTCAAAAGCCAGGTTTCTAAGGACAATTTGCAGAGAATTTCAACCTTTTAAATTATAACTAATGAGTATGACTTACTGTCAGGTACTTGAGCATGTAGAACCTTGCCAGTATCATCAAAATCATTAATCATTTAAAGCCATACTAGCCAAACAGTCTGATTACTCATGAATTACTATTGTCATTCATCTGGCTATCCTTTTTGAAGTGTATCAGCCTTGACAACTCTTTTGTGTGTGTGTGTGTTTGTATATGCTGATACTGGGGCTTGAACTCAGGATCTGGGCATTGTCCCTTAGCTTTTTCACTCAAGGCTGATGCTTTTCGACTTAAGCCACATCTCCACTTTCCGTCTGTTGCTGGTTCATTGGAGATAAAAGAGTCTCGTAGACTTTTTCTGCCTGGGCTGGCTTCAAACTACAATCCTCAGGTCTCAGCCTCCTGAGTAGCTAAGATTACAGGTGTGTCTAGTCTTCTACCTCTGCAAACCTTGCACACAGCCATTAGGGATTCCTGGACTGATAGCCAGTACTTGGAGATGAGGGAGCCCTTGGCTTGGGGAGGAGAGAGCTTCCTGGGCCTCTCCTGTAGTGGTGGGCTCCCTCTTGTCTGTGGTCAGAATCAAAAATGTTTCAATCAGATCTCCAAATGTCAAAGCTCTACAAGACTTCAATCTTCAAGTCTGTACTTTTTCTCTTCCCTGTTTGGTCTCTTTCTTATTATGAAAGATGGTATATGCTGGCTTCTTAGGCCAGTGACTCTGGCTGGAAGAACTAATAACCATGTGCAACAGCCACAGCGGAGAACCTCCAGAGAAAGGTCCTCTCCACACACCACCTCCACCCTCCTGCCTGCCTTCCCCCAGGCCCATTGGTTGGCCTCCCATCATTTCCAAGGAGGCCACATCTGGGCAGCAGTGTTTGTCACTACATTTCTTAATAGCCTGTTACATTATCCCACCAAGCGGCTAAGGACCATCCTCCCACTGCTCCACATCTGGTTGCCACATCCTACCCCTGCTTCCCTGTGTAGAATTTCATGGTCTCTCTCTCTGGACTCGCTGGCCCATCCTTCCCCTTTTCCTCATCACAAGGGCCTTGTTTCTAGCCACGTGTCCTGCACTGTAGTCCACTGCCCCTCTCTCTCCAGTGGTTTCCTTAGCCCACAAGCTAACATTCACATTCCTTTGGTGACATTAGGGTCACTAAGAGCTGGAACAGCATGCCTTCTGCTTTCCCTTCCACCCTGCCTGTCTCCCATACTGCTGGACATTTTGATGAGTGTAGGCCATGGTCCACCAGCCCCTTGGAAATCGTGTGGTCTTAGGCTACTGTTCTTGGCCTTAGCTAGAGACTGAGGAACTTGGAAAGAGACAGAACATGAGAGCACACATTGGAAACAACCCAAGATTCAAAGGAAGGAACCCTGCAGGACAACTGGAAGATGCAAAGCCCTCAGGTCCGTCGGAGCCAGAATGACAGAGGAAACTGTTCAAGAGGGATCTGTGTTCAGAATGGATCAGTGTTCCGCAGAGGCTGCAGCTGATGGGGGCAGCACCTAAACCATGAGGTCCAACCAGGTTAAATGTATAGGCAGAGGCTGATCCTCCATGCTTTCTGTCGCATCGGGGTGTGCGTGTGTGTGTTCCTGTGTGTGTGTGTGTGTGTGTGTGTGTGTGTGTGTGTTCCTGTGTACCTGTCCTGGGGCTTGAATTCAGCTGGGTGCTGTCCCTGAGCTTTTGTGTTCAGAGCTAGCACTCTACCACTTGAGTCACAGCTCCACTTCTGGCTTTGGGGTGGTTCATTGAAGATGACGCTCAGGTTTGTCTGCCTAGGCTGGCTTCAAACCTTGATCCTCAGATCTTAGCCTCCTGAGAAGCGAGGATTACAGGCTTGAGCCACCAGCACCTGGCTCAGATTATAGTCTGGATGTCACTTCCCTGCTGCTGTTCACTGTGCCTTCCTCCTGGATGGTGCTCATATGCACTGCCCAGTGTGAGCCTGCGTGGCATGCCCTCCTCCATGAACTTTTCCTAAATCCTAGTTGAAAACCTACAATGGAGGTTTTGTCCTTCCTGACAGTCATGCCTGTCTGTAATTTCCTTTCCGTGGCTCCTTCAGTCAAGTGTGTTCCTTCTGGGGAGCTTGGCTGTTGTCACTATTTTAGCTCAGGAACCCTACTTCCTCACTTGGGGCTGTACCAGTGAGATGGCTTCTCAGACATGTGTCTCTAGCAAGTCGTCTACATCCGTGACGGATCAGAGCATGCCTCGTGCGCTTTTAGTGATGGAGCTGAGAGATAATGAATGCTTTGGCTCCCAAGCTGAGCAGGGGAAAGCCAGCAATTTCTCCTGGGTGATACGTGTCCACCCTCTCACCTGGTGTTTTATAAATGTATTGTCTCCAGTGTCTTTTAAGTAGCAGTGCTAGGAGGGTGCCTTCCTCTGTTTAGTGAAATGCCAAACCATACCACTGTGATATATAAATAATGATAATTAGGAGACAGCCTCAAATGATTTGACATTCAGATTGAAGGGAAAAGTGGTACTTTTTTTAATACCCTAGAATTTAGATCAGAAATTATATTCAGGGGATAAAAAAGCGCATTGGATCCTTTCAGATATCAGTGGTTCAAGCCTTCTCGTGTCACACGTCAGGGTGTCAGGTCTGGACTATCAAGAATCTTCTGTGACTGAGATGCAGTTGACAATAGCAATGAAGCTAGGAGCTAAAGAAGAGTAGGTGACTGCTCCATAGAAATAGTCATCGTGGGTATCAATACCCCTTCCCAGCCTCTAGCCACTTCTGTACCAGGGATTGCAGAGTTCTGACTCACCCCAGCTTGTCCCATCTTCATGTTGCCTCTGACATTTACAGTTTCTTTCATGGCCCTGGTTCCTGGTGGTGAATGTGAGACTATTTGTTTGTTTAGTGGAAAGAGCATAGAAACAAGACCTGGGAAGACACAGTTCTATCACTGGCTTTGCTGCTTTCTATGCTGTGTGGCCCTGGGCCTCTATCAAACCTCCATGTTTGTTTCTTCTATAAAGCAGGAGCTACATCACAGATCACCCCTTGAATATGCTCACAGTTATGCTAGTTTGCTTCCTGGAATCCTTACATATAGCAGTCATTTTTCTGAATAAACAAATGCATCTTCCCATGAGCCCTGTGCATTAGACTCTGTGGTTATCTTCATTTAATAGATGAGGAAAAGAAAGCCCAGAGAGTTTAAGTAACTTGGCTCACTAGCAAGTAAATGATGTACAAAAGCAAGAGATAAGAGTTGCCTTGTGTCAATCCAGCATGCGTTGGGGTAGGATGTGAAGAATGCAGACTGCTCAGGAGGAAGAGAAGGCCAGGCAGCCCCCACGGAGTGTGGGAGGTGTAGGGAAGAGGTCCTGTTTCCTATCAAAGGCCCCAGAATTCTCAGTCTCCAACTCCTGTTCTCTGCCTGACCCTCACATGCCTCTGTTTATTTCTTTCAGTCAGTCACTTTCAAATCTATGTCTTTTAATTTGCATCAGCATCACTACCATCCAGCATCACCTCACTTTGTAACTAATCTTGTATAATTCTAAGACTTAGACTTACATTCTGTCACACTTGGTTCCCTGTCTCAACTACAGTCTGCCTTGCTAGAGAGGTGAGTCTTCCAAAGCCTTCTGCAGCTCCTCACTGGGTGTTGACTCAAGGTCAGAGTTTGTTAGGTTTAGCAAATTGGCCACTGCGAGGGGTTAGTGAGGCAGAAATTACAGGGTTGCAAGAAATAGGTGTGATCACCATGGGTGCCGGGGGCTCTTTTCTTTTATTCAGCTTCAGAAATGATAAGAATGAAAGCATGAATGAATAAAGGCATGGATGCTACTATCAGCTGTTTACCAAGCTTAGTAATTTCTAGTATGGCAGAGCAATGGCTAGAAGTCAGATTGTCTGAAGTCAGGGACAGTAAGTTCCTGTGTGTGCTCCTGCATGGTGCCTATGATCAACCTGCCCTCTCCGAGTTACATCATCCTAGGGACTTAAGAACTCCTGTTCTTTTTGTGGCTCCCAGCATTGTAGGGTGTGAAGGTATTATGGTCCTCTGGGCCAATCTGTGTTTGAGTGGGTATACAGACATGATGGGAGACAATGGGACAGACCAACAAGCAGAGCGCCAGGATGACCCAGAAGGGCCCAGAAAGATGCCCAAGTTGGGGCTTGGGAGAGGGGACAGCTCTGACAGGGTTAGCGCCTGCACTGCACATGCCTGATAAGAGACGGAGGGAAGTGTGCACACATTGGCCGAGATGGAGACCTCCCTCCCTCCCCCACCTCCCCAGACTCATACCTAAGATTAAAACCTTGTTCTGGAGTTCTTGGAATAAACCTTCCATTTTGGTCGGTCTGAAAGAATTTTCATTTTTAGAGTCCTACCACATTATATTGGAACACTTTTATTATACATGAAAGCAACTTTTACTTCTTACTCCAGAGCAAGCAGTCGGTTACTATAGCAATATCCAAAGTATTTGGAGGTATTTTTATTCGGTGAGTCCTACAGACTCGCTGCCAACTGTACACAGCTTTCAGTAGAAATGGCTTATCATATCCAACATTGTTTCTCTGTTGCCTTTGTTAAACTCTTGCAAACTTTTATATAAACCTCTCACATTTTTAGGAAAGAAAGTGATTTTGAGGGTTTTGCCTGTGGAACATTGAAAATAGCTCTGAAGTCATTCGACTTTGTAGGGGTCATAAAAACACGATTGCTTCTTGGGATCTTCTGGGGATTGTTTGTTTGGTGTCAGGAAATGGTGTTCAATCATAGGCCCCTCTCTGTGTGTCTTCAGGGCCTGGACAGCTTCAAAGTAAAGGAGAAATTCTTCTCTGGAAGCCGGGAGCCAACGCCTCCCTTTCCTGTACCATATGACCTGCCCCCGGAACTGTATGGGAGTAAAGGTGAGATGGGGAGAGGGGACAAGGGCGGTTGTGCCCCAGTGCAACAAATAGTGGGAGACCACTGGAGGCTCAGGTTTCTAGTGGCCTCTTTGCCACTGTATCTGGGATCACAGAAACCCCTTGGCAATTTTAGACTTATTGAGAATCCCAAGGAGCTTATATTTGGAAGAATTCTTGATGTTTACTCTGATAGAGGGTTCTTTTTACTTTGTGCTAGTACTGGAGCTTGAATGCTGAACCTTGAACGCTTGTCTGCTCAAGGCTCCATGCTCTACCACTTAAGCCACAGCTCCACTTCCAGTTTTTTGCTGGTTAATTGGCAGAGTCTCTTGGCTTGGTCTGCCTGGGCAGGCTCCAAATCACTACCCTCAGATCTTAGCCTTCCGAGTAACTAGAATTACAAGCTTGAGCTCCTGGCACCCAAATACATTAGAAATTAAAACTAAGAAACATTTAGATGTTTATTGCCTTTTTTTAATCCATTATAACATTCTATGAACCATTCCCAAAATTAAAAACTGGAAAAAGCCAGGGAAGTGGCATTATTTAGTGCTTCCCCATGCCTCTTGACCACACCGTCACAGCAACCCGCTGGCCTGCCACAGCTGCTCCCACTCAGCCCCCGATGACGTCACATCACATCGCCTGACCTCTGCTCCCTGAACAGACATGCACATGAAAACAACAGCATGATGCGTCCTCTCATCTTGAAATAGTTTTTTGACTCACAGACAGCCCCTCCAAGGGACGTTGGACTGTGACTTTGCTAGGGGCAGTGACCAAGTATGTTTCTAGATAAAATAGTCCAGTGGAATATCATGGCAGGTGTCCTCAGAGCCAGGCTTTGTGGCTTTGACATGGGTCCAGGAAGTAGAGCTGTACCTGAAATAGAGCACCCGCCTTGAGCAAAAGAAACTACGTAATAATCCAAAACCCAGGAGAACTGGCACAAGAGAGAGAACAAAAAAGAGAGAGGGACTCTGAACCTACAGATATTATAATAGCTACAGCATAATATGCATACATGCTAAATCTGAACAGAGGATGTTCTTTTCTTTCTTCCTTTTTATTTTTTTGCCAGTACTGGGGCTTGACCTTGAGGACTAAGCGCTGTTCCTGAGCTCTTTTGTTCAAGAAAAGCACTCTACCACTTGAGCCACAGCTCCATTTTCACCTTTTGTGGTTAATAAAAGTTTCATGGACTTTCCTGCCCCAGGGTAGTTTCAAACTGTAACTCTCAGATCTCAGCCTCCTGAGTAGCTAGGATTACAGGCATGAGCCATAGGCACCCAGCTAGGATGTTTTGATTGAGAAGGTTTAACATCAATTTCTTATCAGGGCTGGCCCTGTCTGGAAAGCCATTTCTTCATTAGACACTGTTGGCTGGGCCCTGGCAACTTCCTTGTCCTTACTCACACTTTTAGGCTCTCTTGGTGAACCAAACTTCCTCCTCTGGTGGCTCCATTTCTTTCTAGATCGTTTTGCTATGTAGGACCAAAGCTTATCCTGTCTCTGCTGCCCATGTGCCGTCCACTGCCTGCAGGTGACTTTGCTCTTTCTGATGGCTAACAAGGTACCTCTCCTCCAGTGCAGCCAGTGGCGTATGCCCATACGTAGCCCTTTCTACTAGCAAAGCTACATTGTGTTCCATAGAATTTCTGAGCACCCTCCTGCCACTACAACCTTGAGAAAGGAGAAGCCTACTTTAAAACTAGACCTTGTTCACGTGCCAGCTCCACAGAGTTCCAAGTTGGGCCTTGGGCAGCTCCTTGCTTTCTCCAGCCCTTCCTGTCCCCATTCGCAAAATAAGGAAATATGCGTGCCTTCTTTACAGGGTCATTGGAAAGACCAAAGGCTTGGGAGTATCTAGCTGAGAGTTAGCCTTAGTTGCTTTTATGATCATTGTTCTTTTACGATGTCTGATGCAATTCCTGACACATAATAGACGATGAATTCGTTTGAATGCCTTCTCTTTTCCATTGGTGACCAGTGATTTTCATCCTAGCCCTCAGGAGGCTGAGGCAGCCCAGGCAACCAAGTGGGAGCTTGTCTAGTCTAAAACTTCCTGTTCCCTCCTGTTTCTGTTCCGCTTTTTGTCTACTCTCCCTTTCTCTGTTCTTTAGGTTCCTTCTTTTCCTATTAACCCAGGTTCTTCTGAGTAGCCACAGCAGAGGTGAGGCCTGCTGTGATGGCCTGGGCAATTCTGTGGTGTGGGACACTGGTCTTTACACTCCCTGCCAAGATGGAAGACATTGAAGGCCCTTTAAAGTACCCCGAGGTCCCTTCTTCCCCTCCAGTAGATAAAGCACCGCCAAGAACTCAAAATCTACCACTGGACCTTAGACCACGGAAAGATAAATCTTTAATTTGACCAGCAAGCAGAGTGCCATTACTGATTGTGGTGGTGGTGTTCTTTCTTTGAAAGATACATACAAGAGGAATGGGAGCATCTTAATTTTTATCAGTTCTCTTTTCTATCTTTCTCCAGTACATAATTCAAAATGTAGGTGACGCCTGTGACTCAGTTATCACCATTTAAAACAGAACCAATCTCCAGGGAGCTGTGTAGACCATAGCAAGGCGATTACCAAATTAGAGGAAAGTGAGTGGGGAGGAACACTTGAAAGCACTTCATCATAAAAGCAATTTCCAAACCAGGACAGCACTTAAAAGATCTTATTCAATATTTCCTTAACCTGAAGACTACACAAAAAGCTTAGTCAAGGAATCCACTGCTATGAAAAGTTAGAGCCAGATATACCTGGAAAGTGCAAGGTAAATTAATTAGGTTTAATTAGATAGCCGACAAAGAACACCACATGATATTTGGGCAGGAAGGTAAGTTTATTTTATTCCGAACTGCCTGCCCCCCCCACCCCCCCATCTCCCACCTCCCTACAACCCTCCCCACCGGGTGGAGACCACATGGTCACAGGGACTATGTAGTCCCCCAGTGCTAGGACTTATCTAAGCCAGGGACAGGAAGAGGTGTGGCCACACCGGATCCCGAAGTGACCTCGGGGCCTGGGTCCCTCCTATGGTCAGATGGGAGGCGTGACCAGGGGTAGGCTAGGATGTGACCTAGCAGGAAGGGGAGGTGACTGTTTCCAGGTGTGCCAGTTACCTAGGTAACACAGATACTGAGCAGAAACTTAGCCATGGGGTAGGGAGGTATCTGCACCAGGCCTGCTTGGCCCAGGTCAGAAAATGGTCAGTTAAAATGAAGCAAAAACTAAGACTCTCCTGCTGGGCTCCCCTGCTGTATGCACTGGTTGCTGTTTATGGGTTCTCTCCACAGACAGATACTGAGCACCTACTGTAAGCAGCCATGGTGACCTTGAATATAACAGTGAACCAGATGGGCACAGGTCTTTGCCCACATCAAGTTTAGGTTACTCTTTTGAAAAGTTGTGCCAAGCCATATCCAAGTCAGCAGCCCTTCCCAGTGCTAAGGATGGACCTGGACCAGTCACAGGCTAGATGGGCCTCTGCCACCGACCCTCTGGCTCCTGGAAAGCAGGCTCACCAGCGTTCAGACTTCCTAAGTAGCTAGTATTACAGGTATAAGCCACCAGCACACACTTTATTTCAAATGTTTTCCCATTGTAAGTGGCTGACCTAGGCATGTTGTTGTCTATCTGTAATCCCATCTACTCAAGAGGATTGAGGTTTAAGGCCAGCTCAGGCAAAACATTAGCAGGACCTCATCATAACAACAATAACAAAGAGCCAGTGTGGTAGAACACACCTGTCATCCCAGCTGTGACAGAAGTGTAAGTAGGAGGATCACAATCCAGGCCAAATAAAACCAAAACACTGGAGATCCTATCTAGAAACTCACTCAAGCAAAAAGTTTGTGGTACGGTTGAAATGGTAGAGGTAGAACAGCTGCCTAGCCAGTGTGAGGCCCTAAGCTCAAACTCCAGACCACCAAAAAAAGATTTAAAACATTTTTTAAACTTTCTTAATTTTTTTTGTCAGGGCCTGAACGCTGTCCCTGAGCTCTTCAGCTCAAGGCTAGCACTCTACCACTTGAGCCATAGCACCACTTCTGTTTTTTGGTGGTTAATTGGAGACAAGAGTCTCTCAGACTTTCCTGCCTGGTCTGGCTTTGAACCATGATCCTCAGATTTCGCCTCCTGAGTAGCTAGGATTACAGGCATGAGCCACCGGTGCCTAGCTAAAATTTTTTTTTTAATTTAAAACTTTAAAAAAAATTTTAAGTGGTAGAACCAGGCTGATAAAACTTAAGGTTAGTAGAAAGACTCCTTCAAACCTTCTTGGCACACGAGGTAGGCCTGATACGCATAGAGATACCTATAAAGGAGTGCATCAAACCTAAACTGCTTTAAGCATCTGGCCATTCTCCAGTTATCTGACTGATTTACAATGGTCCCTCACACTCAGAACAGCCAAGTGAACTTCAGTCTAGCTGGGCAGAACTGCATAGCGTGGTCCAGATTATAGCTTTCTAAGAGAGACAAGGTTGATTCAGTTATCCTTCCATAGAAAATGAGGAAGAAGTTGAAGTTACTTAAAATTGCTACATTTTATCTTTTAAGGATTTGATTTGGAAAGATCCAGAATGAGGGTTTTTTTTTTTAAATGAGGCAACCTAAAACATTTTTTTTAGATTGATTTTGGTCCTTTCCCTTTCCATTTTGGTTCCACATATATATAACAGGCTGGAATAAACTCTTGGCTTAGCTTTTAGGACTTTATAATCAGGAATCTTAAGGAAATAATTTATTCAATTCCCTGAAAATAAGTAAGTGCTCATTTTGAGCTTGCTGCATTCTGGTCCACATTAATAGTGTGGTACTTTACAGAGAAGGGTTTGAATGACCCTGATATTGAAATTATAAATAATTGTGTACTTTTGCTAAGTTGATAAACCAGAGTAGCATGTTTTAGAACTTTCCTTTGTATTTCAAGTTGGAGTGTTACATATTCCTTGTTTTTAAAGTAGGCTTAAGCACAATGGAACTTTTTCTTTTCTGGTACTGGGGTTTGAACTCAAGGCCTCACACTTGTTTAGGCAGGTACTCTACCACTTGAGCCATGCCATCAACCCTATTTGGAACTCAGATAGGGGTCTCTTTATTTGTGGACTATTTTTGTTTGGGGGCTTTTGTTTGTTTGCCAGGCAAGCCTGGACCACAATCCTAATATTTACATTTCCCACAAGCTGGATGGCAGGGGTCACCACCACACCCAGTTTTTTTTTTTTTTTCTCAGTGAGAATCTCACCATCTTTTTCTCTCCATCTCCACCTCCCTTGTGGTGAGGGCTACAGTTGTAGACCACTGCATGGAGCGCACCTCCCAGGCTAATGAGTTTATCTCTTTAGGATGGCCCACCCCCATCCCAGACTGCCCTTGTGAAATGTAAGGAAAGTATTAAAAGTGATTGCTCAAGCCAAGTGCTGGTGGCTCACGCCTGTAATGCTAGCTTCTCAGGAGGCTGAGATCTGAGGATCGCGGTTCAAAGCCAGCCCAGGCAGGAAAGTCCGTGAGACTCTGATCTCCAATTAATCACCAGAAAACCAGAAGTGGTGCTGTGGCTCAAGTGGTAGAGCGCTAGCCTTGAGCTGAAGAGCTGAGGGACAGCGCCCAGGCCCAGGGTTCAAGCTCCACAACAGACCAAAGGAAAAAAAAAAGTGATTGCTCAGGTGACAGACAGTAGCTTCTGGTTGCTAAATAGAACAAGAGTTTGTACTTTAGACCTACCTGATTGTTTAACAAACAACAACAACAAAACCCTGTTAAGGCCTACAGGGTACATAGGCTGATGACAGAGCTCACGCTCTGTGAGTTGAGAGGAGGTAGTAATTAAAATTTCAGCTAATACCCATAAAGTGTTTTCTATGTAGCGGAGCTGAGAGCTTGTGACACGAATTAATTTCTTGTGTCCTCCCAATCTGAAAATATACTGTAGTACAACCCCTGATTTCTAGATGCGGAAACTAAAATGCTCAGGTTAACTTGATCAGGGTCCCACAGGAAGGCTCTGGCCTCCACATTCCTTCTGCCATGATCCTTTTCTCCCTCCCATTGGAGGGCTAAGTCCTAGAGTTAGGAGAAGTACAAGATATTCTTATTCAACCACAGGAAGATGGTACAGAGATCAGAACCCTGCAGGCTGCCAGCCTGAGCCCTGCCATGACTAAGAGGCCTTGCTCCTCAGCCACATCTTGCTTCTCATTCCTCTTCCTGCTCTCTCTCCTCTCCATGAAAGCTGTTCTCTGCACTACTACCATGCAGATGTGGCCATTCCTCTCCTGCTAATTTCTGCCATCTTAATCTTACTCTAGGGCGTGGGGGGGTGGGGTGGAGACAGTGTTTTATCCCTTCTAGTCTCTGATCCTGAACTCTAGTTGCACCAAGATCACCTTTGGAATGTCATCCAAACACATACTGCCAGCCCCAGCCTAGACCTGCAGAGGAGACATCGTTTCTGGACATGGGTCCTAGGAAAAACCACATCACAACCAGCCGTGTGCTGTCGCCCTGGTCTGTCTTCCTGGGCTATAAGCACCATGAAGCCTCTGTGTTTGGCTCATCTCCCCTCTCTATCTTTGCACCTAGCTAAGTCCTGGCATTAGCCAGCACTGAACAAATACTTCAGATGTGTAACTACAGTGCAAGGTGAGCTTTTCTCTCAAGGGACCATTTAGGTGGATTGCTTACACTAGCTTTCCCTCAAGCCAGGGGTCACAGTAGAACTACAGCCACTTCTTCTCCGGACAGCCATTTCCTAGCTTTCCCTGCAGGGGAAGGGGTGGACTTTGTGCCTTATTTTGTGGGAAAGGAGTGAGTGCCATGGTGATCTTGAAGTTTTAAGCAGGCTGGTAAACATCTGGATCACAGATCTACATTACTGATAAACAGACCTAATAGCTCTCCTACCCCAGGAATCAGGGTGTCCACTGAGATTTACAGTGGAGGAGAAAAAAAGTGGCCTAGCGAACACAGGGGGAAGTGAAATCCAAGTTCTTTTTTTTTTTTTGGTCTGGTCGTGGGGCCTGAACTCTGGGGCTAGGTGCTGTTCCTCAGCTCTTCAGCTCAAGGCTAGCGCTCTACCACTTGAGCCACAGCGCCACTTCCGGCTTTTTCTGCTTATGTGGTGCTGAGGAATCGAACCACGGCCTCATGCATGCAAGGCAAGCACTTTACCACTGAACCACCTTCCCAGCCCGTGAAATCCAAGTTCTTTGGCCTGGCCAGCCACCGCTCTGCCCCCGCATCCTGTTATGAACCAAGCCCTCAGCAAGTTTGCTAAGTTAATGGAAAGGAGTTGGGTTTCTTGCTCTCAAGTCTTCCCAAGGCCAGCTACTAGTAACAGTGTTCTGATAAGTTGTTGCCATCTTTGCAGCTCCCAGACCCCACATCCTGAGGCCTGCTGCTATGCACAGATTGCTCTGATCTCATTTTCCACACAAGCAGAGGCAGAGGCTCCCCAAGGGACAGAAACTGACACCATTGTTTGTCCTCTGAGCTCCATTGTCTTAGTGGATAGATTGATTTTATTTTATTTTGTCATGGGTCTTGAACTCTAGGCCTGGGCACTGTCCCTCAGCTCTTCAGCTCAAAGCTAGTGCTCTACCACTGGAGCCACAGCGCCACTTTGGGTTTTCTGGTTAATTGGAGATAAGAGTCTTACAGACTTTCCTGCCCAGGTTGGCTTTGAACCTTGATCCTCAGAACTCGACCTCCTGAGTAGCTAGGATTACAGGCGTGAGCCACCAGTGCCCAGTAGGTTTTTCTCTTACTGGCTGAGTCTTGAAGCAGTGATGTTGAGAGTGTTTTTTGTTTTAACTTCTGAAGCATCCATTAAACAGAGGGAAGACAAGCTCCCATTTAGGGAGCTCCCACAATGAGCCAAGGGTATTCACATATTCTCATTTATGCCACATGGCAGTCCCCGGCCATCTCCTGTCTCACAGAGGAACCTCGGGCCAGAACCTACATGCCTTCCTGAGGTGCTCAGAGGGATGGAGGTGGGATTTGAACACAAGTCCTTTAACAGCACAAAGCATTCCATGAGTGTAACTCCATTACATATGAGCTGCTGAGAGCAGAGACATGGACCTTGACTATGAAGCTGTCACTGCTGCTTGTTCATTCGTTCATTCGTCCTCCCTCCCTTTCTTCCTTCCATCCTTCCTTCTTCCTTTTTTCTTTCCCTTTCTTTCTTTCCCCTCCTTTCTTCCTTTCTTTTTTTCTTTCTTTCACTTTTTTTTCTTTCTTTCCCTTCCTTCCCTCTTCTTTTTTTCTTTCTTTCTTTTTCTTGCTTTTCTCTTTCCTGCTTGCTTGCTTGCTTTGTTTTGGTGCCCAGCCTGAGGTTTGAACTCAGAGCCTGAGTGTTGTCCCTGAGCTTTTTTGCTCATTGCTCTGCCAGTGGAACCACTTCCATCTTTTTTTAATGTCATGATGATGATGATGTAATTGTGCAAAAGGATTACAGTTCCATAAGTCACCCCCATGAAACATGTTTCCACTTCCTGGCATTCATTCTGATAATCAGCTTTTTCCTGGTTAATTGGCGATAAGAATCTCACAGATTTTGCTGCCTCAGCTGGCTTCTAACCAAGGATCCTCAGTTCTCAGTCTCAGAGTAGGAAGGATTACAGGCATGAGCCTGTAATCAGATAGCTTGTTGCTATCTGAAGCTTCCTAAAAGAAGCAAGGAATAGCTGTCCTCTGTTGGGTGTAGGCACAATGTCTTGCACGCTACATGGATCACTCTCATTTATTCCTCATGACAGCTCCTTGGCAAGGTACAGACTGGTAGAGGGACTTGCCAGTGTGGCAGTGCCAAGACTCACCTAGGTTTCTACTGGTCTGCTTCCTCATGCTCATATAACCCTGTCTCCTAACATGCGCTCTTATGAAAGTTGTCTGCAGGTGTTTGATTCAGAGAACATGCTGCCTGGCTACGTAGAGATTGGAGCACACACAGTGAAGGCTGCATGATTCTGTTCAAATAAAGATTATGCCATGTGCTCTTTCCCCAGATCGGCCATGGATCTGGAATATTCCTTACGTCAAAGCACCAGACACACACGGGAACATGTGGGTACCCTCCTGATGTCCAGCGCTGTGAGGTCAGGCGATGCTGAGCCCCTCGCCCCGGGCATAGAAGAACATCCAGAACACTGCACATTGTTCTCACTGGATCTTCACCTCCCCTAAAAGTCCTATTTGTACCCACAAAACTGTTTGCAAAAGGTCACTCAGGAACAGAGATGTCGGTTGTGCTTTTAATGGCTCATTCTCAACATTCTCACTGAAAATAAGTGTTATTTTCTTAATTTCTTTTTCTCTGCTTTGGAGAATAAGCTATTAAACTGCATTGAGTTAAGAAATGTGTGCGGATGTGACATGAAACCATCCTCAGGGTGGTGAAGATGCCATAATGGCTGTTCTGGACTGGAGCTTGACCTTGACCTTGTGCTTGGGCCTCCACTGGTCTCTATGTAGCCATTGACAGAACGTTTCAGAGAAAGAATGTGATCCTTGGTTCCTTCCACCTTGCAGCTTCCTGAGTGTGTCTCCTAGGGGTTTTGGGACGTTTCTGTGGATGTTCATATCCCTGGATGAGCTGCTTCCATCTCCTGAAGCTCAGCTAGCTTTCAGCCTCAGCTTCTCAAAGTTCTCATCCCTGTCAAGCACCCTGCCCTGCTTCCTGCTTCCTGTTTATGAATGGTCCCATCCGACCCCACCCCTGCCATTTTCCCAGCCCTTCCCCACACTGATAGATGCCTCCTTCCAGCCCCAGAAATTTCCAGAGAAAACAGAAGCACATACAAGAATCATACAAGAAGTACATAAGCATTTTACTTGGAATAAATCCTAAAAGGTGACTTGATTTTGTAAGAAACTTAAGGCTTAGGCTTCCTGGCCCCCAGTGAATGTACCAGGACTAAGAAGTCATGGAGGAAGCTAGAGCATTCTGCACTGCCTATAGCAGCCCTCAGGCTGAGCAGCTGTCCACTGCTCAGCCAGGTGACCACAGGGATTGTAGCAAAGAAACAGAATCCATGGAGGAGGGCAGGGGACTGCATGGTGGCAGTGGCAGCTTCCAGGCGCTGTGTGGCCGGAGCTGTCAGTGTCTCTGCACCTCTGCCTTGTGGCTGCTGGACAGAGTAGTGGTACACACTAGCAAGGGTAACGCGAGCCACTTACACATCCAATGTGCATGCATGCTGGGCACACATACGAGCTGCCACTGGTGCTCAGTGCTGCTGGAGCTCACTCACCAGGGGTCCTCCTGATTTTGCTGCTCCTTTACACAGATCAATCCCCCCTGCCACACTCCTGTACCCAGCAAAACCATGCAGGTCCGCCCGGGCAGACGCTCTGGAAACAAGGCTGGATGAAGAACACATGAAGGCTGTTACAGGGGCTGAGACCCAGGAATGACACCAAGGCTGGAGCAAATGTCTCCTGAAATAGGACATCCCTTCTGTCCTGAGCCCCCATCTCCTCCCTCTCGGGCCTCATACAAACACTATCCAGTGTCTTTTCCATGCCTTCTGATAACAAACCACAGAAAAGCTTCAACCTCTTGCTTCTTTGTAGACTGTCAACAAAGACTGATCTGCGTGTGTATTTCTACATGTGGACAAAAGGAATTCCTGTCCTTTTTTCCATTAAAAGGGGGGCTGCTGTGTTCTTTGGCAGTGCCCCCTGCCATCCTGTTATGGAGGTGGATGTGGGAACCTCAAGTCTAAACGAGTTTTTTCACACCAGATAATGAGTTGCCACCAGACCTGCTGAATGATTGACAGCTGCAGAGACCGGAGGAATGCTGAAGCAGGAAGACTTCATGTCTCCCCATTCCTTACGGAGCCCCACAGGGAGAGGAAAATGGCCTGACACCTGGGGTGAGGGAGGAAGATCAACTTCTAACTTACTTATTGAACATATTCCTGAGGAATCTGTATGTTAGTTTTGTTGATATAAGTCAACCTTGAAGTTCACTGGATTGGGAGGCTGAATATCTCCATATTTTCCTGAGTTCTACCTATAGTTCAGTTCCAGTGTTAAAGTGTTTTATACTTAATCCTCACATTTACGTTCTCTTGTTTGCTTGCTTCCTTCCTTTTTTCCTTCCTTCCTTCTCTCCTTTTTTGTGCTAGTCCTGGGGCTTCAAGTCAGGGACTGGGCCCTGTCCCTAAGCTATTTTGCTCAAGTGGTGCTCTACCACTTGAGCCACAGCTCTACTATGGCTTTCCCTGCCCTCACTGGCTTTGAACCTTGATCCTCAGATCTCAGCCTCCTGAGTAGCCACCAGCTCCTGGCTTACCCAGTACTAGTTTTATTTTATTTATTTTTTTTTGTTGGTCATGGGGGCTGAACTCTGGGCCTGGCGCTGTCCCTCAGCTCAAGGTAGTGCCCTACCACTTGAGCCACAGCACCACTTCCAGCTTTTTTCTGCTTATGTGGTGCTGAGGAATCGAACCCAGGACCTCATGCATGCGAGGCAAGCACTCTACCACTGAGCCAACTTCCCAGCCTGCAGTACTACTCTTAACACAGTAACCATTATTAGCCCCATTTTACAGATGAAAAAACTAAGGATCGGGGACTGGGACAAAAGGATATCCCATATGAAGAGACACCTGTTCAGAAGCACCCTCTCCTGCACCAGGCCACACCACACAGACCCCGCTACCTTTTCCGGGGAACTTTGGTATAAGTTAGATGTTTTTCCTTTTATAGAAATTATTAATGTTATGTGACTACCAGTTTATGCATCAAACTTGGTATCTTTAAAATAAGAACCTTGAAGGGCTGTAAATGTGGCTGAAGTTGGTAGAGTACCTACTTTACCAAGCATGAGGTCCTAAGTTCAAATCCCAGGACTGAAAAAAAAAATTGGATTTGACTGATAAGTCTTTTTTTCCCATGTGAAATTAAAAGTTGATTTTTCTCAGGAAACTCATATTGAAACTTGACCAGTTGTAGGACTGTTTGAATGACCTAGATGTAACAAATCTTGAGGCCTTTTTGTTCTGGTTATGAAAGAATTGCAACTGTAACCCCTTCTTTAAGTTCACGAAAGAACTTTGCATTTTAAGAGTGCCTCAAAATGAAGTAGGCGTTCTTTATTTACATTCCTAAAATGCAGCAATTATATTGATGGATTAATGATATTAATCGTACATGACAAAGTGCAGCAAAAGCCAGCACAGGAACACAATGGTTGGCAGGAATAAAACTAGCTTGATTCTAAGTGTAGGGGTAAATCTAAAATTCAATCAATTATGTGCTAACTACATGTTGTGCATAGGTCAGATCCTAGGATGATAAAACCTTTAGAAATTCTCCAGGTTTTAATAGGCTGGTTATTTCAAGCTACTATTCATGGCATAAGAACTACAAACTGCCATTTCTTACTATATTCCCATCAACAAGTAAGTCATGTTTTAGGAAACCAGTGCTTGTATAAGAAGACTACAGGACATGACCTGCCAAGACCTGTTCTGTTGGTTATGTTCAGCCAATCAGGATACTGTGATCCATCCCCATTCACAAGTTGACCGGGGCGGGGAGGAAACCTAGTCAGATTTATTTGTCCAAAAATCACCCTGCTGGCAAGGGCAGGGGTGGGATTTGAACCTAGGGAGTGTAGATTCAGGGCTATGTTCCACATCTGGGCAGCAAACAGATATTCCTGACTCCAGCCAAGAAGCAGATTTGATGGACTGAAATTTGTGTGTTCCTCCATTGTCATGGTGAATCCTGGTCAGCATGACAACTAAGGAACGGTATGTAAAAAATCACCAAACATCACATTTGTCTGCAAGACTGAATTGCTGAATTATTCAGATCAAACCTCACTGCCACACTCCCTTTGAGCTAAATGTAGAGGAGAGCAAAGAATTGCATGATAGAATGTTTTGTTAAATTCCCAGACTAACCTACCAGGACTTAAGTCCAGGGCAGAGAGAAACAAGGCTAGAGATGAGGAAGACTGGGGCACTGTAAAAGCAGACACTTCATAAAATGAGGGGTGAGCAGATGGATCCAAAGCTTTACAAATCTCAGTACAATCAATTCCATCCCAAAGCAGAGTCTTAATTAGTTTCTGCATGTTGACCTTTAGTTCTGTGAGAAGCTCCAGTGAATGAGTTTGACCCACATGGGTGGTTCATGTAGCCAAATGTCTCCATTCACTGTGTCTTGTTCCTTTGTAATAAGGTTTTCAAAGAGCCCCAAGGCAATTTATTAAGCAGAAGGCACCTGGATCAATCTCCCTTTTTTTTGTTGTTCTTAGTATTGGGGCTTGAATTTAGGGCTTAAATTTGGGGCCTGGGCACTGTCCCTCAGCTCTTCAGCTCAAAGGGAGTGCTCTACCACTTGAGCCACAGCACCACTTCCAGTTTTCTGGTGGTTAATTGGAGATAAGAGTCTCACAGACTTTCCTGCCCAGGCTGGCTTTGAACTGCAATCCTCAGATCTCAACCTCCTCAGTAGCTAGGATTATAGGCGTGAGCCACCTCTACCCTGCTCAATCTTTCTTCTTTAATGCACAAATAAAGACAAGTTTAGAGAAGAAAGGCAAGAGAAAGATTGCACCCCTAAAGCATTTATTACAGGCCAATTTGATCATATTTTCATAAATCATCGTCATACTGTGAGGCCCATAGTCTTCAGCTTATGAGAGGGAAAAACATGTTTCCAGATCATAAACAAGAGTTGTGTCTGGTCTGTAGTGCTGGGTCTGTTCTGGCTAAGTCAGCACACATTCTTTCTGACCCCAAGGACCCGGCTGCTGCTGCTGTTTGCCTTGGCTGGCTGTTTATTCATAGGTTCTTTAGACTATTGTGAGCTGACTTGGTTTGATTGAGTTTACTATAATTTAGAGACCACTAATTTTTCATTCAATCATATTTTATCAATATTTTCATGAGAGCTGGAATGTAATCCTGGGTACTCAGGGTTTTCTTATCCACCTACCTCTGTCTCCTATGTGTCTGGGATTATATATGGCTTATTAATTGAGATGAGGGCCTAACTTTTTGTCTGACCTGGCCTCAAACTTGATCTACCCTAATTTTAAGCGATCTAAATACTGTGAGATTGGCTTAATGAACCCTGTGCAGATGCCAGAAATAACTTCATTCATAGTTTTCTCCTCAATCAATGGGAACCTTAACTCTGATCTCACACCATATAGAAACAAACTTAAAATGGATACTAATAGACACAACAATAAATAGCTTAATATATGAAGAACATTAAATATGAAAGACTGACATAGGGCCTTTGCCATAGTGAAAAACTCATGTCAGAAAGCAGACTTAGGATCAGGTGCCGTTGGTAATCCTAGCTACTCAGGAGGCTGAGATTTGAGGATCATGGTTCAAAGCCAGCTTGGGCAGGAAAGTCCTTGAGGCTTTAATCCCCAATTAACCACCAGAAAAGCAAAAGTGGCACTGTGGCTCAAAGTATTAGCGCACAAGCCTTGAGCAAAAGAGCTCAGGGACAGCACCAAGGTCCTGAGTTCAAGCCCCATGACTGACGAAAGAGGGAAAGAAAGAAAGAAAGAGAAGGAGGGAGGGACAGAAAACTGCTAGGAAACTAAACAGGCAAGCCAAATGTAGAATTGCACTGCATGTATCTGAGAAGGAACTCATAGATATGTAAATAATCCCAATAACTCAATAATAGACCAATTTTTAAATGGATAAAATATTTCAACATAAAATTTATAAAGAAAGATGAAAAATGGCCAACCAATATATGAAACATCAGTGAGCAACCACAATGAGATAGCACTAGATAGCCACCAGGATAAAGTACCTTTAAAACTAAAATGATGGATACTGCCGAGAGTTTGAAGGATTTTGAGCATCAGGAGGTTAGCACCCAGAGGTTAATTTTGAAACAAATGTCAGGAAATTTCTAACGGAAATAAATACATACTTACATACATTCTCTGACCATGCAGTTCACTACCAGGTCAGAAGCCCGTTCACCAACAGTGTGTTAGGAAAGACAAAGACTCAATAGCTATGTGCATCAGATCATACAAAATAATACGTATCCAAATGAACTCCAAGAAATGGAAATAAGAGGTTTTCTGCTTGTTACTGGTTTTGTTCTCTTTTTGTCTTATTTGTTCCTTTATCTGTCTTTGGGAGGCTTCGGGGAGGCACAGAAATGGAGGGACAAAGGGTGAACAAATGCAGCAGTGGTACTCACTACATGCTATGTGGAATATGAACTATACAGCTTGTGGGTGGGATGGGAGGGGAAAACTAGGAGAGAGTGAGGGAAGGGATGACATCGTGCAAAAAGAAATGTACTCTACCTGTCTTATGTACCCCTCTGTACACCATCTTTATAATAACAAAACATTAAAAATGAGCGTTCCGATGTGTAACCAAAAAGTTCTAACATTCCTGGTTTCTATCTAGGGTGGATGGTGGAAAGAGGAACAAGATATATAATAAACATCGTAGTGTTCACTGTAGACTGGGGAGGGGGAGGGGGTTTGTGGGTGGTACTGTAAACATACTTTATTGGTCTGTCGCCAGTTTTCCATAATCAAATGCCGAATGAATGAAGGTAATTGCAGTATTTTCTCTGGGAGGATTCATACCCCCAAAAGGCTGGGTAGAAGGGGGAACTCACCACAGGGGAGCATTTGCCTTTACTACAGCAGGCTATCTGTTCCTAATGAGGGTCTTGGGTGGATGGGCTCGTGGGGAGAGTCTCATCTCACATAGCCATTCCTTAGCGCGTCGGTGTTGTCTCCCACGTGCCCTTGGCTGGTGACTGGAGGGGCCACGTGGGACTGGGGACGGTGCGGGGGGGATGTATGTGTGAAGAGCACGGAGCGCCCTCTCCTGTCCTCCAGGGAGCCCTACCGGCCAGATGGGCACCTCCTCCGCTCTTCGGGGGTCTGCGCACGGGGGGGGGGGCTGCGGGCAGGGACCCGTGTTGGGAGGGGGAGGGTGGCAAGGACGGTCCCCGAGGCCCGGGGTGGGGCGGGGGGGAGGGCTCGGCCGCCGGCAGCTGCGGGGCTCCACCTGTTGCGTCTGGGCGCGCGGGGCAGGGAAGCCAAGCGCGTGAGCACCGCAGGACGCCCAGGGACTGGGCCCCCAGGGCCGCCCAGGGGCTGAGACCGGGCAGGGCGCCCGGCGGATCGCCGGAGAGCCTGGCTGCTGGTCTGCAGGCCACCGTGGGCGAGAACTGAGAGGCCAGGGGCAGCCAAGCCAGGGGGTGGCCCAGGTGGAACTCCGGGTCCTCTCGGCCGCTCTCCAGGGAGCCGGGCTGGTAACGCCAAACACGGGGGGCGGGGCGGGGAGAAGACGTCCCGTGTGGCGGCCAGGGGACCAGGGCGTGGTGGCCCGGGCAGGCGGGAGAGCTGCGGGAAGGTGAGGCTGTCGAGGGTGGGGAGGAAGGCTGCCCCGGGGGGAGGAGGCCGCTCAGGGGGAGGATGCCCGGGGAGAGGCTCCGGCCTTCCTTGGCTCCCATAATGCAGCCTCCCTTTCTGGTTTTCCGTCTCCAGCCACTTCGCCTGCTGGACGCCGCGCCGGGCCAGAGCCAAGCGGAAGATCCGAGTCCGCAGACGCCGCCCGGCACCGTGCCGGACCTGTGCCAGCTCCCCCCACTCTGCCCCTCCCGTCCCCCCAACCCCGGCCGCCCGCTGTGAGTCGTTCCGGAGGCCCGAGTCCGGTTCCGCCCGGCCGCAAGGACTCAGCACCGCGCACCCCCCACCCCGATCCCGCGCAGCGTCCCCCCGCCCCGCCCCGTCCGAGCCTTCCAACCAACACCTGAGGAAGCGCCGGCCGCCGCCACCACACCCCGAGGCTCCGCTTACCCGCCGGTGCCCCGCCAACCGCGGCGTCCGCTCCGGGCCGAGTTCGAGTCCGCCCGAGTTGGCCGTGAGGACGCGCCACGCCCCCTTCCCGGG
>NW_012267218.1:10959066-11051567 GCF_000151885.1 Dipodomys ordii | reverse complement strand
CCCTCTCCCCCAAGGGGGGGGGGGCCAGTGCTCCCCTCTCCCCATCCAGCCCCGGGAGGACCGCGGCCATGGCCGGCCGGGGCTGCAGCTGCGGCCCCGGGCACCTGAACGAGGACAACGCGCGCTTCGCGCTGCTGGCCGCGCTCATCCTGCTCTACCTGCTGGGCGGCGCCGCCGTGTTCTCGGCGCTGGAGCTGGCGCACGAGCGCCAGGCCAAGCAGCGCTGGGAGGAGCGCCTGGCCAACTTCAGCCGCGGCCACAACCTGAGCCGCGACGAGCTGCGCGGCTTCCTCCGCCACTACGAGGAAGCCGCCCGCGCGGGCGTGCGCGTGGACAGCGTGCGTCCGCGCTGGGACTTCACCGGCGCCTTCTACTTCGTGGGCACCGTCGTGTCCACCATAGGTAAGGGACCCCGGCGGCGCCCCACCTGCCCGGGGGCGAGACCGACACCCCTCCACACGCACACACCTCTCCCGCAGCCTCTGCGGGGAGCCGGCCGCTGCCTGCTCCACAGGTGGTGCCGGGCGGTGCGCTGCGAACGCGGGCGGGCAGCGAGGGTGGAGAAGAAAACGCAATCTCAGCTCCCCTCCCCGGAGCCAGGACTGGGGCGGGGAGGGGGGCAGGCAGGGAGGGGTGAGCCTCCCCCCACCCCCACCCCAAGAGATGTGAATGCTCCTTAAGTTGGACAAGTTTTGCTGTGGACGTTTCCATCTGATGAAGGACTGACCTTGCGAGTGGGGGGCACAGGAAGCGGTGGACGTTGGTTGAGCCGAGATCACACACACACACACACACACACACACAATCACAATCACCACGGACGGTAATGTCACACTCTCCTAGAGAAAGTCCCATCCGGTTGCACGATTGCACGTGTTAAGGAGGCGAAAGTGTGAATGGGAGGATGGAACGCGCTGCCCAGCAGGGAAGAACCAGGGAAGAAGTTGAGTGAAGTGACCTGGGGGGGGGGGCGAACCCGTTAGAACTCAGTGTCGTTTGTGTTCGGGAGTGGAGGGGGTGAAACACACACCTCTTGCATGCTGGGCTGAGCGGGCTGATCTCTGCTGGCTAAGGGGGTGTGGGGCGCAGATCAGCAGCGTGTACCTCCCTGGGGACAGCTGGGACCCAGGGTGTGACAGGGCCATTGTCAGTTCTGCCTCTGTGCACCCTCAGAAGGATGTTCATCCTTGACGCGCCGTCCAGCGATGGGAGAGTGCGGGGGAGACGCTGAGCAAAGAGGGCAGCGTGAGGAAGGGGCTTGGAAAGGCCAGACAGAGACGAGTGTGGCACAGCAGAAAGGCCGCTGGTGGCAACGGCCTAGGGAGGGTCTGAGCCCCTCAGCCAGGACGCATCAGCAAGGCAATGGTGGCAAGGCAAGCCTCCCCAGACTCTGTGCTAGGGAGGTGTATCCAGGGGTAAGAGCAGGCATGAAAGGCTTCCTTCCAAACATAGGCCAGCGAGCAACCGGGACCAAGCCAGGGCTTCAGCTGCTGAGCGGGAAGCCCGGGCGGGAACCACGATGCTTAGGGACACAGCTATGTTGCAAGGCCTTGCTCAGTGGCCTTGCTCACAACTCCGGTCTCATCTTGGTGTCTCTGTCTACCTGCTGCGATCACACAGCAGTAGCTGGGTGTCCTTGGCTGGCACCGCAGGGCCCTGCGGGTGATAGAAGAGAACCATCACCCTCTTCCTTCCCCCAGCTCACATTCTCTGCCCGACACAGAGCACTGGTCCGCCCATCTCTTCTCCTATACCTCAGAAGCCAGTTCCAGAATTTCCACACAGGGAGGCTTGGGGTCACTTGGAATTTAACCTTGGTCTGCTGCATTTGCATAGCTAGTAGAGGATTTTTTTTTCTTCTGTAGATGGGATGATTTGGGGAATGGTTTTGATGGGAGATAGGGGTGTCAAATCTCCCCACTACCATTGCAAGCCACCCTTTGAAGCTCCCCCATGGGCGTGGAAGCATGAAGGAGCAGAGTCTATGCAGGGGCTGCTGGACAGCAGTGGATGGGGGAGGGAAGAGGGGGCACAGAAAAACGCTACAGGCAGAGGCAGGACAGACACAGGGCTTGGGGATGCAAATGTGTTCACAAAGCAGGTGAAGCATGATGAGGCCTGGGCAGCGTCTGAGGTGTGGGGTTCTGGCTCTGTAACTTGGGCATGTTGCTTAACCCTAGAGAGTGCCCATCCTGGCATCGGGCAGTCACACTAGCCGCTCAGCCTCATGAGGTCTGCCTCCTGCCCTCGGCCTCCCTGAAGCCCACTTCCTCTTCCAGGACAATGAGCTCCTGTAAGGGAATTCCTATTACAAAGGACAAACCATCCATCACCTGTGAAGACATCATAGCTTTTGCATTTTAAACATCTTCTAAACAATCCCACCCATTGCTGTTGTAGGAACAGCGTTTGCTGGTTTTGGTTAGGGACTTGTACAGATATCTGGACACCCATGTTCCCATCACTATTATGTTCCACAGCCCGAGGGAAGCCCCACCCCCAGGAGGAAGCCCCTCCCCCAGGCCCACCCACAGAGGCTTGAAAATCACCACGTGGTGTCTACAAGCAATGAGTCCCTTCTTAGCCAAAAGGAGTGAGATTTGTTAGTACAGTGCAGATGGACCTCGAAAACAATTTTATTTGGTGAAATAAGCCAGACACAACAAGGCCAAATATTGTGTGGTTCTAGAAAAACCTGGGGAAGCAGAGAGGAGGCAGGGACTGAGGGAAGGCAGAAAGAATGTCTCTGTTGTGTGGGTAGAACTTCCGTATATGCTCTGGGAGAATTTACAGGTAAAGAGCATAGCTACTATTTCTGCCTAAAAGTGGCTAACTTAATTTTGGTAAAACTGCTAAGGCAAACACAACATTGTGAATATATCAAATGCTATCCAACTGTCCATCATGAATAGTTAAAGTGATATATAACTTCACAATAAGAAAGATTAAATAAAATTTTAAAAATTAAAATATAATATGGGGATGTTGGTGATTTTTTAGAGGGGGGAGCAGGTAATCACTGGAAACAAGAAGTATCTTAAAGGCAAGGCACTGGTGGTTCACACTTGTAATCTCAGGAGGCTGAGATCTGAGGATTGAGGTTAGAAGCTAGCCCAAGCAGACAAGTCTGAGACTCTTCGATTAACCAGCAAAAAGCTGAAAATGAAAATGTGGTCAAGTGGAAGAACATCAGCCATGAGCAAGCAAGAGCCTGAGGCTCTGATTCAAGATCCAGTACCAGTGCATGTGCATGTGTGTGCATGCACACGCATGTGCACACATGCACACACACACACTTGAGGTCAAGACCAGGGAAAAAGCTTTTGAAATCAAATTGTGGGCAATCCAAACAATAAAATATTGAGAACCACAGAGTATATTAAATTATAAACTGGTACCAAAACACAGAACAGACCTTAATCAGGTAGGCAGGAAAGTTGAGATCAATTCCATCTTGCAACAAAAGGAAACTGAGGTGCAGGAGGCATAAATACCTTGTTTATTTAGGGTGAGCATGGCCAGAATAACGTCAGGAGGAAGGCTCGTTGTATCCATTCAGAGAAGATTGGGTTTGTTCAATGACATACTTGCCACTTGGAAAATTCCAGTAGCTTGGCATTTGAACTGTGTTGTATAGCTCGTGGTTCTCACCTCTGTCATCCAGCAACCCTGCTTCTTGCAGGAGCTCATCTGAGCCTGTCACATTAGAAATTCTTGGTTATGTTATAAAATAGAATGGCCTCTTATTTTTCAGATCGTTTGTTGATTGATAATGCTGCCATTTGAACTCAGAGCCTCATGCTTGCTAAACTCCCAGCCCTTTTTGCATTCATTATTTCTTAGATAAAGTCTTAGAGTCCATTACCCAGGACTTGTCTCACGTTGTGATCCTCTGTATAGTTGAAATTACAGGCTAGCCTCAAACAGCAGTCTTATCTCTATTTCACAAATAGCTGGGATTGGGCTGGGAAGGTGGCTCAGTGGTAGAGTGTTTTGCCTTACATGCATGAAGCCCTGGGTTCGATTCCTCAGCACCACATAAGCAGGAAAAAGCTGGAAGTGGTGCTGTGGCTCAAGTGGTAGAGCGCTAGCCTTGAACTGAAAAGCTGAGGGACAGTGCCCAGGCCCAGAGTTCAGGCCCCACGACCAACAAAACAAAAACAAAAACCAACCGAGCAAACAAAAAAACCAAGTAGATGGGATTAGACATCCATCACCATGCCTAACCTGATTTCCTTTTTTAAATCCTGAACTTCATCTTTTGATCTTGTCTCTGCCATGCTATTCTCTGTGAGGGAGAGAAGACTGGTCTGAATGTAACCCAGGTAATTCTTGATATCCTGTCTAAAATAGTTCTCCTTTCAAAGAAGCATGATCTAATTGCCCACATGACTTACAAATACATAAACTCTATGTGTTTGCATTTCCAAAGCGCCTTAAAAAGGCTCTAGTTTATAAGGAAGCTTATAAAGGAAGCTGCCGCTTCTTCTTTGCCATGTCTTTCTTATCTCACACGAGGCCTGGCAGGCACCTCTCCTCCCTAAACCCTCCTCAAGGTCTCCCTGGTCCTCAGTGTGCTGACATTCTGTTCTCTGTGGGGACCCTCTCCCCCCACCCCCATTCTCAAGACTGACAGGGTGCTCCAGTGCTGGCCCACTATTCTCTGGTTGGTAGCAGATTCTCCCTGTAGTGGGCAATCCTGGGAGCGGCCCTGTAACCGCCTTTCCCCTTGGAAGGAAGGAGAGGAGAGAACGGGGGTGAGGATGGAGGCCACTAGGTTATTCATGACTTTAATAATTTGGGGCATGAGGAGGGGGGTGCAGAAAGCGATGGGAAAGTCCCCCCCCATTATTCCAGCCTCTGCCTCCTGCACTTACTTTACCTGAATTGCCAAGCGTTTTACCACGCTCTCCAAATGCTGTGCTTTACACCCCCATCTTCCCGTGGACAGACAGCCATCTTTAGAATTCTCATTAAGTGCTCAGGGTTGGTTGGTCCCAACATGTGATCAAAACTGCCTGCCAGCCTGTCTCCTCTCCATCCCTTCCTTGGAAGGGAAATCCCTGGGTCAGTGAGCCCAAGGGTCAGACCATAGATGGAAATGGGGTGCAGGACATTGCGGGAACTATGCTCTGGAAAGGTGTTCACTTTCTCACTCTAAGACAATACTGGGCTGGCCAGGCAGGTGACTGCGTCTTCAGCTAAGCCTTGGCCCTGAGACCTCTGGGCTTTGCTCTGTGAAGGCATGAAAAAACAGGAAGTCCTGCTCACTTCTGCTGAACTGGCAGGAGCAATTTGATGTCACAATTTGCTGCAGTTTCTCTTCCTGTAGGACCAGGACCCACCATCCCTCAGAGAGGGAACTTTTGATGTCACAAAACTTGCTGAAGTTTCTATTCCTGTAGGATCTTTGGTCCCCTCCCAGGACTAATCTCACATATTACCTGTGTTGTTGCAAACTCACTTATTTCTGAGAGAGGACGGGGATGGTTGTATTCTCTTAACTCTTCCGATTGTCATGGCCACATGTGATGTAGTCCTCCCTAGATCCATACTATTTTTTTTGTCTTTTACACTATTTCCGATATACTTTGCAAGACTTTCATCTGTTAATGTTAATAGTTTAGCTGTCCTCAGAGTTGGATCTGGAGGTAACGTGTTGTATGCACAATACAATTTATGAAACTAGTGGTAGCTGTAATCCTAGCGATTTGGGAGGCTGAGGATGGGAGGATTGTGAGTCAAGGCTATTCCTGGCTAAGAAGTTCAAGAGATGCCCTTCTCCAGCAATAGCTGGGTAGAGTGGCACATACCTGTCATCTCCAGCATGGTGCCAGGCTCACTAGGGCAGAAAAGTCCGCAAGACTCTGTCTGCATGGAAGGAAAGCTAGACAGGTGGTTTGTGTGTCTGTGACCACAGTGACAGCAGTGGCAGGGGGGCGCACCCTCCTCCTACAGAACACCCTGAAAGACACAGGGTTGGATGCCTGGCGAGTGGCAGAGCACCAGGTTAGCAAGCAGTTCTGAGTTCAGAGGCAAAAGAGCTGGGCTCCCACAAGAATCACTCACCACCTGTGGCTGGGCGATGGCTGTGTCTGCGGGGAGGGGCCTAAGTGACCAGAGCTCTTGGCTGTCTCCACTCAGCTGGAGTAGCAGAGCCTGCAAAGCGGGGCAGTGGATTCCTACAGCATCCCGATAAGAGGTTTAGAGGCGTACAGGTGGTGCCCACAAGGGCTTCCCACAATTCCTGGTCCTTCCCCTTACACGTGATTGGCCAGTGCTTTGTCCCAGGGTCATAGCCAGCTTCCAGTGTGACTAGAAAATGAAGTCTATATTTTTTTTCTTCTGTCGGTCATGGGGCTTGAACTCTGGGCCTGGGCACCGGCCCTCAGCTCTTCAGCTCAAGGCTAGTGCTCTACCACTAGAGCCACAGCACCACTTCCTGTTTTCTGGTGGTTAATTGGAGATAAGAGTCTCAGAGACTTTCCTGCCCTGGCTGGCTTTGAACCTTGATACTCAGATCTCAGCCTCCCAAGTAGCTAGGAAAGTCTCTCTATTTAAAAAAAAACTCTTAATTATCTTTAAGTCGTTATGCAAAGGAGTTGCCATTGAACAAAGCAGTTTCTAAAAGGACTGCCTTGGTCATTATCACCTCTTTCAACATTCTCACCCAACCCTCCTATCCCTTCCCTCACTTTTCTTCATTTTTAGGTTGTGTATTTCATTCATTTGCAGTTTATGCACACAATGCATCTTGATCGGTTTCATCCCTTCAACATTGGCACACTTATATTCCAACAAAGACCCACCTAATCCAACAGCTTTGGTACAGCAGAAAACTGTGATAATGAAATCAACCTTGCCATTATAACATTGGCTTATTTCATCTGTGATGTAAAGTATGGTGTTTTTCAATCAGAATATTGAGTAGAATGAAATATTTATAAATGCAATTAATTGCAACTGTTGGATTATGGATTTTCACTCAAAAATTTTGGAAATTCTTATTTTTTAAGTGAAAATGTGACATTTATTAAAGAAAGTTGATCAAAAGAGAAAGATGGAAGGAAGGAGAGAAGGAAAGAAAGAAAGAATGAGAGAGAGAGAGAGAGAGAGAAACAGAAAGAAAGAAAATGAAGTCTCTATTCCTGCTATCAGGTGTGGCAGTAACATTACACAGGAATTCTGATGAAGCCCCATCTCCCCAGAGCCCAGGAGAAAGTTCTGCAGGCCCTGTGGATCAGGCTCACCTGACAGACTTAACAGATGGGTCAGGATCCATCCCTGTCCCCATGCAGTGTGAATGGAAAGGGCTGTGTTGGTGAGGAGGCTGTTGAACGTAATAAAGAATTCTGGGTAGCTCAGGGGAAGAGAAGAAGGGTGGAGCCAGGCACCCATTTAAGTGATAGAGTGCCAGCCATAAGCAGAAAAGCCAAGCTGGAACAGGAGTCCTTGAGTTCAAGAACCAGTACAGTGCGTGCGCGCGCGCACACACACACACACACACACACACACACACACACGGAGACTATTCTTCCTCCCACTGGATTGTTTTGGTGTTCTTGTCAGTAATTAATTGAGCATCAGTGTGAGGGCTGATTTCTGGACTCTGGACTCTTTCATCTGTAGGTCTGTCTGGGCAGGACATGGTAGCTGTGTGGTCAGTTGTGGAATGGAGGGGGGAGGGGAGAGGTGAGCTTTCCCTGTTGATCTTCCTTTTCAGCTGTCTTGACTACTCTGAGCTCCTTAATCCTCCAGGTGAATTTTAAGATGATCTTGTTACGTTCTACATACTAATCTGTAGACTAATTTGTAAATATTACCTCTGACTACGTTAAGTATCCCAACCCATGAACATGAGAGATCTTTCCATTTATTTGGATCCTTTAGGGTGTATGGGTGTGAGCATGCATGTGTGCACCAGTCCAGGGACTTGAACTCAGGGTCTGGGCACTGTCCCTAAGCTTTTTTGCTCCAGGCTAGTACTCTGCTACATGAACCACAGCTCCACTTCTGGCCTTTTGGATGGTTACTGGCAATAAGAGTATCATAGACTTTCTTTGAACTGCCATCTTTACGGATTATAGGTGTGAGCTACTGGCTCCTGGCCCTTTAGGTTTTGTGTGTATATGTGTGTGTGTTTTAATAAAATAGTTTTCAGAATATTAAGTTTTATACTTTTTTGTTTATTTCTTGGCAAGTACTTTATTCTTAATATTATTACAAATGTTTTTGATTAATTTTACTTTGGATTATTTATTGCAAGTGTGTAGAAACAGAATTGATTCTTGCATGTTGATTTTATACCGTGTGATCTGCTATGGTGTATTAGCTCACCCTGTGCCATATTAGTTTTAATCATGTTCTCATAGGTTACCTAATCATGTTTAATGATTTCCTATGTAGAGAAGAATGTCATTTATAAGTGGAAATAGTTTTAATCTTTCCTATAAAGGTGATATATTCTTTTCATGCCTGGGGAGACTCTTCAGTGCCATGTTGAGTAGAAGTGGTATAAAGGAACATCTTACCTTATTCCTGATCTGAGGGAACATTTCTGCCTTTCACCATTGGTACTAGTTTTACAGATTGACTTTCTAGGTAGGAAGAATTCCAGAATTCTGTTCCTAGTTTGTTGAGGGTTTTAAATCACACAGACACTAGTATTCACCTGGATTCCTTTTGTGCATCCACTCAGATGATCTGGTGCTTTCTTCCTTATGCTTTTGATATTGCATCTAATGATCTTTAGATATTAAATCACACTTAGATTCCTAGAATAAACACTACTAGGGCGCAGTCTATAATTCTTTTTGTATACAGTTTGCTAATACTTTTGTGTTCACCTTTATTTTTTTTTGTCACCGTGAAAAAATACCTGAGGAAAAAAACTACTTAAAGAAGAAAGGAGTTGTTTTGGGCTCCTGGTTTCCAGAAGTTTTCATCCAAGGTCAGATGGATCCATTTCTTTGGGCCTAAGATGAGGCAAAATATCATGCATTCCATAACATGCACAGGTGACCAACTTCCATCAACTAGGCCCCACCACCTCCAATACCATCAAATGATGGAGTCATATACTAAATTAGATCCAACAGCTAGAGACCAAGCTTTCCACAGGCCAGCCTATCAGCGAACACTTCATATCTAGTGCCTAACACTTATGTAAGGGATCTTTGCATCTGTATGCAAAAGAGATATTCACCTGTTTGTTTTTCTTTGCATCTCATGTCTTTGTCTTGGTATGAAGAAAACACTGTAGACTTATAGGATGCATTGAGGAGTATTTTTTGATAATTCTTTTCCCTTCCTTTCATAGTACAGTTATTCATTAACCTGCCTGTTCTTCTGATTATAGGACATGTGGGTTGTTTCTGATTACTTGTGGTACAACAGCTCTCTAAAGCACATATTTTAATTTAAAGTACACTAAGTATGGATCGTACAAATTTTTTAGGATTAAATGTATTTATTTATATTTTTATCATTAAGATACTATACAGAGGGGTTACAGGTACACAAGCAAGGTTGGATCATACAAATTTTTGAAACTATGTAAACTTAATATTCTTTTATTGCCGGGCACCAGTGGCTCATATTATAATCCTAGCTAATCAGGAACCTGAGATCTGAGAATTGTGGTTCAAGGCCGCCTGGACAGACAAGTTTGTAAGAATCTTATCTCTGGGGCTGGGAAGGTGGCTCAGTGGTAGAGTGCTTGCCTTGCATGCATGAGGCCCTGGGTTCGATTCCTCAGCACCACATAAGCAAAAAGAAAAAGCCGGAAGTGGTGCTGTGGCTCAAGTGGTAGAGCGCTAGCCTTGAGCTGAAGAGCTGAGGGACAGCGCCCAGGCCCAGAGTTAAGGCCCACGACCGGACCCAAAAAAAAAAAAAAGAATCTTATCTCTAATTATCCGAAAGCTGGAAGTGCATAGGAGGTATGGCTCAATGGCTCAAGTGGTAGAGTGCCAGCTGGCACACACACGCACACACACACACACATATACACACTTTTTTTTTTTACTGTATTAGCAAGAATCTTATTCTCACACACCTGACATGTACTGTCTTCTTCCTCTTCCTTGGTCCTATGCTAAGCATTCTGCATGCATAATCTTTCATCCTATGATGCAGGATGATTATTTTCCCCAGAACTGTGAGAAAACTGAAGCATAGTGGTAAACTGAACTCAGCCAAGATCATGCAGCTAGAGAGTTAGTGGACCTTTGAATCAAACTTTGTGCAACCATGCGATGGCCCTGGTTCTGGGTTTGTTTTTGCCATTGATGCATGTGTATTTGTCTCCACAGATGAATATTTTTACAAGCTATTGTTTGAGAGAAACAATAGCTTATATAATAAAACCATTGGAAGAGATCTGGGTGGTCTACATTGACATGTTCTCTTCTTGGTTTCTTAGAGCCATGCCCAGCACCTGCCCCAGGTCAAACATAAAGTTCAGTTGGATGCAGTGGGAATGCATCACGTTCCCACGCTCAACTGCAGGAGTTGCCAGCCTGGGTCTAGGAATAGAATTGAAGGCATCTGTAAATTGAGATGGGAAAAGAATTTCATGTTGAGGTTTGTTAACCTCAGAATGGATTCTGACAAACTCGCAGCATTTCCTTCAATAAGAAACACAGGGAGCCGGGTGCCGGTGACTCACACCTATAATCCTAGCTACTCAGGAGGCTGAGATCTGAGGATCATGGTTCAAAGCCAGCCTGGGCGGGAAAGTCCGTGAAACTCTTATCTCTAATAAAAACCACCACTAGAAAACTGGAAGTGGCAGTGTGGCTAATGTGGTAGAGCGCTTGCCTTGAGCTGAAGAGCGTAGGGACAGCACCCAAGTCCAGAGTTCAAGCCCCACAACCGACCAAAAAAAACCAAAAAACCAAAAAAAGAAACACAAGGAGCAAAGCAGAAGTATGATAGGAAGCCTGTGGCTCTGCCATCCATGGAACTTGCAGGTGTGTTCCTGTACTTCACAGATGTGGTAGGACTCCATCACCTTCAACCCCCACCCCCCCCCGCACCTCGCAGATAAGTGGAAGTTACGTGTTGCTTCCTGATTTAAAATGCATCACGAAACTGGGTATTGGTGGCTCCTATCTGTAATCCTAGCTACTCAGGAGGCTGAAATATAAGGATAAGGATCACAGTTCAAATCCAGCCCTGGCAGGAAAGTCAAGTGAAACTCTTATCTCCAGTTAACTACCAAAAAAAAAGGGCTGGAAATAGAGCTGTGGTTCAAGTGGTAGAGCGCTGGCCTTGAGTGAAAAAGCTCATGGACAGTACCCAGCCCCTGAGTTCAAGCCCCAGTCCTCCACCCCCCAAAAAATAATAAAATACATCATACATTCATTGTTTGGCTTAAAAATTGTGCTTTAATATGGTCACTTTGGTAACTCTTTTCATTTTATTTGTTTAAAAAGACACTATGCCTAGAGACATCCATCAGCTTCCCCTGACTACCAAAGGCTCCTTTTGTAACAACAATAAAGAAAAATCCCAAAAAACAGGAATTGAGAAACAGACCAAGTCTGCTTTTGAATGAAGAGGAAGAACCACCCTGCCCAGGCTCTGTGTGGCCACTTCCTATGTGGTTAGTGAAGGCCGTTGATCCTTTGTTACTGTTTGGAAATGCACTACACATATACCTGTTGCTCAGTCAGCAAAATCTCCTTCTTTACCGATGACTCTGAGGAAGCCCCCGGATGTTGAAGTGTCTAGACATCGTTCTTGGGAGCAGCAGTGACCACACTCCTCAGAACAGTAAGGAAGAGGCACCCCTTGGAAATGTCCTGTTTAGAAGGGCGAGATGGCTCATGCCTGTACTCCCAGCCATTCAGGAAGCAAAGGTAGGAGGATCAAGGTCTGAGGCCAACTTAGGCAAATGTTTGAGACCCTATCAAACACAAAACAAAACAAAATACACACACACACACAACAACAACAACAAGTTGGGTATAGTGGCTGTCATTCCAGCTATTCTAGAACTGTAGTAAGAGGATCCTGGTCCCAAGACAGGCCCCCATAAAAAGCATAAAACTCTACCTGAAAAAGTAAACCAAAAGCAAAAGGACTGAGAGTGTGGCTCAAATAGCAGAGCACTAGTCTAGCAAGTGTAAGAGTTTAAACACAGTACCACCAAGAAAAAAAATGAAATTCCCAGTTTCTAGGCCTGTGCAGAGTTGTCCTGTATTTGGCTGGTGAGCAAGGTCCTCTAACTCTTAGCCCACACCTTCCCCAGAGAGGATTTGGAATAAGGAATACTTCTTGGTGGCTTAAATCCCTGAGTGCAAACTCAGTACTGCCTGGGAAGATAAACGAAACAGAAAAAAGCATCATGATTCTCAGATGAGGGAAAGGCACCCACAGCCACCATGTGAGGCATCTGTTTTGCCTTAGATGCTAGATCACATACATACACCCCAGGTAGAGACCGCAATTACAAAACTTAAAGCTGCTGAGTTAGGCAGATTTGTTCTAAGTTTTGATCTGTGTGCAGTATCCCCCCTGATTCTTATCACAGTAGCCCAAGGTAAATATTGACAGCCCCACTTTGCAGACAGGTAAACTGAGATCTAGAACTATTTGTCTCTCGCCCCACAGCCACCAAAGCGAGAAGCAGGTGCATAGCTCTCCAGAGCTCACACTTTTGGAGACCACTGCATCTCCTTATAGTGGAGTGTGAACTCACCCATTAGTTGAGCCTCATCATCCCCAAATACCTACTTTCTCCAGGCACTGACAAAGAAATTAATACACAGCATTGTTGGTGAAATCAGAATCAGTCTCATAGCCTCTTGCTTTTATTCTTCTTTGGTGGTTTTTCTTGTTTGCTTGCATAAGAGCCATCCCCCTGACTTCTCTTTGCCATCTTTGCTTGTAAAGCCAATACAGGACAAGTCAAGGAAGTAAAATGGTATTTGTTGTTGCTGTTTGTTTGTACCAGTACTAGGTAGGGCTCAAACTCAGAGCCTCAGACCACTCTACTACTTAAGCTAGACCCACCTCTACTTCCAGCTTTTTGCTGGTTCACTGTTGACAAGTTTCTCAGATTTGTCTGCCTGAGCTGGCTTCCAACAGGGATCCTCAGATCTCAGGCCCCTGAGTCACTGGGATTACAGGCATGGGTCACTGGTGCCCAGCTAAAGTGATACTTTTTGATGGTGTATTTTGCCTCTTTCTAGGTGCTCAGCCACAGATGCGGCAGAAATATCAAAGTGAGCTGAAGGGACCCCCATGGCGAGCAGATGGGGGCTGGGGTGGGTTGAGGTTCTCTATGACAAACCCTACAGAGAACACAATGGCATCTTAGTCTTAGCCAGTGGGATCTTCCCATCCCCCTTCCCGAGTGACTTGGGTCTCCACGTGAATGTATGTCAGATCCGTGTCCGTGAACCTCTGAATTCTATTCCTGAAGCTTTCTGGAAACTTGGATTGCCTTGAGTGTGTTTATGTGCCTGGGATTTAGGAATCCTGACTTACTATATAATTGCCTTACTGAGCTGGGACTTGTCTTACTGAGAGTCGGTGGGTGTCATTCACTGCCCTTGGCCTCTTTTCTCTTGTGACATCACTTCTAACAGCATTTTTCAAGGGCAAGGGCTCTGCAGGAACTTCCAGGGCTTGGTATCCAGTGGAACTCCAATGTCCATGTCTTCTCTCACTCCTCTGTGCTGATAGCTCGCTCAGTACTCTGTACAGTCTGTCCTGGGTGAATCTGTGTTGACCATTCTGTGGAAATGACCTGGTACAACTATGAGTCCTGGGCCCTGTCTTTGTCCCTACTGAATGAAGACCAGGCCTTCATGTGACTTCCCCCAAAGAACCATTTCTCCTGATAGAGATTACAGGGATGTAGTCATAGGCCTTTATATGGTTGTTCAACCAAATTATCACAGATCAGGCCAATAGGAGTATCAGAACAATAAGCTGATTCCATTTTTTATTATCTGTAGAGAGAACACCAGAACGGGGAGTTCTTGCTTAACTTTTCCTTCAACTTAATCAAGTCATGTCTCATCTCAAGTCATCTGGAAGAGAGTTGTATATGTCGCATTAGTACTCTGTGCACCCAAGTGTCCCCTGGTCCCTAGGGTGACACTGTGCCTCGTTATTAAAGATCCTTCTGTAGGATAGATGTTTTGCAAGAACAAATTTTGTTCTTTTTTTGTTTTTGTTTTTTGCTGCTATGAGGGTTTGAACTCAGTCAGTACTTCATGCTCGCTCAACTTGCTGGCTCATCTGGCACTCTACCATTTGAGCCATCGCCTTCAGTCTAGCATTTTGCTGGTTAGTTGGAGAGAGAACATTGCAGATTTTTTTTTTGCTTAGGCTGGTTTTGAACCTCCATCTTCCAGATTAGCCTCTCTGAGTAGCTAGGATCCAGGGGTAGCATGGAACTGTGGAGGAGGAAGCAGAGTTGAGCCATGTAAGAGTCCTAAACCAGCAGCAGGAATCATTTTCTTGGACTCTCTTCTCCGCCTTCTCTCTTCATGTCTATTTTGTCTCATGTCTCTTTACTTTTGACTTCTGCTTTCTACTTCTCTCCTCTCCTGACTGCTAAGTCCCCCACTCCTCACCCCCAAATCTTGAAATTTTTTTGCTCCTCCATTGAAACAATAAACATTAACTAGGACTGGTAAGGTGGCTCAGTGGTAGAGCTCTTGCCTTGCATGCTTGAGGCCCTGGGTTTGATTCCTCAGCACCACATAAGCAGAAAAAAAGTCGGAAGTGGCGCTGTGGCTCAAGTGGTAGAGTGCTAGCCTTGAGCTGAGGAGCTGAGGGACAGCACCCAGGCCCAGAGTTCAGGCCCCATGACAGATCAAAAAAAAAAAAAAAAAAGAAACATGAAGAGGTGAAATGGATTGAGGTATATACTTAGAAACTGATTTGTTGGATTGACCTATTTTTGTACAACTACTTAAATATATAAAATATTTTTTAAAAGAAACATGAAAACTAGAGTATTATCTCCCAAAGGAGAGAAAGATTTCCTTTTCCCTCTGCCTCTAACTAGAGAGATCTATAGGATTTCAGGAGCCATCTCCTTTTTCCAAGACCTAACAGAAAGGTAGATGTTCCCCAGATGTTTGGTCCCTTGCTTCCTGGAGAGCCTGCCTTTGGCTTATTCCACTTCTGTGGAAGGATTCAGCCTTTCCAGCCTGGGTATCATCCTCAGCTCTTTTTCTCTCCTGATCTCTTCTCTCCCCTGACAACTCAATCTCCTATGCTCCATTTTTTAATTTTTTTATTGTGAAAATACTGTACAGAGGGGTTACAATTACATGGGCAAGATGATGAGTACATTTCTTATCCAGCATTGTAGCCTCCTCCTTTGTTTCCCCTTCCCATCCTATGCTCCATTTTTTTGGGGGGGGGAGGTGGTGATCATGGGGCCTGAACTCTGGGCCTGGGTGCTGTTACTTAGCTCTTCAGCTCAAGACTAGTGCTCTACCACTTGAGCCACAGCACCACTTCCAGCTTTTTCTGCTTATGTGGTACTGAGGAATCGAACCCAGGGCATCATGCTTGCAAGGCAAGCACTCTACCACTGAGCCACCTTTCCAGCCTGCCCCATTTTCTTTCAGCATCAATTTTTTTCTTCCTGACTGAGCATCCTTATCTGGTAACATTCTCTGTGGGTGGGGGGTGGGGTGTGTGTGCACCTGTGTGCATGCGCTCGCGCACATATGCATGTTGATATTGAGGCTTGAACTCAGGACCCAGGCACTGTCCTGTAACTTTTTCATTTAAGGCTAGTGCTCTGCCACTTGCGACCTAGATCCAGTTTTTATTTTGGTGGTTAATTGGAGTCTTGTGTACTTTCATACCTATACTGGCTTCAAACTGTGATCTTTAGTTCTCAGCCTCTTGAAGAGCTAGGATTACAGGCATAATAAGCCACCCACACTTGGGGACATTGGCTGTTTTTATAGAGTCAATTTCAATTTCTTATACAGGCCACTCTGTGATGAGTTTCTGGAGACCTTACTGAAAACATGAATTCTCTGAAGAGGCTTTCCCCCTTGGCCCCACGAGCAGCCAGATGGCAATGAGACAGGTGTCCCTGCCACCGCATGCCTTGCCGCATTTGGGGGTGCCTGGGGTCTGCTTGATAATTGTATCTCTTTTGTTTCTTTGAAGCTTTGGTGTGATCATATGCAGAATTCCAGAATTGTCTCCTGAAGAGGACAGGCAGTGTTTGTTTTCTCCCAGGGAACTAGGAGTCCTCCTGGGCTGGCTCTGTCCTACGCAGGGTCGCAAGCACAGTGCAGGGCCTGCCTCGCTGAGATGTCCTTGTCTTCAGTTGGGAGACTGACTGCTTTCTGGAGCCCTGTTGCTATTTACAAGTCAGAAGCTTTCGATACTTTCAGTGCTCACTCCCACCACTCTCCTTTCTGTGCTTCTGACTCTCCAGGCTCCTCCAGGCTTCAAGCTCTTCTGACTGAGTGAATCTTCTCTGGGCTCATTATGCAATGGGGTCATTGTCCCTCAGCCTTAGGTTCATATAGACAGAAGAATCACATAATTTGCATGGCCAGAGTATAGCAAGTGGCAGAGATGCCAGCATATGAGCAACACAAATGCTTATAAAGCTGAGCGCCAGTGACTTGCACCTGTCATCCTAGCTACTCAGGAGGTTGAGATCTGAGGATCCCGGTTCAAAGCCAATCAGGGCAGGAAAAGAAATCCATGAGACTCTTATCTCCAGTTAAGCACCAAAAAGCTGGAAGTGGAGTTGGGGGTCAAGTGGTAGAATGCTAGCTTTTAGTGAAAAAGCTAATTAAGCTCCAGTACCAGCACACACACACACACACACACACACACACACACACACACTCGAACAGTTGTGGGGACACTGCATAGGCAAATTAACTACCACTCACCCTGTGTCCCTGTATTATTGTCATTAACAAAGTTGGTGTACTAATATGTTAAAATCTCAGGCTTTAGGTCTCTATCTACAAACTCTTATTTCCTTCCCAAGTCAAGGAAGTTATTTTTCTTACCATTTTCCTTGAAGGCCTTGAGTCTACCTTTAAACAGACAAGGACAGGCAGCAATTTGTCTTCAAATAGACCGGCGACAGACCTCCATTTATTTTGTAATTTCTACATGTGGAAGGCAAAGATCCTGAGCTTCTGTAATTGACAATCCAGCGAAAGTTTTGCAATTTCTTTTAAGGCTGTGTGCTATTCAACCATCAGGCCTTGGTAAGAGCTCAGTGAGGACAAGGAGCTCTCCAAAACCAGACAAGCCGGGCCCGCGGCCCTGGGGGAGGGAGGCTGTCCAGCGAGAACTGGATTCTTTGGTGTCTGTGTCCAGAGATGCTGGTTCACCTTGTAACTTGGAGCATGCTGGCTCTGTTGGGTCTCAATTTTTAGAATACGTCATTATTCAGTCTGAATAGTTATTTTCAATTGCAATCATACCTAATAACCTCCCTTTTATGTCAAACATTTTCTTATAAGAATGAGTGTTTTGCTGGGAAGGTGGCTCAGTGGTAGAGTGCTTGCCTTGCATGCATGAGGCCCTGGGTTCAATTCCTCAGCACCACATAAGCAGAAAAAGCTGGAAGTGGTGCTGTAGCTCAAGTGGTAGAGCACTTGAGCTGAAGAGCTGAGGGACAGCGCCTAGGCCCAGAGTTCAAGCCCCATGACAAAAAAAAAAGTTTTTAAAAATTTATTTGTTTGTTTATTTTGTACCAGTACAAGGCTGTGAACTCAGGGCCTTGAGCTCTTACTTGGCTGGTGCTCTACCACTTGAGCCACACTTCCATTTCTGGCTTTTTGCTGGTTAATTGGTTAATAAAAAAGTCTCTTAGGTTTCTCTGCTTGGACTGGTTTTAAGCCTCAGTTCCCAAATCTCATTCTCCTGAGTGGCTAGGATTACAGACCTGAGCCACTGCCACATGGCCAGAATGATTTGTTATAAATAAAAACAAATCTTTGCTGTCCTATAGTGAAATCTTATGCATGAAATAAACAGTGTATATATACAATTTCAAAAAGAGAGCATACTCCAGTAATTATAAAGAAGAAACAAACATTTTATAGTAATACAACATGTATCTTAATACATTAATGCTGGGGTCTGACTACACTACAGAGGTCGAGCGAGTTGGGCATTGGTGCCTTGCACCTGTAATCTTAGCTGCTCAGGAGACTAAGATCTGAGGATTACTGTTCAAAGCCAGCCTGGGCAAGAAACATCTGTGAGATGTTTACCAAAAGGCAGGAAATGGAGCTCAAGTGGTAGAGCACTAGCTTTGAGCAAAAAAAAGCTTAGGGATAGTATCCTGGACCAGCAACACACACACACACACACACACACACACACACATACAAACACACAAAGTAGTCAAGTGCTAGTAACCTTTGGGTACACACCTGTGTGGAGCTATAGGCATGAACCTGCCTGGGATGTGCAGAACTTTTGATTACACATACAACTCTTTGTTACACTTACAAAAAATGTCACTGTCCTCTGGGCACCAGTGGCTTGTGCCTGTAATCCTAGCTACTCAGAAGGCTGAGATCTGAGGATCATAGTTCAAAGCCAGCCTGGGCAGGAAAGTCTGTGTGACTGTTATCTCCAATTAACTACTAGAAAGCCAGAAATGGAGCTTGTGGCTTAAGTGGTAGAGTATTAGCCTTGAGCAAAAAAGCTCAGGGACAGCACCCAGGCCCTGAATTCAAGCCTTACGACCTGCACACACACACACTCACTCACTCACACACACTGCTCAGCCTCACTAAAGACATCCTAAGTAAGGAACTCTGCATCTGCATCTCAGAACCTGACTCCCTAAGCATTGCTGTATCCCACAGAAAGTATAGAACTCTTGAAATTCTTCATGAAAGAAAGTATAGAACTCTTGAAATTCTTCATGAAACTAAGCCCTGCCCCTCTATCTGAACCCCAGATGCTATGCTGGGGTGTCAGGTAGAGGCTGGAAGCTCTTGCTGGTGGTCCCATGTCCATGCTGGCACAGTTTTTCTGAGCTGTGTTCCATTTTATGTACATGCAAATGAGAAGCTGGCTTTAATGGACACAGCTGGGGACGCTGGGAAAGGATTGGGGGGGGCGATGGCTGTTCACTACTCAAGCCCAATTAGCGTTGCTTTCCCGGCGGTGTCATTTTCCTAGCAAGTTACTTACTGTGATTTGTAGCAGGCAAGGACAGTTAAGCCATACAGTGAAAGTCCCCATTCATTGATCTGAGACCCAGCAGAGAGGCGGGCCTGCACAGCTTTAGGAAAATCCATGAGAACTAGAGTGAGTACAAACATTCGGAAGAACTGAGTGAGTGATCACCGCAGATGGATTTTGGATACTCATATATTCCCGGAAAATCTGAGAACTGCTCAGTTCTTCCACAGCCTCAAGCATACAAACAACCTATCTTTTATCCAAGCCAACATAAATATTCTTTGTGTGTGTGTGTGTGTGTGTGTGTGTGTGTGTGCCATTCCTGGGGCTTGAACTCAGGGCTTGGGCACTATCCCTGAGCCTCTCTGTGCACAAGGCTGGCACTCTACCACTTGAGCCACAGCACCACTTCCGTCTTTTTCTGAGTAGTTTATGGGAGATAAGAGTCTCATGGACTTTCCTGCCTGCGCTTGCTTTGGTATCATGATCCTCCTATCTCAACCTTCTGAGTAGCTAGGATGACAGATGTGAGCCACCAGCACCCGGTTATAAATACTCTTGATAGGAACAACCCAGGCAAAATGAAACTAGCAACTGAGCATTGCCTGAGATGAAATTTCTTACAAATGGAACATTCTAGAAACCCCACTTAGGAAAGTTGACAGTGCCACAGAGCCTAACTGGGAATCATTTGATAGAAGAAAACATACCAAAGGAAAGCAACCAAGGAAAACAAGCACATGGTAAATGGCTTCTTCTTGAAATCAAAGACTCATATACCCTTGGTAACATTTGGATATGTAAAATCTAACCTAAGACCACTGTTCTTGAGGAGTGTGGCTCAGTTGGTAGCATACTAGCTGATGAGCAAAAGTATCAGGTACAGATTTCAAGTCTCAGCTTCAGACTCCTCCCGCCCCCCAGAAAAGGTCGACAGAAATGTGATCAAAGACAACTCAGGATGTTGTCTACAAAGGACAACACTCATACTGCTACTAATGATGATAATGGTGGTTTTGGTAATCGTTTCATAACAAAATTCTATTGAGATGGGGCCAGTGGCTCACGCTTTTCATTGTAGCTATTCAGGAGGTAAAGATAGGGAGGATTGCAATTCAAGGCCAGCCCAGGCTAAAAGTTACCAACTTCTGATTTCAACACAGAGGTAGGGTGCGGAAGTTTACATCTGTAATCCTAGCTGTGAGTGAAGCATAGGCTCACAACTCAATGCCAATTCCAGACAAAAATGGGAGACTGTATCTGAGAAAGCAAACCAGGGCTGGGGATTTGGCTCAAGTGGCAGAGCACCTGTCTTAATCAGAGTGAGGACAGCCCTCGTTCAAGCCCCAGTCCCACCAAAGGAAAAGAATAAAACTACTGGAAAGACTTTTTTTTTCAGTGAGAAACATAGTAACAATTTGTACCAGAAAAAGTATCTTAGAATACAATTCACAGAGCATACCTTTGCAATGACAGTTTTGGGAATGTTGGTAAAAATTCGTACTTTTTAAAAAAAACAAACAAGCTGAGTGGTATGACAGACACCTGAAATCCAAGCACGTGAGCGGCTGAGGCAGGAGGATCCTGGGTTTGAGGCCATCCTGTCCCACAGAACAAGCTCCAGATTAAATGATACATTGTGGCTAAACTATTGCACCGTCTTCAAGAGACAAAGGTGTTAATGGAAACAAGTGGTGAAGTCTAAGTGAGATCGGAAATAGGAATACACCAGTGTTGGGTTTTTTTTAGTTTGGAGACATGTACTATGGTAGTGGGGAAACTGCGAGAGGATTTATAAAGGCTTTCTCCATCATCTCTGCAACTTTTCTCTAGTCCGAAACTATTCCCCCAAAATAGGGCGATCTCAGAATGTCCCGGATCAAAGGAAAAAGCAAAGCGGAATTCCCATTGTCGGGTTTCCTTGACTATCTCAGCTCAACTGATCTGTGGAGTCCATTGGTTGGGCCAGTTGGTTTCCAGCTTACCTCTACGTTCTTGTATCTGTTGCCACTCCCTTGTAGTCTTTCAGGCCCTGTTATCCACTGGCCAGTCAGTCCCCATATCGATCTCCCCCTGTTCCAGACCACTTGCTCTTACAAGTCTTCACCATGTGGAGACCCAGCACACAGACTCTGCTCACATTAGAATCACCAGAGGAGCATCAACAAACACTGAGGATACCTGCTTGCAGCCACCAGAGAGGCTGATTTCATGATCTAGACATCAAGAGTCTAAAAATTTCATCACGTGATGCTAAAGTGTGGCCAGGCTTGAGATAATTGGTGTCAGCCTGTCCCTCTGGCCATCTTTCATAAGCCCAGTTGAGCCCTGCATAATGCCAGAATCCTTGTCCCCATCCTCAGGTCCCCAGAACCTTCATGTTCTCACACGGGTACCTGCAGGGGTGTGTGTATGTGTGTGTGTGTGAGAGAGAGAGAGAGAGAGAGACATACTCTTCTCTTGTGTGTTTATTGCACCCAATGGGTGGGTGAGAATTTGGTTCCATGATTCTCTGTCTCCACCACTAGGAGGTGCACGCTTCATTTTCTCCGGATAGTTTTAACCACCATCCTTAAGAGTGAGGGTTAGATGGCTGGCTTTTGTTCTGGAAACAAAAGACCGTGTCCCTTCTGAGGGGGTCCTTGCCGAAAAAATCACTGGTTCTCACCATGCAGTGACCTTGCAGGCCTGCTGTCTTCTGCTAGGTGGCCCTCACGTGGGCAGCCATGGGCTGGTTCCCCACATGTCCTGTGCAGTGCCAAGACTTGGGTTCTGCTTGGCTTGTTGGTGTGTGTTACTTCTAGGGACTAAATTGTTACAGATCGGTTCCTGGGAATCTGAGTTGGAGATATTGGCAGTTGGCCCATTGTCCCTGGTGCCAGGGTCCCAAAGCATTCCCCCAAAGCATCAGAAGTACTGCGGCATCCTCCTAAACAAAGTTGTGGAAGCCAGGTGTGTAGTGCCTTCCTGTCATCCATGCTAGTCAGGAGGTGGAGGTAGGGTGGTCTCAGTCCAAGGCAGGGCAAAAGTACAAGACCTTATCTAAGAAACAAACCGAAAGCAAAAGGATTGGAGACATGGTTCAAGTGGTGGAACACTTCTCAAGCAAGTGCGAGACCATGAGTTCAATCCCTATGTACCACTCCCCAAAAGGAAACAGCGATAGAACTTACAATTCAGTCACACTCCAGTCTCATCCTTGGAGAGTTTGGGCCAGAGTGCGGGACACTCATTTATATGTCTTCTACTCTGGCTGGGTGATTCCAATGCACTGTCCTGACCTGACCCAGCCATGAGGCAGTGTGTGCTCAGCAGACCACGTGCTCGCTGCAGCAGCCCTGCCGGTGTGCCATCGATTTAAAGGAGTATGCATGGCCGTGTTCCAAAAACACTTTATTTACCAAAACAGACGTCAGGCTGACTTAGCTCATGGGCTAGTTTGTCCACTCTGATAAAACAAATCACCTGGGAAGCTATAAAAACGTTCTCTGGTGCCCAGGCCAATTAAATTAGAATCTCCGTGGGTGGTTCCCAAACCCTGGCATTTATTAAAAGCTCTTCAGGTGATTTCCAATCAGCCGGGATTAAGAATGGCCTCTGCTGGGCACTGTCCCTGTGTGGCTGGTTCTGAAGAGTAGCGTCTCCCTCTGGTGCTTGGATGCCGTATTCCTCCACCCCGCTGCTTGCTTAAGTTGTCTATTAAATGGATGACTTCCAAGCAAATTGTTCACTGCCTGCTTTCCAATTTATCTTTTCATTGGGATATGACCTATATACACACTCAGACAAGTGTGCAAATCTCAAGTGCAGCTCTGTGTGTTTGCCCGTCGTTGTTTGCGTGTATACTTTATCCTTTAGCCACTGCACAGATCAAAATTCAGAACACTCCAAGGAGCCTTCAGTTTCCCCAGTTTTTTATTTGCTGTTGTTTTTGTGCTAGTGCTGGGGCTTGAACTCAAGGCCTGGAAGCTGTTCTGTAGTCTTCTCCACTCCAGGATAATTCTTCCTGGATATTTCTGCTTAATTTCTTTCTTTCTTTCCTTCCTTCCTTCCTTCTTTTTCTTTCTTTCTTCCTTCCTTCCTGCCTTCCTTCTTTCTCTCTTCTTTCTTTCTCTTTCTTTCTTCCTTCCTGCCTTCCTTTCTTTCTCTCTTTTTTTTTTTTTAGTTTTGGTTGGCCATGGTGCTTGAACTCAAGTCCTGGGCACTGTCCCTGAGCTTTTGCACTCACAGCTAGTACTTGACCACTTTGAGCCACAGCTGCACTTCCAGGGCCAAGTCCCTGGACCAGGCACAGCTACCAGCCCAGCCCAGCAACTGGTTAGATTTTTCTTCCACAGAAAAGATAATACTGTCTTAGATTAAGATGAAAAGCATATGGAAATGAAGCATTTTGAAGCATGAATAATACTTAAAGTACTTCCCATTATATTATACAACCATTATCTCCACATCCTTCCAGAACATTTTCATTCCTCTAAAAGAATACTACCCCTTCCAGACCTTGCCCCATTTCACTTCCTCTCAGCCCCTGATTGATAGCCACATCTCATTTTGCTGGCTCTATGGATAATCTTTCCTGGATTTCTCCTTTCCTTTCCTTTCCTGCCTTCCTTCCTTCCTTCCTTCCTTCCTTCCTTCCTTCCTTCCTTCCTTCCTTCCTTCCTCCCTCCCTCCCTCCCTCCCTCCCTTCCTTCCTTCCTTCCTTTCTTTTTCTTTTTTTTTTTAAGTTTTGGTCGGCCATGGTGCTTGAACTCAGGGCCTGGGCACTGTTCCTGAGCTTTTGCACTCACAGCTAGTGCTTGACCACTTTGAGCCACAGCTGCACTTCCAGGTGGTTAATTGGAGTCTTATGCACTTTCCTGCCCTGGCTGGCTTCAAACAGCGATCCTCAGATCTCAGCCTCCTGAGTAACAAGGATTACAGGCATGATCCACTGGCACCCAGCTGGATATTTCTTATGAATGGACGATATGTGACCTTCACTTTCTGCCATCTTTTGCTTTGCATACTTTTCAAGGCTTATCTGCATTATAGCCTGCATCTGTGCTTTAGAGTTGCTGGACATTTGAGTTTCCATCTTCGGGCTATTAAAATCTGCTATGAACATGGCTGCACAGGATTTTATGAGTACTCATTTTCCATATTTTGGGCTACATATCTAGGAGTGGAATTACTAGTTTGGGTGATAATAATCTTGTGTAGCATTTTGAAGACTTCCCATAGTTTTCTGTGTTTCATAGAAATACTCATCCATGTTCATTAGAATGGTTAATTTCTTTTCATTAAAAAAAAAAAAAACAGGGGCTGGGAATGTGGCTTAGTGGTAGATTGCTTGCCTAGCACTCTACCAGGTTCAATTCCTCAGTACCATATAAACAGAAAAGGCCGGAAGTGGGGCTATGGCTCAAGTGGTAGAGCACTAGCTTTGAGCAAATGAAGCTCAGGGACAGTGCCGAGGTCCTGAGTTCAAGCCCCAGGACTGGCAAAACATTAAATTAAATTAAAAACAACAACACAGTGCTATCCATGCTAGTAAATGTGATCTTGTACTGAGCCTTTTGCTGAGCCTCTTCTCATGTGTGTGTTGGTCATTTATATGTCTTTGGAGAAATGGCTTTGCAAAATCATTTGCCCTTTCCTGTGTGTGTGTGTGTGTGTGTGTGTGTGTGTGTGTGTGTGTGTGTGTGTGTGTGTGTGTGTGTGTGTCCTGGTACCTGGACTTGAACTCTGGGCTTTCTCATTCAAGTTGACGCTGTTCCACTTAAACCACTTTCAGCTTTTTGCTTGCTAGAGATAAGAGTGGAGAGATACAAGTCTTGAGATTTGTCTCCCTAAGCTGGCTTCAAATTAGATCTCAGTATTCCAGATCTCAGTATTCCTGGTAGCTAGGATTATAAAAATGAGTCACTGGTGCCAGCTCTTTGCCTTTTGTTTGATAGAGTTGTTTGTCTTTTGGTTATTGATGTAGATGCGAGTTTTGTGCATACATGTGCCATTCCAGAGAAGATGATCCTCAGATCTCAGCCTCCTGAGTAGCTAGGATTATAGGCGTGAGCCACCGGTGCCCAGCAAATATGACCAGTTTTTATGTGTGAACAAATGCTTTCACAATCAGAACTTCTACATTGTTTCTTTTTATTCCAACTCTCTGGAGATTTATCTAATGCAAAATACTTAAGTCTATTCCTGACTACCACATTCCACTAAAAATACACATATAAGTGGGAATTTAATTTTTAAAATTTTTCTGTGTATATAAGGCTTATTTTTTCCTACAGAATTTCTTTCTAGTTAAGTTATTGCTCACTTATTACTATACAGTTGGCCAAAAGCACATGAATATTTACCTTCATTTGTATAAATAACCATTAGCAATCTTTAAAATGTAATTACATTGAAAATACACTCCTAAGTAAAATGATTGGAATAAGTTAAGTTTTGAATAAATTTTATTCCTATTTTTTCATTTCAGTGTAAATACCCAAGAGACTTCTTTAGATAAATGGGCCAGTGAAAATGGAATGGAATTTAGTAACTCAATTCTTTGAATGCCTTCTTGTCTATATTAAAAAAAAAAAAGCACATTTGTGGGCTGAGGGCATGGCTTGTGTAGTAAAGCACCATCTTAGCAAGTGCAAGGCCCTCAAAGCCTAGTACCAGCAAATCTTAGTGTGTGGGGGGGGGGTGTGTGCATGCATGTATATGCTGGTAGTGGGGCTTGAACTCAAAGCCTGGCTGCTATTCCTAAGTTTTTTGCTCAGTGTTAGTGCTCTACCACTTGAGCCACAGCTCTACTTTCAGCATGGAGATAGAGCTACACAGACTTTCCTGCCAGGCTGTCTTTGAACCACAACCCTCAGACCTGTCTCCTGAGTTGCTAGGATTACCAAGGTGTGCCACTGCCATTTGACAAGCAGATTTTTTGTGCCAGTCCTGGGACTTGAACTCAGGGCCTGGGCATTGTCCCTGAGGATTTTATATTCAAGGTTTGCACTTTACCATTTGAGCCTCAGCTTCATTTCCAACTTTTTGGTGGTTAATTGAAGATAAGAGTCTCATGGACTTTCCTACCCAGGCTGGCTTCAATCCACGAACCTCAGATCTCAGCCTCCTGGGCCACTAGGATTACAAGCGTGAGCCACATTTGCATTATGATGAAAAGTTATGTTGAATGACTACATCATTCTGAATAATGACCCCCCCCCCACACACACATCCACATCCCCGTTTCCAAATCATGTGAGTAGAAAAAGGGATTTCAGACAAGATGAAGTTCAGGATCTTGGAGTAAAAAAACAAGCCTACACTATTCTCAGGGGCCTGCTGGAATCATAGGATCTAAGAGGTCAGAAGTCAGAAGCAGATGAAGCCAGGAGTAAGTAAGCAGCAAGGCCTGAGGATGTCTCACTGCTGGCTGTGAAGACAGAGACAGGCTCTAGGAGCCAAAGAATAACAATAAGGAATGCAACCCAAAAGACAAAGAACTCGCCCTTCAGAGTTTGCAGGAAGAATTATCTCTGCCAGTACCTTGATCTCAGCTCAGTTAAATGGTTTTTTAGGATATCTGACATCCAGATCTATAAGAGAATAAATTCTGGTTATTTTAAGCCATTTGATTTGTTATAGCAGCAGTAGGAATCTAATACAATGGTTGGTCCACTTACATCTCAATTGCATCCTCCTAGGGAGTAAAGAATTGGAAACTATATGAGGAATTGTTGGTTTCAGGAGGAATACATTTACACAGGATTACATGGCAGGGTGTCTATGGTCAATGGATATTTCAGAATAACTAACAGTTCATTTTAATGTATCACCACAGAATAATATTAAAGTGAGGTGCCAGACATGCTTGATTTGTCCTTCCACGATGGATGCATGTATCACCCTGAACTCCATACGTGTGAAACAATTATGATTTCTTGATTTAAAATAATAGTCATTTAAATGATTAATTGATGAACTAGTTATCACCATGTCCTCATTCCAGCACATGGGAAAGAGGGAAGGGGACAAGAAGGCACACATCACACAACCCAGAAGTTACCACATCACCCTTCTTAGTCACATAGTTTCCCAACTGCAAAGAAATTGGGGAATGTGGATTTGGGTTTTTGGTATTTTTTTTCTAAGTGATTCCCTAGGAATCACTATGATTGTAGAAGTAGGGGAGGGTGCACTTCGGAGGAAAGATAGTGCTAAAACTGGATCTCAGTTAGCCCCCCAATATTCCAGTGTTAAAAGCAGCACTACAGAAAATGGTGGAAACTTTAGGAGGTAGTGCCTAATGGGAGGACTTTAGGTCATTGCAAGGATATCATTGAAGGAGACTAAGGGACTCTAGACTCCTCTTTCTCTGTCTCTCTGCTTCTCTCTGTCTCTCCCCTGTCCCCTAATCCATGAGGTGGATTCTTTAGGTCTTTGCAGGCATTCCCTACGGGACTCCAGACTATTCTCTTTCTCTTTGCTTCCTGGCCTCAAGGTGAGTGTTTGCTCCCACTATGAGAACACTACCTCAACACTGGCCCAAGGCACTGGACCAACAGATCAAGAACTGCAACCACAGCCAGGCACTGGTGGCTCACCCCTGTAATCCTAGCTACTTAGGAGGCTGAGATCTGAGGATTGCGATTCAAAGCCAGCCCGGAAAGGAAAAGTTGGAGAGACTCTTATCTCCAATAAACCACTCAGAAAACTGGAAGTGGTGCTGTGGCTCAGGTGGTAGAATGCTAGACTTGAGCTGAAGAGCTGAGGGACAGCGCCCAGGCCCAGAGTTCAAGCCTCATGACTGACACACACACACACACACACACACACAAAACCCAAAACAACAACTGCAACCACACACACACACACAAACTGTGAACTCAAACCTCTATAACTCTTTATAAAAATTATAATTGCCTGAGGTATTCCATGATACTGATGGAAAAATAACCAACACAGACAGTTTCTGGCCTAGGACATACTACAGTTGCTGGAGGAGAGATGGTGGTCAAATCAGCAACCTAAAGAATTAGACTGACTGAGAGAGATTTCGAGTTTATCCTCAATAGAACTTGAAGATCTGGATTTGACCTTGACAGCAAGGGAGATGAGAGTCCATGCTTAGATGGCTGGTTTAGTACAGATTAAGAGACGGATATGTAGAACATACACCAAGTGTAAGAATAATATGTATGCCTTATCTGAACTGCAGGTTTGTGTAAATATTGACCTCCATTGACAAGTTTCTGTTAGATTAATTAAGGAGAATGTTTTGTTAAGGGGGATGGAAGAGAAGTTGCTGAAGTAGCACTTGGCAGCCTCTGTCCTTTGCTCCCCTAAGCACTGGGATTTCCTCCCATCAGGAAAACCATCTGGGCTGGGACATCGTGATGCCAGGGCCATGTCATTAGCTCAGTGGTGTCAAACCACTTGATACTTAACATTGGGTTGGCTGAATCCCTAAGCAAAATTGAGCTCCTGGGTTCTGTGAGTGCTGTTTATTATTGGTCATTTCACATTTGCTCTAGTTTATTTTCTCCTATGATAAACATAGCATATGCTTATTGTAGAAAAAAATGTCCAGAACTCCAGAGAAGAGGAGAGAGACCACCCATTTTAAAGCCTTGTTTCATTTCTGTCCAGTCTGACTTCTTATTTTTATCTATATGTTTGTGCCTTTTCTTACATAAGCACTATCACTGAATATTCATCACAATTTCCTTAGCTTCACAATGGACCCCGAGGGGAATATACAATGTTTTATTTGATCTCCTTCCTCCCTTACAGGATTTTTAGGTCGTTGCTGATTTTTTCACTGCCGTATATAATGTTATGAGTAATATACTTACAAGTATAGCTAATTCTTTATTTTGCATCTTTGCAGAATTAAGTAACCAAAGTGAAATCTCTAGATAATAGGGTATGAGTATTTGAAAGACTTTTCCCAGAATTTGACTTGCTTTCCCAAAGAGTCAGACCCAGTCTTTTTAAGGATTATGTGGGAAATTGTTGGAACATGATAGTCATAAAATAGCCCAGACCACTTAGTAAACATGAAAAGAGGGAGAAGCTGTGATTAGCAGAACCCTGTGTTATAACTGATTTTAAAAATCTTAGCTACTCAAGAGGCTGAGATCAAAGGATCATGGTTCAAAGCCAGCCCAGGCGGGAGAGTCCCTGATATTCACCAAGTAAGTAGCAAAAAGCTAAAATGGAGCTATGGCTCTGTTGCCTTGAAAAGCTAGGGGACAGTGTCTAAACCCTGAGTTCAAGCCTCAGTACCAGTCACACTGAAGGTGGGCAGGGTGGCTCAATTCTGTCATCTAGCCACTTCAGAAGCAGAGATGTGGGAATCATGGTTCATGACCAGCCCAGGCAAAAAAGTCTGTGAGACTCCCTCTCAGCCAATGGCTGGGCAGAGTGGTGTGCACCTGTCATTGTCATTACAGCAGTAGCTCTTGAAAATAACCAAGGACAAAAAGGCCAATGGAGTAACTCATGTGGTAGAGCATCTGTTTAGTAAGCATGAGGCTCTGAGTTCAAATTATACACGCACGCACACACACACACACACACACACACACACACACACACACACACACACAAAATCACAACTGAGCTGATAGAAGTTCAGCCCATAGACAAAAGCATCAGAATCAAAACAATGTCAAGTCTTCACTGGTGACCTATGGCCAATTCTAAACTAGTAGCTCACTCCACACACGCAGGAAGTTTATAGCAAATGGCAAAGGCCCCCAGAAATCCTGTCCTAATTGGTCTGTGGGGGTTCCTAGCACAGATTTTTTATTTAAGGTTCTTCATGATTCTGACGTTCATCTAAAACAGGATCTTGCGTAACCCAAAACCTAAAAAACAGACTTTTGTTATTTCTATTATCCAAAATTGTCATACTTTCTGTTCAGAAAATGGTTTATTTTCTACAAGAGTATCTTCAGCGCATGTGCATTCAGCTTGCAGAATTCTTTTGCTTTTTCTGTAAAGCAGTTAGTCAACCGAGTGAATAGGGGAAGACTTGTAGCACAATATGCTAATATGTCAGGCCAAATAACGGACCTCCGCGATACTCATTTCCTGGGACCTGTCAGGAGTGAGAAAATCCTGGATTATTTAGGAGACTTAGTCATACCTCAAAAACACCAGAAAGCAAACGTTTTGAGTCTCTAGAAAACAGAGCATCTTTGCTAGCAGAGGCCAGAGGAACTTGATGTAAGGGCATGGAATGGATTCCACTCACCATTTCTGGCTTGCACATGAGAAAGGGAGCCATCAAGAGGGATATGAGTCGCTCCCTAAGCTGCTTATTATAGGACTCCAGTAGTTGACAGCCAGCAAGGACCCAGGACCTCATTTTCAACAACTTGAAGGAGTAAGGAAATATTCCCCCAGTAGGTTTCCCAGAAAAGAGTGCTGCTGTGCACGCTTCCTGGGTTTAGTTTGATGAGACCCGAGTCAGACTTCCCACTTGGCAGAGCTGTGAGATTATACACGTGTTGTTTTCAGCCATTTGATTCTTGGTCATCTGTTGCAGCAGCAATAGAAAACTCATTGCAGCTGCACTCAGAAAATTAAGGAGACTTTCTTTCTGTTGTCATAAAATGTAGCAATTCAAATTTGACAAACAAATGCCAATAGGAGAAACAATTCTGTAGTAACTTGATCATAGGCTCTAGAAGTGACTAAATTTGAGAGTCTACCTCAGTGGTAGATAAGGAGAAAGCCCTAACTTCCATGCTTTTTGGTGGAAATCCTAGCTCAAAGAAGAATAAGGAACCTGTTACTATAGACCAGAGGAAAAGGGGACAGTTTTCAAATAAAAATACAGAAAGAACAAATCACTTAGAATGAGTAGATTTTATAAAGAAAATTAGGGAAAGAATAGCTTCTCAGATTTCCTTCTCCAATCCCCAAGTCTGCTTAATATTAGAATGAAAGTTTATGGTGAAATCATAAGCAGCAATGTAATGTTGTACGGCCAGAGAACAGAAGCCCATTTTGAGAGGTGGAATTTGGAGCCTTTATTGGAGTGCCAGTGGTCTGCAGATGGACCCCTGTCACAAAGATCTGCAGCCCAGCGAATACCCTTAACACTGTTAGAAAACTGAGCCATGAGAGCTGGGCAGAAAGAAAGAGCAGAAATACAATATCAGCAAACCAGACCAGTCCAATGGGGAGTTGAAGTGGGACGCCATGTTGACCAGGAGAGACAGGAGACATGGACACGGAGACAGGAGGCATGGCGTACCTGTGCCTGAGTTAGTCCAGGCCTAAATCAAGTCAGGTCAGGGGGCGGGGTCACAGGGAGCTTGAGAGTTCAGGACCCAAGATTAGCAGATCCTGTAACATATGGTCCAAGTCCCAGCCCCTGCTTCTAGAATTCAGGCACGCCCATCACCTGGGAGGTGGGACTTCCCTGCCTCCACCATCAAGACAAGATGACTCTGGTTAAATCCAACACCCTATCATCCACCACACGGACAAGATGGTGCTGGTTAGGTTCAGCATCCTTACTTCAGGAACCACTTGGAAGACAAAATCAGAAGCACAATAGTCAGGTATGTCAAAGGGATACAGGAACCAACTGTAAGAATTCCTCGGAGCCAAAGCTGGAGCCATTAGAACAAGAAAATACAATCATATTGAGTCATAGCCCAGATATAAATTAACTACCCTGGGTCCAGAATAATAGTCTTAAATGATTCACTAAATAAATGGAGGCCCAGAAACAAATCTCCCCTCAAGAAGAATTTCACATTATTAGTGGAGGTACTTCTCTTTGTCCATTTCCGCTGCTGCAACAAAACCTCTTTGACTCAGTCATTTATAAATAACAAATAAATTACTCATAGAGCCATGAAGACTTGCTACACTCAGTATCTAGGAAGGGCTTGTCCCAGGTCCATAGTGCCTTCCGTTGTATCTTTACTTGGTACAAGAAGAGCAGGCACAGCAGCTCCCTGGGGCCCCTCTTCTAAGCGCCCTCATCTCATTCACAAGGGTTCTGTCCTCATGATCTAATCGCTTTCCAAGTCCCCTGCCCCTCTTAGTAACAACACACTGGAAACTGAGCTTTTATTATGTGAATTTTGGAGTGACACAAGCACTCAGACTACAGCAATCGTCTACCATCAAGGAATGGGAATCCTAGCTACTCAGGAGGCTGAGATCTAAGAATCACAGTTCAAAGGCAGCCTGGGCAAGAATGTTTGTGAGATTCTTATCTCCAATTAACCCCTAGAAAACCAAAAGGGAGCCCTGGCTCAAAGTGGTGGAGTACTAGCCTTGAGCAGTAGAGCTCAGGGACAGTGCCCAGGCTCTGAGTTCAAGCCCCGGATTGACTGAGAAAAAAAAAAGCCAAGGGAGAGTTTTTAAGCAAAAGGAAAGAAAAGGAAGAAAGAGAAAGAAAGAGAAAGGATGGGGAAGGGGGCAGGGGAGGGGGAAGAAAGGAAGAAAGAAAGACTTGCTCAGGATCAAGGAGCCAGCAAGTTACAGTTTGAATTTGAACTGAACAATTTTCTCTCCTCCCAGACTGGGCTCAACTGTCCCTCAAGACTTCTCTGATCTCTGGGCAGGCTCCATAGTCCTTCTCCTGGGACCTCACTGTCCTTGAACCAGTCCCACTAAAGCACTTTCCCAGTGTGCAGTGCAGCTCAGTGTAAACTCTGTTCTCTGCTAGAGCAGAGCCATAGACTTCTTTCCACCATGCATCCTCCATGCCCGAGGCTCCCTCCCCGATTGCATTCACCATGCCCAGCTTATGTCTGGCCCCCGTCATGTGTGTCCCGTCTCAACCACACTGTGGCTGAAATCACAGGCGCAGGCCAGGCCCTTCCACAAGCCATCCTTTGGTCCCAGGATCAAAGAAGACTTCCCAGGGAAATGACCTGGGTGGGAAATGGGTGCACAGAGCAGGATCTGGTGAGCTTGTCTGATGGGCTCTGGGTCCTAATGAGACCGATCTTAATGGTGGCCAATCTAATCTCTGCACAGGTCACAACTCATTGCCTTCTTTCCTGTGATTACAGACTGAACTCCTCACCCCAGACAGCCATCTATCTAAGCCTGCGCAGTTGATAAGATGGGAAACGAGGGGGAAATGGGGATGATTTGAGAAAAACTCCTTATCGCTTTTGGAAACATACCTGCCAGTTCATTTCCAAGTGGTCAAAATAAACCCCCATTTCCTTTTACACAGGGGTAATGCTTCTAAATGTTGCTGAGTTTTTGACTAGCCATCAAACAGAGCCCTGGGAAACTGACTGAAGTTGGATATGGTTAGGAATTTTAAGGCAAATGAAGTTTCTCCATAGAGGAGATGATGAATTGTTGACATTTCTGTGTATTTAATAGACAGTAAGGAAATTTATCAAAGTAGATCATTTCCACAGCTCATATTGTTCAGCTTTCACTCATCACTTCATATTCTTCTATTATCTGTTTCCCATTTCATTGATGAGGACACTGAATCGTAAATAGGTGGGTTATCAATCATATAACAAGATGGGTAGTTTTTTTTATTGCTCTGCTTTTCTGTATTTTCTGAGTCTTCGACAATGAATATGCGTGAAGGTGACTAAAACACACTGAACGTTATAAACAAGGTGGCTCAGGCCTGTCATCCTAGCTACTCAGGAGGATGAGATCTGAGGATCAAGGTTCAAAGCCAGCCTGGGCAGGAAAGTCCATGAGCCTCTTATCTCCAATAAACCACTAGAAAACCGGAAGTGGCCCTGTGGCTCAAGTGGTAGAGCGCTCGCCTTGAGCTGAAGAGCACAAAGACAGTGCTCAAGCCCAGAGTTCAAGCCCCACGACCAACAAAAAATAAATAAATAAAATAAATAATAAAACAAACCATAAGCTGAGAGGCAGTGGCAGGAGAGTTCTGATTTAAAGCCACCCTGTACAGGGGGATTTTCTGAGCAAACCAAGGGCTGGGAATGTAGCTCCTCAGTAGAGTAGAAACCAAGATGGCGAGGCTTCCGCCAGTAGGGGTTGGCAGAGCTCAAAATGGCCTCTTAATGGAGATCATGAGTTTTTACCCTGGTTCCAAAGTGTTTCCGTTTGGAGCACCTCAATTCCTTTTCTTGTTTTATTTTTGTTTTGTGGTATTGGGGAATTAAACCCATGGCCTGGTACATGCCTGGCAAATGCTTTACCATTGACCCACATCTCAACTCCCTCTGTACTTCGAGGAGTTATCTGTGAAATCACAGAGGAATTGGCCCAGGGGCTCATTCAGAAACTCACACCTCCTCACTGCTGACCTGGGCTTCTAAGAAAAACATGTCAGTCTGCACTGAGGTGTACAGCTGGGGCTCATTGTAAAAGAAAACAAAGATAAAGTGGGTTTCATGGAAGCACAGCTCTTGTGCACTAATGACTTCTTGGCAGAGGAAGGGGGAAGTTGCTGCTGGCCAGCGCCTTCTTGGGCCTTGTTGGCTGCGTCGTGTAAGGTCGACCCCTAGCTCCCTGCGAGCCAAGGGAAGGGAGGGGGAACTTCACCAGGCCTTGCCCTGTGCCAAGGCTGAGAAACAGTGTTCCAGAAGTGTTTTCCCAGATTTGCAAAACACAGACCTATGGAGGCTTTATTGTTCTCTGTCTGATGGCCACTGCCTAGTGTCAGGTCTTGAGGCCTTTCCTGCCTCAGCTCAGGGAGCTGACCTGCAGTGACCTGGAGGTCATGGTGTCTTTCTCTCCATGTCTCTGTCTCTCTCCCTCTCCCTCCGTCTCCCCCCCACCCCCAGTTTTTTTTTCTTTTGCTTAAAGCTAGCACTCTATCACTTGAGCCAAAGCTCCACTTCTGGCTTTTTGCTGGTTAATTGGAGATAAGATTCTGCCAGGGAAGGCTGTGAACCACCATCCTCCGTCCTCAGCCTCCTAAGTAACTAGAATTCCAGGCATGAGCCTGGCATCATTCATGGATTATTCAGGAAGTTTCCCAAGGAGGCTGAAATGACTATTCAGGAGAGCTCATGCCTTCAGCCATGCAGGTAAACGGATGAGAACCTGCATCTGGCCCTGGTCACACACTGGCATGACAGGTCCCACTCCATGGGTGCTAGAAGGAGCAGCAGGACCCACCCCAGGCCACCTGCTGCCCCACCCACCCTGTGCCATATTCAGGCCACACCCCCACCTGGCCTGACAGGTCAAAGCCATGCAGCAGTGCAGCGTGGATGAATCTGAGCAGATGGCACTCAGCACTCAGAAATAGAAACATGGGACCCGAGAGGGTTATGCAAAGTGACCAGAGTGTGCACGAGAGCAGATGGGGTAGGACCAGGCTGTGCACCTTGAGTGGAGCACCTCCCCTCTTCCGCCCCCATATCTCCTGCAGAACTGGAGAGAGATGGTCCCCAATCTTCTTTTCCGCCCATTGTTCGATCATGGTAGCTTCTAAATGGGATCAGGCCCCTAGGAGCCAGTGGCCACTGACAGAGGCAGGCTGTCCAGGGACAGGCTGCCTGGAGCTGCCCTCAAGATCCACTCTGCATGCAGCGAGGACCTCAGAGAAGGCAGCATAGCTCCCCTTCCTCACGCAGGGACTCGACGCTGATTTAAATTTAACAGGGGGTTCCATTTTAGCAAACATGGAGCTTTCTGCGGTGTCACTGGAAATACAATTGTAGCACTGTGATTATTCACATACACACAGCTCACAGCATCTGTAATAAGGCCTGCGCTCCCTTGCTGGCTCTCCACCTCAGTTTCAGGCTGTTAGGCGCAGAAGGCTTTCATTTCTGACCTGTTGTCTGGCTGGAACAGATGAGGACAAAATCTACAGTAGGACAGAGGGAGAGAGTCTGGAGAATGGGAGGTATTCCAGCCTCTTCCAAATTCCAGGCTGAAGTCAGGGGACCCCCCCAACACCTCCCCCCTCGCCTGCCCAGATAGCACTTGAGACCTTGAAAGGATACCATAGTCAAGTCTTTTAAGTCTCAAGGCGACTTTTATCAGCATGGTCATTTATTTTTCTCTGGCTCCAATGGTAAGGAAGGAGAAATGCTGAGAAGAAAGAAAGGAAGTGTGACCAAATCTCCAGGCAGGCAGTAGAAGTGTAGAAAACAGAGCAGGTTAGCCCGGGATCTCTGAGCAGGTCTGCTTCACCTTTCTTCCCAGTGTTGTGCTCTCTGGAAAGAAGCAAAGTCAACACGCACAGCAGAAAGGCGAAGCTTCACCTGCCTGCTGATGTCCCTTCTTCGCCCCGTGGGGCCACCAGCTCCTAACTGCACTCACACTTCCTGCTAGGGCAGAAATCCCGACCAGAATATGGCAGCCTTTCCATTTCCCAGCATTTTTAGCCTGTGGCCAAGGCTCCTATTCTTGTTTAAAAATGAGGTCTTTGGGAACAAATAAACGAGACTCGTTAGTTGTGAGCATTCCAGAAGATGGAGGAAATAAGTGAGTTGTAAGAATGTGAGCAATGTAATTGACTCCCAGCTGTGAGTTTATCACATTACAGCTGCAAATGTCAGAATTCATTTCCCTACTCAGTGGTGTCCTGCACCGCTAATGAGCCTTAGACATACTGTTTATGCTTCGGAAAAAGTCCAGAGCTTTGAACAGTTAGAGACAGGTTTCAGTGGCAGCCAGGCAAGTAGCTTAGCTTTGGAGGCTTAAGTGGCTGCTGGCCAGGAGTCTACGGAGGTGATACTGGAGCAGGGGTCTGTAGCCTATAAACAGTGTGGATGAGGGTCTTATGGAGAGCGTTTGAGGCCAAGAGAGGAGTGATGCAAAGGCCCTGGGTTGCTGAGGCACTGTAAGGAGGGGGAAGAGCAGATGAGGTTGGAGGCAGGTGAGATCCAGAGCAGGGGTGCCAGAAGCCATGGTGAGGAGCAGGAGCTCTTCCGGTGCAAGCAAGGGGAGGGACAAGAGCCAGCCGGCATTTCCTGTTGATCACTCTTACCGTGTGAAAGTAAATAACTTACTCTGGATGCTGGGGTGGGGGGAATGGGGCGTGGTGTGGTCAAGGAGAAGGTAGACATGGCGGCGCTCATGAATGTCTCCGAATCAAGACAGTGGTCTTGATTCACTGTTCCCAGGTTCTTGGCTTGAGCTAAGAATGGAGCAAAACACACACAGAATTGAGAAAAAACACAGGTTCATTGGCATGAAAGTAAAGTGAAGTGAATGTGTCCACAAGGAGCAGATCTGAGCAAGGGTTATAGATAAGCCCGCGCCGCTAGCACTCAACAGGAGTGGACAGTTCTGACTGGCAGGTGGTGATTATATAACATGTAGGATTTTTTGGGCCTTGATTTTTTCTTCGTGTGTGTGGGGGGGGTGTGTGCATGCGCATGCATGCCAATCCTTGGGTTCAAACTCAGGGCCTAGGCATGTTCCTGAGCTTTTGTGCTCAAGGCTAGTACTCTATCACTTTGAGGCACAGCGCCACTTCCAGCTTTTTGCTGATTAATTGGTGATAAGAGTCTCATAGACTTTCCTGCCCAGCCTGGCTTCAAACCATGATTCTCAAATCTCAGCCTCCTGAATAACCCAGATTACAGGTGTGAACCACCAGTACCCAGCCATTATATAATACTTTACAACTGTGCATTTGCATTCCTACGATGCCTTGTTATAATGATATTAATGATGCATAGCAGACAAACACAGAACCTCTACTGAAAATTTGCGTAGGGAGAGCCAAGCACAGTACTGCATATGTGTCATCAAAGGGAAGTTTATTTTGCTGAGTAAGCACCCTTGTTATCAGGTGTGGTGTGTGGTGTCCATTTGTCTAGCCCACAGGACATTTGTCAATACTTTGTGGTTATTGTGAGGTTGAGGGAGCAGTTCTCAGGCAATTGAAGGTCTGTGGATCAGTCTTACACGAGGTCATGAGGTCATGCCAGAACTTGGGGATATAAAGGGTCAACTGGATGGATGGATGGATAGATAGATAGATAGAGCAACTGGATGGATGGATGGGTGGATGGATGGGTAGATGGATGGATGGATGGATGGATGGATGGATGGATGGATGGATGGAAGGAAGGAAGAGGGTTTATAAGGGAATTGGCTCAGTCAATTATGGAGGCTGAAGGCCCCAGGGCAACTTGTAAGCTGAAGACTGGTTCAAGTCCCATGGAGGAAGAGCATTTAGATTCCTCCTGGGTCTAAAGCAAACCTAATGGAAGAAAGACAGGGTGGCAAGTTCCTGTTCGGTTAGAAGGTAGACAGGCTTAGGTAACCATGCTTAGGAACAAGTTTCTCTCAAGTTCTTGGCTTTGGTTGCTTTTGAAAAGACAGGCACAGCTAACTCCATTTAGAACCTGACAACATGCCTGCTTGACTGAACAGTTGCTGTTGTTTTTTTCTAAACTATCTGTCTCTGAATAGTCCCTCGTCAACAGTATAAGATTTTGCCTGGTAGGTCTCTCTTGGTTGCTGGAATAAGCTGTTCCAGTTTGTCTGATTCTGTGTTGGAGGGGGTGGCAGACAGGTCATGTGGGAGTCTGTGCCAGCAAGACTTTTTTTTTCTGGCCAAATTTAAGCCACAAAGAGATAGAAGAAATGTTCCCACGCAGAACCTGCCTAGAATCCATTCATTTTTGAAAAGCTAACTCAGTTTGACACATACGTACTTATAAGAGTCATTGTTATGGATCTGACTACGTATGTCCCAGAGTAGGATCTAATCTCTACTGACAAAAAGACTAGAATAACTGTGGTTAAATTATGAAGCAGTGAGACTCCTCAGAAGAAGCGAGAATAGCAAAAAGACACATGAGGAAATGTTCAATATCCCTGCCCATAAAGGAAATGCAAAACAACTCTGAGATTCCATCTCACTCCACTTAGATTGGTCAACATCAGGAATTTGAACAACAAATGCTTGTGGGGATGTGGGGGAAAAGGGACCCAATTGCACGGTTGGTGGGAATGTAAACTAGTACAACCACTCTGGAAGGCAGTTTGAGGTTCCTCAAAAAACTAAACATAGAACTTCCCTATGGGGGCTGGGAAGGTGGCTCAGGGGTAGAGTGCTTGCCTCGCATGCATGAGGCCCTGGGTTTGATTCCTCAGCACCACATAAGCAGAAAAAGCCAGAAATGGGGCTGTGGCTCAAGTGGTAGAGTGCTAGCCTTGAGCTGAAGAGCTCAGGGACAGTACCCAGGCCTAGAGTTCAAGCCCCACGGCCGACCAAAAAAAAAAAAAAAGAACTTCCCTATGACCTAGTCATACCACTCTTGGGCATCTACCCAGATCATTACAAGTCAGGATATGATAAAGACTCTTGAACATCAATGTTTTTCATTGCTGCCTTATTCACAATAGCTAAGTTAAGGAAACATCCCAGATGCCCTACAACATATGAGTTAATCAATAATGGCATATTAAAAAGTTATGAAGTACAATGTAGCAATTGGAAAATTTGGTCCATTCCATTGTATACAGCAGCCTATGGTAATAAGTAGGATTGACAGCATTATATCAGCATTATTACGGTTTCCTTGTAACCATGAGGAACATATGCGCACAGGCCCATAAAAGGCTGATAATTCTGACAATTTTTTTTCGGGGGGGGGCGTCTGGTCATGGGGCCTGAACTCTGGGCCTGGGCACTGTCCCTCAGCTCTTCAGCTCAAGGCTAGCACTCTACCACTTGAGCCACAGTGCCACTTCCGGCTTTCTTCTTTTTGCTTATGTGGTGCTGAGGAATCAAACCCAGGGCCTCAGGCATGCGAGGCAAGTGTTCTACCACTGAGCCACCTTCCCAGCCCTAACTCTGACAATTTTAAGTTAAAGGATACATACTTGTTTTTCTCCAAAGCTTTGCATATACATTGTATCCTGCTGGGGTTTGGATTTTGGGCCTTACTTTTGCTGTGCAGGTACTCTATTCTTTGAATCAAGCTTCAGCCCTGTTTCCTCTGATTATTATTGAGATAGGGTCTTTCATCAGGCCAACCTTAGTTAGATACAGACTAACAGACATATACAAAATTGACTCACAAAATCAGTTATGTTAACAATTAGAATACACTCTTTAAACAGATAAATCATTTTTCATTTTTTGTGGGGTTTTTTGGTAGACAAATCAGATCTAATTCTCCTTAGGAACCAACACAGACTTAGAGCTTTTCATTCTTGAGAAAATTACAACAGAGTTCTTAGAGACAAATACTCCTGTTTCCCTGTTCCTTGCATCTCTTCCCTGCTAATTACCAGCACAAAGTTGTTTGTTTGTTTGTTTTTTTAATGAACCCAAATGTTCAGCATAGCCTGTGAACAAGGGATCCAAATTTGCTGGTTGGGCAAATGGCAGAAGCTGACATAATTCAAGCCAGCCCATCCAAGTTAGTTTAACAAGGGGCTGGGAAGGTGGCTCAGTGGTAGAGTGCTTGCCTTGCATGCCTGAGGCCCTAGGTTCGATTCCTCAGCACCACATAAGCAAAAAAAAAGAAAAGAAAAAAGCCAAGTTAGTTTAACAGAAGCCACATGTCTCAGGAGAGCCTCTAGACCACAAGAAAAGGAAGAAGAAGGCTTGAAGATCAGGGAGCCCTTACCAAGGGCCCATTTCAGGTTGCCCAAGTGCACAGGATCATGTCTGCCCTACCAGATGATAGTAGAAAGCTGCCAATTCTGGCTGAAGTAAAATGAAAAAGAAGTCCCTGGCACAAAAGAGATTCCAGCAGTTGTGGGGAACCAATTCCATCTGTCTTCTCCATCCAGGGTGGACTTGCTGCAAGTATGTTATGGACTCCGAAGGACCTGGGGCTGAGGGGCTGAAGGGGAGCTTTGGGGAGCGTGGGATCTTGGGTAATGGGGCAGGTATTCTGGCTGAAGACATGGTTCACTCCTTTGAGCGAGGGATTAGCTATCATTCTAGGATTTTTTTTTAGATCTTCCTTTGGTTAGGAGTTGTGTTGTCCTTTACATGAAGAAGGCTTCTGATACAGGGCTCTCAAGACTTGAACACAGAGGACTTCTGCCCACTTTTCCTAGAATCTTTCCAGTGTTACTGTGAGTAAGACTCAGATTCACAGGCTGCTGTTCTTCATCCCCATGCTGATGGGCCTGTACTGATTGAAGCCAGGCAACAGGACAGAGCACGAGGAGATATTTCTTTGTCAGGATCAAAGTGCTCCCTGTGTTGGAGGATGCATTCCTGTGGAGAATCTGAAGGGACAGAAGAGGTTCTGCCTGTTCAATTCCATTGGGGGAGATATGACACCCTTTAGAAGACTCCCTAAATGATTAAACAGGAGGACCACCCTTGGGGAATAGAGATTGAAAACAAATGGGTGTCCCTTTCAGTCCCAGTTGTTCCTGGATTGGATCCTGGGGCATCCCTGTGAGGATCCCTGCTTTCTGGTGGCCAGATGTCTCTGCCTGTGGACCCCAGGTGCGTCCCAGCCATCCCAGGGGACCAGCAGAGACAGGTATATATAGGACAAGAAGCATTATAAGGTTTATTAGTGGGGCCATATTGCCCATGGGAAAGGGAGAAGAATGGCATCTATCCCTATCCATGTGGTAGCTGCTAACTCTGGGGCTAATGGCGGAGGTACTCGTGTGCTCAGGTAGGTCTGGGTGCAGCGTGGGAGTGGCCAGCTATCCTGGCAGGAACAGTACGGCAGGAAGGAGCTGGAGTCTGGGGGGAGCTGGGAGCTACAGGCTGCCCCAGGAAAGGCAGTGAGGATCTGTGGTGGGGGGAATGCCCACAGGTTATCAGCACCACCGATCACTTCAAAGATGGTGACCTCTATGCTCAGTGTCCTTGAGGTCTCTTCCCAACGGAGGTGACTTCCCATGCTCTTTACATCCTTCCAGTTATTAAAGTTTTTAGGCGAGATACATTTTATGTTTGCCCTGGTATGCTTGAGTAAACAGTCTTAGAGATATGTCTAGTCATAATCACAAGCCGAGAGGACTCAGGCCTATCAAAAGTTTGCAGATAAAGGAATGTAGATGACTCAAAAGTTCTCCTGGAAAAGGGAACTATGGTATTTTTCCAAACACTTAAGGTCTCTTGGCATTTCTCAGGACTATTTGAATTCAGTCTTGCCAGGTTTGGAACAAGACGGGAGGTGTTTCATTAGAATTCTTCCTGTCAAGGGAGACTCCAGGTAGGCAAGAAGAGAGTATGGGAAGCCTGGAGATAAGATAGAATTATTCTATTTGCTTCAGCTACAAACAGGACATGTGGAGACAGTGAATTTCCAAGCCAGAAGCAGCAACTTCCACATCACAGTAACAAAGCACGTTACAGGGAGTTGGGGATTTAGCTCAGTGGAAAAGCACTAGCCTGGCAACTGCAAGGCCCTGAGTTTGATCTTCAGCCTTGCAAAAACAAAAACATGTTACTGGAAAGTCAGCACAGCCCTGTCTCAATCCTCACACCTGGGGAGAGATTGAGGCAAGATCTGAGATGTAATGAAAGCGCCAGGACATGAAGGATAGTAAAGGTTTGCCAGGCACTGGTGGCTCATACCTGGAGGCTGAGATCTGAGGATCTCAGCTTAAAGCCAGCTGGGGCAGGAAAATCTGTGAGACCCTTATCTCCAATTAACCACCAGAAAGCCAGATGTGGAGCTATGGCTCAAAGTGATAAAGCGTTAGCCTTAAGCAATAAAAGCATGGGACACTGCCCGGGCCCTGAGTTTAAGCCCCATGACCGGGTTTAGGGGGTAGGGGAGATAAGAATGGTAGGGATAGATGTATATAGAGGTGAACAGGCCCTTTAAGAGAGATGGATGAGGGCTGGGAAGGTGGCTCAGTGGTAGAGTGCTTGCCTTGCATGCCTGAGGCCCTGGGTTCGATTCCTCAGCACCACATAAGCAGAAAGAAAAAAGCCGGAAGTGGCACTGTGGCTCAAGTAGTAGAGTGCTAGCCTTGAGCTGAAGAGCTGAGGGACAGCGCCCAAGCCCAGAGTTCAGGCCCCATGACCGGACCAAAAAAAAAAAAAAAGAGATGGATGAGGTACTTCTTTGTACCTCAGGTTTTTTGAAGAAATTTGTAGCCTTTTATAACTTAAGGAAAACTTGCTGTGACATATTTATTGCTATTTGATTGTGTGTGTGTGTGTGTGTGTGTGTGTGTGTATGTGTGCACGCACACTTGAGCGCACACACCAGTACTATGGGTTGAACTCAGGGGCTGAGCCCTGTCCCTTCCCTTTGTCACTCCTGGCTGGCACTGCACCACTCGAGCCACAGCTCCACTTTCAGCTTTTCAACGGTTAATTGATGACAAGAGTCTCATGGACTTTACTGCACAGGCTGGCTTTGAACCTCAATCAGAGGTCAGCTGCCTGCATAGCTAGGATTATGGGTGTGAGCCTACTACCGCCTGGCTTACCACTTGTTTTTACACATTCTTTCCTCCCTTGGCCTTAGACCTGGGTCTAAGAGTTTTCATTCCACAAAGACTAATTAAGATAACAAACTTCCACATGAGCTTGAACAGAATATAATCAAGAAGAGGGCAGAAAGGAGAGAAAATACGAACAACTCGGTATCTCCGTAGCAGAGAAAAGCCACCTGCTCCTGAGTCAAGAGCTTCCCTACGTGGGTGTCTCCTGACTGGCTAGCCCATCCCAGGTCTTGGCATCTTGAACGGAGTGAAGTGGGAATTCATTCCTCCGTGTGGGAGGAAAACGCTGAGCCAAACGCTGCAAGGTCTGAAGAATGGTTCTCAGACACTTTCAAGTTGGTTTGGGCTGATGGGAGGGGCCGAGGGTCCATCCCATAGGAGAAGTTCTTCATGGTGGATGTTCTTCGTGGCAGGTAGTGGTTACAGAAACAGCTTTCAGCTGTGCACGACATTCCTACAATGCATCATGTTATCATGATATTAACAATACTGCCGTGTATAAACATGAGGTCTTAATTAGGTTCCATGGAGCCATTTTTCTCTGGTGCCAGCACGTGCAAGGAAGTGGCATCATTCAGTCAGGCTCAGCCTGGTACCTAGAGCTGTTACAAATAATTGTATTTATTTCTTGCAGGGTTACTGACACCGAGTAATTGGCACGAGTTTAAGGTGCACAGCTGAACGCATGCACATGCTTGCATCCATGAAAAAAATCTTGGTGCAGATAATGAGCATATCCATTATTCTAAAGTGTCCTTAAGCACGACTTCTCAATTCACTCCTTTCTTCATCCCAGGAAACCACTGACCTGCTCACTGTAACTGTTTTCTAGAACTTGTGGAATTAGAATTGCACAGTATTCATTCCTTTTTGACTGGCTGCTTCCACTTAATACGATCCTTGTGAGATTTGCCTGTGCAATTGCATATATCCATATAGGTTATTTTTATTGGCTATCCAGTGTTTTAAGCAACACTTGGTGACCACATTCTCTGTTTCCATCTGTATTGCTTTGACAGCATGGAAGGTGGAAAGAAGTATTGTCCTCTGGGCTCCTACCTTCTCCAGCTGAGCCATGTGAGGCATGCAGATAAAAGATTAACAAGAAAAGTAGACAAGTTTATAAATGTGAACGTCATGTTTACTTGTGGGGACACTCAATGAATTAACTCCAGGGGGTGGTTAGAATCTGGGCTTGCGTGGCATCTTAACAAAAGAACAATAGGTTTTTAGGGAAGTGAGCAAAGGCTTTGAGTTTCTACGGTGGAATATTTTGGAAGATCATCACATATGCGTTTTTAGACAAGTTCTTCTGTCTGCTGTCTCTTGATTGATAAAGGTTTAGAGTTGTCTCCCTTGATTAACCTTTGCCCTTGTGGTAGAGAAGGGGGGAACTGTTATAAATTTATAGTAGTATCTCCTTATCTGCAGTTGAGCTTTTGCTATTTTGGTTACTTGTAGTCAACCACAGCCCACAACGACTAGATGGAAAATCCCAGAAATAAAAAATTCATAAATGAAATTGCATGATGAAATCCCATTCCAGCTAGACTATGAATCAGCCCTACATCCCAAGTTCCTATGTTGTATTTGCTGCCTTCCCATTAGTTATTTAGTAGCCATCCTGATTGTCAGTTGGGCTGTGTTCAAGTAACTCTAGTATTATTTAACAATGATCCCAAAGTATAAAGGTAATGATGCAGAGGAGGCATCAAGGCATAACACGTGCAAGAACAGATCAACTTTGACACTGTGGAGATTGGAGGAGGAGGTTCAGGCACCCCCTGAAGGTCTTGAACTGCATCTCCCACACTTTGAAGATGGTGGGGAGGACCAAGAACTGTGATTCTGTCTGCTTCTCGGTTATCCTTGCATATTCGGGTGTGGGATGTTCTGCTACTGCTGTCCTCTAGAAGCTAGATGTCTCCCAGAGACATGCAACATGGGGAATGCTGGTTCCCAGGATGTTTGTGTTGAGGTGATAGGGCCTCCTGAGAAATACACAGCTTGGAAGGGATTTTTCAGGACCCTGGTTAGCTCCTAGGAGAGTTCAGAAGCACAGGGCTGGCCTCACCCAGTCTCTCTCTGCCTCTGTATTTTGAGATGTGAGTTCTTCCCATATGCACTCCAGCCATGGCCACGTACCTTGCATGACACTGCTGGAGGCCAGCTTCAAGCCTCCAAAGCTGTGAGCTAAGCTTTTTTTCTATATAAAATAGCTTCTAGGGGTATGATAGTGCAGTGTTGACAACTGACTAATACAGCTATGCTTTGGCCCCATTGTAAAAATAATCAACCAACCATGTCTATAGGATTTACTTCCAGATTCCATTGAACTCCCCTGATCTATATATCTACACACAGACATACAGACAAACCACATTATCTTTATACAAATATATTACCTACATTATTGCAGCCATGCTGAAATCAAGTAATATAAGTCTCTGACATTGTTCAAAGTTTCTTTGGCACTCCACATCCTTTGCATTTCCATGTAAGTTTTAGAATTAACTTGCAGATGCTATGGAAGTAATTGAATTGAATTAATTGGATTGAATTGTATTAATATATCAATCTAGGGAGGATCTACATGGTAAAAATATGATCTGTAAAACATGCATGATGCCGAGCACTGATGGCTCACATCTGTAATCCTAGCTGCTCAGGAAGCTCAGATCTGAGGATCATGGTTTGAGGCCAGCAAAGGGAGGAAAGTCCATGGGACCCTTATCTCCAACTGACCAGCAAAAAGCTGGAAGTGAAACTTTGGCTTAAGTGGTAGAGTGCTAGTCTTGATCCCAAAAGCTCAGGGATAGTGCTCAGGTCCTGAGTTTGAGCCCCAGAACACTCTCTCTCTCTCTCTCTCTCTGTCTCTCTCTCTCTCTCACACACACACACACATCACATCATATCACATATGGCTCCTCATGTGTTTAGGTCTGCTTTCATTTCTCTCAGTAAAATAGAAGTTTATGTAGTCTTCACTATACAAGTCTTGCACAACTTTGATGAAAAATTTCAAACATATACATGTATACATACATATAGATATATGTGTATTTACAAGTGATCTATATGTATATGCATATACATATATACCCACACGCACACATATATGTATGGTACTGGGAACTGAATACAGGGCCTGGCACATGCCAGGCACTCACTCTATCATGTGAGACACACTCCCCGGCCCTTTTGTTTGCATTTTGCTTGTTTGTGACATAGGATCTCAATGAATTTGTCCAGGCTGGCCTCAAACTCACCATCCTCAGTACCTGTGTCTCCCAAGTTACTAGGATTACCACATTGACCCCACTTTTACTTCTGATGCTATTGTAAATAATATTTTTATTTACTTTTTAATCATTCACAGCTAAATTTAGAAATACAATTGCATCTGTGTCCTGTCACTTTGTTAAATTCATTTATTAGTTCTTGGGAGGGTTCCCCCCCCCAGATTCCATTGGATTTTTACGAAGACGTAGCTTTTGTGAAGTCCATGCTACTTATTTCTTTTTTTGTCTCTCTTTTTATGTTTTGCCTGCCTGACTTCTATCCACCTCTCTCATGATGCCAGAAAAGAAACAGAGCAGAGATGCTGACCTCATTTTTGTTCACAGTGGCAGTTTTGCTGTCATCAAATGTGATGCTGGCTGTGGGGTTTTTGTGCTTACCTTTCAAGGCAGGCCACGTCTATTCCTGTTTCCTGAGAATTATCACCATGAATGGATATTGGGTTTTCTTGAATGGTTGTTCTGCATCTAGTGAACAACCTTGTGGGTTTGTTTGTCCTTGGAGTTGGTTTATATGGTTCATTAGATAAGTGGATATTCAGATATTAGATAAATGGAGCATCCCAGACATAAATCATCTTTGATCATAATGTGTTATCCTGTTTTTGTCTTGTTGGATTTGTTTTGCTAAAATTTTATGAAGAATTATTGTGTCTGTGCTATGGGAGATAGCAATATGTAGTTTCATTGTATTTTCTTTTTCTTTCTTTCTTTTTTTTTTGCCAATCCTGGGGCTTGAACTTGGTCTGGGCACTGTCCCCGAACTTCTTTTGCTCAAAGGCAGCACTCTACCAGCCATAGTGCCACTTCCAGCTTTTTCTGTTTATGTGGTACTGAAGTATTGAGCCCAGGGCTTCATGCATGCTAGGCAAGCACTCTACCACTGAGACACATTCCCAGCCCCTGTTATATCTTTTCTTTATGGTACCATAGTACTAAATGCACAGGATGAATTGGAAAGTGTTCATTTCTCTGCAATTTTGTGTAAAACTGCTATTATTGATCCCTTAAATAAGAGTGATCACCTGTGAGGTCAACTGGGCCTGTGGTTTGTAGGAGATTATTTTTAACCTCAAATTCAATTTCCTTAGAGCTAAGATGCTTTGTGTTATCTAGTTTCTCAGTGAAGTTTGATGTGCTGCATTTTTCCCCCAGAAAAAATGTCTAAATCACTCATAATCCCTCTCCCCTTTTTTGTTGGTTGTGGGGCTTGAACTCTGGGCCTGGGCGCTGTCCCTGAGCTCTTCAGCTCAAGGCAAGTACTCTACCACTTGAGCCACAGGGCCACTTTCTGTTTTCTGGTGGTTCATTGGAGATTAAGAATTTCATGGTCTTTCCTGCTGGGGCTGGCTTTGAACCTATCCTCAGATCTCAGCTTCCTGAGTAGCTAGGATTACAGGCGTGAGCCACTGGCACGTGGATCCCTTATTATTTTTAATATATAGGATCAGGGGTGTTGCCCCCTCTCTCATTCCTGGTATGGGAGCTTCTGTTTACTCTTCTTTTCCCCACTGCATTCAGTCTGCCTAAAATTAAATCAACTTTTAGTCACCTGCTCAAACAACCAGTTTTTTGTTTCACTGATTTGTCTCATGGCTTTCTCATTAAAATGATTTTTTTAAACTTGTGCTCTAATATAGTCATTATGTTCTATATACACTGTGTAAAAGTTGAACTATGTAGCTTGAGATGGAGAAAGAAGGGGAGAAAGATGGAAGGGATGACATTGACCAAGATACATTGTATAATATAATAGATATTTACATAGCATTTACATTGCATCAGGTACTACAAGTAATCTACAGCTGATTTACAGTGTATAGAAAGCCAGATTCCAGCGGCTCATGCCTGTAATCTTAGCTAGTTGGGACTTTGATATCTGAAGATCTCCATTCAAGGCCAGCCAAAACAGATAAATCTTCAAGACTCTTAAAACAACTGACAAGAAGCTAGAGGTGGAGGTGTGGCTCAACTGGTAGAGCACCAACTGTGAGCAAAAAAAGCAAGCAAGAACACAGTCTTGCGTTCAAACCCCGTACTGGCACAAAAATGAAAGGGAGAGGGGAGGAAGAAGAAGAGAAGGAGAGGAGGGAGAGGAAAGAAAGAAGAGAGAAAGACAGAGGGAAAAGAAAGTGAAAGGGTAAGAAAAATGAGAGGAGAAAAGGGATGAGGAAGTGGGGAAGGAGTAAAGAAGGAAGGGAAAGAAGGAAGCAAGCAAGCAAGCAAGCAAGGAGAATATAAGAGAATGGGTATCAGTTATATGCCAGCTCATGAAGGCTTGAGCATCTTTGGCTTTGAGTATCTGAAGGGGTTGCTAGAACCAATCCCCCATGGATATACCAAGGGACAGCTTCATATGCATCCTACTAGTTCCTAATAGGAAATCTAGAACAATTGAGAGGATTAGATCTTTTATTTCACCAGCCAGCAGTCCTGTGGGATAAGTGTTCCTATTATCATCCCGTTTTACCAATGAAAGGACTTAGGTGTGGGGGAGGTCACCCAGGAACAGCTCCACACTCTTCTCCATGACATTCTCCTGGCTCAGGTGTAAGGTCCTACCTTTCTCAAGCTGGATCCTTCAGCTCTAATCATCGTACCTCAAGCACCTCTTTCCAGCCCAAGCCAGTGGCTGCATTTTCACCCCTCGTAGTATGCACGTTTAGAAGCTGGATAAAGCAATGCTCATTCTCTGTACAAACAAATGTTCACAAACGCATTTGCTGGAGTTCAAGCAGTGAGAGATCTCATGGCACCAGGCACTCCTATTGGTGCTATTTCAAAATAATTCATGCTCATTTTGAAGATTGTGTCTCATACTGCAAGAATCCGAAATACCATCTGGACCATCCTACTCATTAGAAATACAATGTAGCCGAATCTGAGCGTTCATCAGAATCTGATGCAGTTTGCTAATTGCAATTGGTCTCTACTATCTATTGCAATCCCACATATTCATGGAACCAAACAATCGGCTGCACCTGGGCTACCCTTTCTAGACCAATAGAGTTGTCCCGCTTCCTAGTCAAGCATGCATAACCAAGGGAGAAAAGGAAATGCCAGCATTGCTTTCTGCTGTAAAGAATCAGATGGGACTAGTCGTGAGTCCCTACCCTGCACAGCCCTACTGCTGAGATTTGGCCCCTTGCCCAGGACTGAGCTGAACTACATCAGGAGGGAGGTAACCACAGCCAGAGCAGTCTTGTCAGTGGCTCAGAACAATGAGGACTTGAAAACCAAGATCCAGAGTTCAAGCCCCAGGACGGGCACCATAAAAAAGAAAAATGGAAAAAGTGATGAAATAGTGATGATGCTTACTCAACCTTGGGAATATGTGCTGTACACTTAAAAGTGACTCAAATATAAGTTTTATTCATGCATATTTCACCACAATAAAAAGCCAATAATAAAAAGGCAAACAACCAAAAAATACAGACAGTGGGAGAAAAGATTCCCTCCTCATTATCTACAAAAGCTTTGAGCCGGGGTTTGCTGTGACAAGACTTGTACAGCATTCATATGAGGAAATTACAAAATTTTACCAAGACTCATTTTTAAAAGGGTTCTATAAATGGAGGCAGGGACACTGTGTTCCTAGTGGGGAAACTCAATTTGGTAAGGATGTCATTTCTTCACAAATGAATCTCTAAATATAAGGCAAAAAAAACAATCAAAAGCCAAATATCTTTTCTGGAACATAACCAAGATTCTGAAGCTCATCAGAAAAACTGAACATGAAATTAGCAAGGACAGTTTTGAAAAGAAAATGAGGAAAAGGAGGAGGTGGAGGAAAAGAGAGGGAGAAAAAAGAGAAATTGAGAGGAGGGACTGTTCATGTTTTGGGAACTAGCTCCATCCTAAATAGTAATCAATGTATCAGTGGAACAAAATGCAAGACTAAGAGACAAATACAAAGATATTGTCCTGGATAAAATGTGCTGTTTGAAGAGAGTGGAAAAAGAATGGACTATGCTAAAAATGACAGAGAGCCCCCGCATGACAAAATTGTATAGAAGTGCTTGTACATCCTCAGCACAAGTAAAAATATGGATGAGCTGTGGATAGCATCAGTGTTAATACTTTGGTTGAGATATTCACTATGGATTTAAAATGTCTCTTTGGGGAGGGGGGAAATCTGGGTTAAGTACTTCTTACAAGTACATGCTAGCCTGCAGAAATTACAATTAATGTCAAGCTAGATGCCAGTCGCTCACTCCTGGAATCCTAGCTACTCAGGAGGCTGAGATCTGAGAATCATGGTTCAAACCAGCCCAGGCAAATGTGAGGGACCCCTATCTGAAGTTAACCAAGGCTAGAAATGGAGGTGTAGCTCAAGTAGTGGAGTGCCAGCCTTGAGCAGAAAAGGCCAATCCAGAGCATGAGGCCTTGAGTTCAACACAGTACTGGCTTGGCATTCAGTAAATAAATGCACTCAATAAATAATGTTATATCCCTGTGATTTAAGAGGAATTAAGGATTACATCATCTCTAAACATTAGAATCATAAGTGAACATGGATATATCCTCAGGATAAGAAAAAACTTTCCCTCCATAGCCAAAAGGACAAGAAGAATTTGATTGAAAGCTAAACTTCTGCACAGCAAAACAAAATAAGAAAAAATGAACATGAAAGACAAACGTAGGTTGGGAAAATATTTGCAACCTGTGTAAAAATAGAGATAACTTCCTTAGAGACATGTGAATAGCTCTTATAAATAAGAAAAATGATACACATCTTAGTAGACAAGTGGACTACAGATGCAAATAGGCAGCTCACAGAAGACCAATAAATAAGTGAAACAAGTAAACAATTGAGCAGAAACTGGTAGAGAAAGAAACTATAAGTCTTAGTTGAAAGAAGCAGAGTGGTGATGTCTAATTTACTGGTAACCATTACCTTAGTGTCTGGCATATAATAGATGCTCGATAAATGCTTGTTGGGTGCATGGATGGATGGATGGATAGATGGATGGATGCATGCCTAGATAAATATGGATAGATGTATGCATGGAAGGTTGGTTGGTTGGATGAATAGTTGAATGCTTGCACAGAGGGGTACATGCACAGATTGATGGGTATAGACCCATGCATGAATGATTGGGTGGATGAATGCATGAACAATGCATGCATACACTGATGGATGCATTCATGGATGATTGGATGGATGGATGGATGGATAGATGGATGGTGCACAGATGGATGGGTACACAGATTGCAGAAATAAGTAGAAGAGGAAAGTAGAGATATCGAAAATGATTTTAAGGAGAAAGGGGACAGCTTAGATGCATTTTTATTGTAGAGCCTATTATGCTAGTAAAACTAGCAATGATGTCATGAGTACAGCTCTTTGTTCTAGAAAACCTCCAGGATACAGCACTCAGATGGGAGGGCCATCCGTGCTGTCTCCAGTGCCCTTTGCTTTCTGCGCTACTCCTGCCTCCTTCTCTTCCCCAGTGGATCCCAGTGCCATTGTGATTTTCTAGACACACACTGTTTTTTGCCACCACATGTGGACCCCGTGAGCCTAAATGTGGTGATGGGCATGAGCGGGGCACCGCAGACGGTGGGTGGCCCCAAGCTCAGGCCAGCACCGCAGGCCTCGTGCTTGCTCTCTTGCGTCAGAAGTTCCAATCTCATTTCACATTGATACTGCTGGTTTTTTGTTTGTTTTGTTTTGTTTTGTCAGCTGTGGGACTTGAACTCTGGCCCTTAGCGCAACCCCTGAGCTCTTCAGCTCAAGATGAGCACCCTACCGCTTGAGCCACAGCGCCACTTCTGCTTTTCTGGTGGTTAAGTGGAGATAAGAGTCTCACAGACTTTCCTGCATGAGCTGGCTTTGAACCAGATTCCTCAGATCTCAGCCTCTTGAGTAGCTGGTGGCATGAGCCACCAGCGTCCAGCTTCTGCTGTTTCTAAGTAACTCACTAAAGACTCTGGCATTTGTATTATCAGCTCTAGGTTCATAGAAGCATTTGAGGTCATTGTCTTCACAGTGAAAAAAATGAGTGCTAATTCATTCTTTCCCTGTGACTAGCTAATATACCACACGAGAATTGTTTCCATCATTTTCTCTGGCAGTGAAATTATGTGTATCCTATTTACTACAAACATCATAATGCCTTTTTAAATGGGCTTCTCACTGGCTTTGGGCAAAAGGAAAGATGTAATTTCTTTCTGGAACTAATAGTATCAAAAATTAAACATTTTAAAGAGATGGCCCCAAAAGAACTCCCTTGAAGATTGGTTTATTACAGAACAATGATTCATTTAGATACCAGTCCAGACAGTGCCTCTAAAAAGAATGAAATTTGAAGTTGTATATGTCTTTAGCACTAAAGAAATGGAAGGAAGCCAGGTGCTGGTGGCTCATACTGATAATCCTAGCTATGTAGGAAGCTAAGAGCAAGAGGATTATGGTTTGAGGCCAGTGTGGGCAGAAAAGTCCCTAAGACTGTCTCAATAGAAGAAGTTGGACATGACGGTAAGTGCCTGTCACCCCAGCTATAGTAGTAAGCCAAAAAGGGGGGAGGGGAGTCATAGTCCAGTCACCTGCCTAGGTGGAAGTGAAGCCTTATGTTAAAAATAACCAATACAGCCGGGTGCAGGTATAATCACACCTGTAATCCTAGCTACTCAGGAGGCTGAGATCTGAGGATCATGGTTCAAAGCCAGCCCAGGCAGGAAAGTCCCTGAGACTCTTATCTCCAATAAACCACCAGAAAACCAGAAGTGGCACTGTAGCTCAAGTGGTAGAGCGCTTGCCTTGAGCTGAAGAATTGAAGGACAGCACCCAGGCCCAGAGTTCAGGCCCCACAAACCTCCCCCCCCACACACACACAACCAATATAAGAAAAAGGGCTGACATCATGGCCCAGTGGTAGAGCATCTGTCTGGCAAGCATAATTCCCTGAGTTCAAACCCCAGTACCATCAAAAATAAAAGAGGGACAGGGAAAGGGAGAAAGAGAAGAGGAAGGGGAGAAGGAGGGAGAGAGAGGAAGGAAAAGAGAACAAAAGGGAGGGAAGAAAGAAGCAGAAGAGAGGAAAGGGAAGGAAAACAATTTTCTGAAGAGACCTTTGATCCACTGTCACACCAAAAAGAGAGTTAGTCCCCCATGTCTAGGACACTGTGGAGAATGCAGTGGAGTTGACAGTGCAGTAGAAGGGTGCTGAGTGATAGGGAATAGGCATGGACAGCGCATGCAATGACGCTGTATGTGAAACATCTATTCCAAAGCTTAATGACGTGGCCATTTCTTTTCACTCCTGGGCTCTCCCTTCCTGCTTGCTTCAGCATCATCTACACAAATTAAGTCATACAAGTGAAAGAACCATCCGTGTTTGGTAGGTCTTTGCCTTTCAGGCTGGATTTCTGGGAGCTCTGAGTCCCCCAAAGGGGCTTAAGTGACTGACTGGGGTGATGGAGGGGGGAGAGCCGGGTGGGGCAGAGATCCAAGCCAGGTGAGCTGAAGAGCTCAGCCTCACCTTCTGTGTACACTGCAGGTGATCCGGGGTCTCCATCCCTGTCCAAAGCACCAGACGATTGGAAAAGGCAGGTAGAATGACAAGACATTGCCCGGCAGTCCTTCACACTAACTCAAAGTGCCTCAGGGCCAGATTTTTCTCTCCCTCTTGTGGAAGGAAGCAGGGCGAGTTGGCTCAGGCTTGTACTCCTGTGATGGTAGCATTTCACCTAATGGGACCATCTCTTCGGAGTCCGGGGGAGGGCAATTTGGTTCAGAAGAGAGCATAATTATATCTGCTTGCTTTTAAGGAGTAGTTTCAAGATTTAAAAGTGAAGAAGCCTGGAGATAAGTACACCACGTGATTACCTCCACCGCCTTCAACAAAGGCAGAGTCAGAAATCATGACAGCGTTTATGGGTTCCAGCAACAATACTAGCAAATGTTTGGGAGGGGGTGGGGGAATGAAGCTGGAGCTAGATGTCCCTGTGATTCAGTGTCTCCCTCGGGGAAATGAATTTTTAAAACTTTCTCCTCAGCAGCTGGTGCAGTCTCATCCCAGGAGGCCAGTGCTTAAGACTCTGGGACTATAGGAATAACCAATGTGACCCGCCATTCATAGCAAAGTGCATAATTTAAAGACTCTGTCACCTCCCGGTTGTCAGCTTGTCTAGTTAGAAATAGTGATAATCTGTGTGTTTTCTCCCACTCATAAACTACCTCTGGTGAAAGAGCTGGAAGCCCCCTGTCGTGCAGAAGTTACCTGGAAGATAGTTTGATCTCTTCGAAGATTTCATCATCTTTTGTCGAAGATGCCTTACAGTTATTAAAATGATAGGGGAGTCATAACCTTAAGAATATTAAATTCCAAAAATATCCTTCACTGTAGGAAGATCTGGAAACTTCTGCACCCATGGCTGTAACTGCTGAAAACCAAAACCAAACCTGAGTGGATATACGGCTCTCCGCCCTCCACCCCCGCTCCCTTGCTACTTTGAATCAGCCCCTGGCATCTTTGTTCGTTGAGAAATGTCACCGGTAAATTTATTCTTCAAGTAAGGGATGGAGAATATAGCTCAGTGGTAGAACACTGGCTCTAAAATCTTCCCTGAGCAGATTTGGTTATCACCTTCTACAAACCAACCCTGTCTCTTTCCCAGCTCCCTGACCTGAGCTGGTAGCTGGCACTGGCCTCACAATCAATATGGGTCCTGGTTTACAATGTGAGTCTGGAGCCTGGCGACGATGGCTGTGATCCTAGCTATTTTGGAGGCTGAGATCTGAAGATGGTGATTTGAAGCCAGCCCAGTCAGGAAAGTTTGTGAGACTCTCGTCTCCAATGAGCCAGTAAAAAGCTGGAAATGGAGGTGTGGCTCAAGTAGTAAAATGCCAGCTTTGTGTGAAAAAGGACAAGCCAAGAGACTTTACCTAGGCCCTTAGTTCAAGCTCCATTAACTGGCACATGTATGTGTGCACGCACACACACACACACATTGGTTTTCTTGACCTACTCCACCTTCTGAAGTAAATTCCCTTTGGGTAAGTCCTGGCAAGTGCAGGCTTAACAAATTCCTGGAGGAATTATTTCCTCACTGCAGTTCAGTAGGCGATCTGCATTTTCTTCTACCACCCTCAAGCTGTTTATTTGAAGCTGTAAGTAGAAGTGCACACAGATCTATCCTCCCTCAAGTTTGACCGAACTACTTTGTCTTTTACAGCATCTGCAAGAGATCCTGAGAAGAGATTCACTTGACTTTATAAACCTGGGTGTCAGCTGGGCTCCATGGCTCACACCTGTAATACTAACTACTCAGGAGGCTGAGATCTGAAGATCACAGTTCAAAGCCAGCGCAGGCAGGAAAGTCTATGAGACTCTTAGCTCCAATAAACTACTCAGAAAAAGCCAGAAGTGGCGCTGTAGCTCAAGTGGTGTAGAATGTTAGCCTTGAGCACAAAGATGCTCAACCACAGAGCCCAGGCCTTGAGTTCCCAAGTCCCAAGACCTGCAAAAACAAATTACAACCTGGGTGTAGTTTCTAGGGCTGTATTTCCTGGACCAAATTAGAAGCCCCTGGAGGGAAGAATCTGTCTCCTAGCTGCTGCTCTCTGCCCCGCCCCCGACCTTACACAGTCTGAGAAACCTCATTTAACTGTATCAGAAATGCCTGCCCCCCCCCACAGCTGAGTGGTGATCTGTCAGAGGAAGTCCTTCTTGACCTTGAACACATGACCTTGTATAGTAATCCTCCATCTTTAAATGTTCTCTTCAGAAAACTCGGACTTCGCAGATATTTGCATTATATATTTAAAGAGTTCTTCCTAACTGTAGAAGATACTAAGGGGAAATAAGCAGAATCACTGTTGTCTTCAGACCAACTCAGGCCTAGCCGTGGGGCATCTTCATTCAATATTTGTAGGATGAAGGAATCAACTTCAGAAAATATATCAGTGTAGCTATAGATAGCACAGGCATTAAAATGCTTTCAGCACAGCCAAATCACAGCATGTCTTAATGGTGACTTAGTCATGGGGAGGATGTCCTATCCTATGGGCCCTGAAGTTTAGAGATAGGACAGTTCAGAGACAGTCACTTTGGTGGCTTTAGAACTGATTTAAATGGCTGTTCCATTTAGTTATTCCCTTGTCATTTGACATTAAGGTTCCTGAAGGTTTCCAGGATTAAAACAGAAACAATGACCCTCCTTCCCTTGGACAACTAATATATGCTAAACCAAAACAGAATATACAGAACTGGGGCAACACAGCAGAGCGTGTGTCTAGGAAGCAAAGTGAGATGGTGAGGGAAAAGACCAGGGTCCCCACAAAGCACAACCCTCTCCCCTCCACCCCTATGGCACTCCTTTCCACCAAGCCTTGCCTCCTAGTGTGTCTACTCTCTCCCAGTAACACCATTGGCTAGCAACCAGGCCTTCCTTACATGGCCTTTGGAGCTATTGGACATTTCAGATCCAAACCAGAACTCATGGTGAGCTTCCTTATATATAGTCACATGTCTGATGTCTGATTATTTAGGGGAGAGGGCAATATTCTTTGAGGGGGGGAGAGAGAGAAAGAGAGAGTCATTTTTTAAGCCATTATCTCCAAATTGCTTACAGATAATTTGTGTCGATTTCTGAGAACACTCTCATTATGCACAGTCCTCCCCTCCCTCGCCCCCAGTCCCCATAATTGCTTCTGTAAATATTCTGATTAAAGCCTACAGGACACATTTATCCAACAAATTAAGGCATGAGAAATTTGAGAGAGAAAAGAACAGAAGAGACACACAAAATGCGCACCTTGTTGGAATCCTGATTCATACAAATGAGCTAGGACAGGACATGGCTGAGGAAGTTGAGCAGGGGCCAGGCAGCATTCATGCTAAGGAATGATCAGTGCCTTCCCTCGGGGTGCTGATGGCACAGTGGTTATCCTGGCAAAATCAAGTCCTTATCAGCCTCGGGTACGTCTTTATTAATGAATGAAGTGGTATTCTGTTGAGATGTACTTTAGAATACTCTAGTAATGAAAAGGGGTGGGGTTGCTGGCCGCTGGTTATACATGCCTGTAATCCTTGCTATTCAGGAGGCTGAGATCTAAGGATCACAGTTTGAAGTCAGCCTAGGCAGGGGCAGGAAAAGTATATGAGATGCTTATCTCACTATTACAAAAAAAAAGGAAGTGGGATTGTGGCTCAAGTAGTAGAGTGGCACTTAAGCAAAGGATGCTCAGGGACAGTGCCCAGGCCCTGAGTTCAAGCCCCAGAGTAGGCACAAAAAGGGGGGTGTTGGAGTAGGAGAAACATGATGTATGCTGTAGTTTGGATCTGGAGTAGCCCCCGAGGTTGTGTTAGAGCCTTGGTCTCCGATCTGTGGTACTACTAGGAGGTGGCCCTACTGTGCTTCTACTGGGAGGAAGTTGGGCTACGGGGGATAGGCCCTTGAAGGAGACTGGGACCACAGCTCTTGCTTTCACTTCTCTTCATTTCCTGGCTACCATGAAGCATCTTCCTTCACCACACCTCCCGCCATTGATATACTGCCAGTTCACATGCCCCAGAGCCACAGACCAAACAACTGCAGATGGAAATCGCTGAACTGTGTGAACCAAATAACCTTTGTTCTCTCTTTGTTCTCTCTTTGATTTCTCTCAGCCATTTTGTCACAATAATGGAAAGATGAGTAAGGTAACTGGCAAAATGTTGGTCATGTCTGAATTTGGGAAATAAGGGTTTACTTATTCTACTCTCTCATCTTTATGTCTATTTGAAAAATCATATATTTCATTTTTTCACCATTATTCACGTTGGGGGGAAAAACAAGCAGCTAAAAGTCTGAGAGACTCTAGACTTTGCCCTTCCTCAAACTTTGGTCTTAATGAAGGGCTCCATAGAGTCAACTTTGACCTTGAGTTCCTGGTGGCTTCCTCCCACAGTACCAGGGAGCCTGGATTGGAATGAGAAGCTGCCTGAAGACATATCTTAAATTAACATATCCAAAATAGACATGACCTTCACTGACCTCCAAACCAACATCTCTGTGTCCTTGGACCTCACGCAGCTCAGCTGCTCCCAGACTTGGGGTTGAACATAAATCAGATCCTTCCAGGCTTTTCTTTTTTTTTTTTTGGTCAGTCGTGGGGCTTGAACTCTGGGCCTGGGCGCTGTCCCTCAGCTCTTCAGCTCAAGGCGAGCGCTCTACCCTTCCAGGCTTAAAGCACAGGGAATGAATTATATATTCACAGCACCACCCGTGACAATTTGTTTCATTTATTGCACCTAAGAAAGAGATGGAAATGCATGAGGTGAACAGGCTTTAGATTGATTTAATTATATGATTTGAACAGACACTCCATACATTCAGCAATATGTATTTTATTTTTTTATCTTTTTATTATAAAGGCAGTGTACAGAGAGGTTACAGTTATGTAAGTCAGGTGAAGGGTGCATTTCTTTTTGGACAATGTCACCCATTCCCCTGCTCTCTCCCAGTATTTCCCTCCCACCCCCACCCACAAGTTGTATAGTTCATTTTCAACCTGATGTCTAGTATCACTGCTGCACTTGTTCACCCTTTGTCTCTCCATTTCTGTGTCCCCCCCACCCTCCCAAAGACAGATAGTTGAACAAACAAGACAAAAAAGAAAAGAAAAAACAGCAAAGAAAAAAGAAAAAAGCCACTTATTTCCATTTCCTGGAATTCATTTCAATAAATACTATTTTATATGATCAGAGGCATATAGGCATTGCATTTTTGTGTTCCTCCAAGAAGAAGTGTATATTTTAATAAGTAAAAAAAACTGTTGTAGGTTTTCAGCTTCAAATAACAGCTAATTTCTTATGATGCTGGTACCTGATTTGGTGGTCACTGTAGTCTGGGTGTCTATATAAAGCATGGAACTCTGAATGCCCAATTTATTTCCTTCCCTCAATTCTACTAATGGCTTGTAGACATGAAAGTGGCTTGCACTCAGCATAATCAAGCTAGGTTGCAATTCCAGCTGTATGACTTTAGGAAGTTACTTAGCTTTTATAGGCTCCTCTCCTTCTGCCAGAAGGGGTATCACATACTAGAAATACTACTCTATTGGCAGTACTCCTTTCCCAGTACAGCAGTCGGGTTTCATTGTTATAACAAAATACTTGAGGCTAGGTAACAGTATGAATAAAGAGGCTTACTTTGTCTTACACAGTTGTAGAGATCCAAGGTTGCAAGGCTGCATCTGTCGGTGGCCTTGTTACAGACGGGTTGAGGTGTGCAGATCATATGGGGAGAGAAGGGAGCAAATGGCCCTCATCTGGCCTCCTCTCTCTCTCTTTCTTTCTCTTTCTCTTTCTCTCTCTCTCTCTCTCTCTCTCTCTCTCTCTCTCTCTCTCTCTCTCTCACACACACACACACACACACACATCTCCTGAGGCTTGAACTCAGGGCCTCGGGGCTGAGCTTTTTTGCCCAAAGCTAGTGCTCTACCACTTGAGCCACAGTCCCATTTCCACTTTCTTGGTAGTTAATAGGAGATGAGTTTCATGGGCTTCAATGTCTAGGCGGGCTTCAAACCTCAGTCCTCAGATCTCGGCCTCCTGAGTAGCTAGGATTACAGGCCTGAGCTAGCGGGCCCAGCTGGGTCTCTCTTTTTATAAAGCCACTGACGCCTTTCACTGATTGTTTCTGAATCTTCTTCATTTTCACGAACTTTTTCCAGTTTCTGGGATATTATAAGGTTAGCAGATGGCCTGGATGAGTGTTTCTCCTTTGCTGTCCATCGCTGGCTGTGTTTGGTAACAGGAGCAGTGATGCTCTCTGGTCTCACAGCTTTGGAGTTGTGACGCCTCCAGGCCTTCACTTTGCTGCCTCCCTAGATGGGTAAATTTTGCAAGCTCTCTTGGTTCCAACAGTTCACTGGAGCAGAGAACTCAAATTGCTCAGATAGTGAGGAACTAATTATACTGGGTTTAAAAAACACGCAAAACCATTGTTTTCAGCTTAGCTATTATACTTAATTCTCCACAACTTCAACAATCTCAATTGCAGCTTAAGCTTGGAAGTTGGAATTAAGGAACCTAACAGGAGAACAGACAGCAAAATTCTTTATAAAACTTTATAAAATTGCACTTCCAAGCCGGGCGCTGGTGGCTCATGCCTGTAATCCTAGCTACTCAGGAGGCTGAGATCTGAGGATCACGGTTCAAAGCCAGCCCGGGCAGGAGAGACTGTGAGACTCTATCTCCAATAAACCACCAGAAAACCGGAAGTGGCGCTGTAGCTCAAGTGGTAGAGCACTCGCCTTGAGCTGAAGAGCTGAGGGACAGCTCAAGAGCTGAGGGACAGCGCCCAGGCCCAGAGTTCAAGCCCCACGACCGACAAAAAAAAAAAAAATTGCACTTCCAGGGCTGAGGGCACTTTGATTTTGACAATAAGGATTCCCAAAGGAACCAGAGCGCTGTGATTATAGGCTCCTACCTATAATCCTAGCTACTCAGGAAGCTGACATCTGGGGATTGTGGTTCAAAGCCAGCCCAGATAGAAAAGTCTATGAGACTCTTATCTCCAACTAACCACCAAAAAGCTGGAAGTAGAGCTGTGGCTCAAGTAATAGAGTACCAGCTTCAAGCAAAAAAAGCCTATCAAGAGTATAAAATACCTAATTCAACCCCCAGTGCCAGGACAAAGAAAAAAAAAAGGAATTCCCAAAGGAGAGATGATGGTCTGACTTAGTTCTTTCTACCACCAAAACCCCAACCAACTCCTAATGGATTGCTTTCTGTCTCTCAATCCTTCTTTACCAAAGCATCCCTCCCATTCCACTCCATCCAGCAAAAAGCTGAACTCAGGAACTTCCTTTCTTCTAGTTCCGAGCTGTTCACTTCCTACCCAAATGTAGCTCTTGGCGTGAAGGGATTTAATTGGGGAGCTGGATGTTCCTACAGAAGCGCATCTGGAGGGGTTGGCTCAACCTCAGGAGACCGACAGACTGGTCCTAATCCCACAGGCTCATACATCTCAAGCTGTAACATGACATCCACTGGCTGAGCTTCAGCCACAAGGAAAGGTCTGGCTTGAGGATAAAGAGGGACCTTCAGGAAGGGAGAATGGATGAGTCCTTTAGATCCCAGTAAAGAGAGCCACTAAAGAAAGTAAACTTAAAAATAGAGGAAAGTGTGGTGAAAAAGCAGATTTGATCTGAATAAGAAACTGATTCCAAGGATGCCTGCCTGCTCAGCTCCCCGCCCCTCCTTTTTTTTCCCACTAAGGCCAGTCCTTTAACAAACCAGACAGTTGCCATGCATTGTGTCATTTGCTGGAAGAATCGGGGTCCCTCCAGTGGGAGTGGGCTGACCTCCCAGCCCCTTCTGACAAATGCCATGTGTATCAATGGTCTGTTTTACATTTCTGGTGATTTTGCTTATTGTTTGTTTGTTTGGCTTTTTGTTGGTTGTAGGGCTTGAACTCCTCAGGGCCTTGGTGCTGTCCCTGAGTTCTTTTTTAGGCTAGTGCTCTACCACTCTGAGCCACAGTTCCACTTCCAGATTTTGAGTGGCTAATTAGGGATGAGTCTCGCAGGGACTTTCCTGCTTGGGCTGGCTTTGAACAACTACCCTCAGATCTCAGCCTCCTGAGTAGCTAGGATTACATGCGTGAGCCACCCGTGCCTGGCACATTTTATTTTTTTATCTTGTCTTGTGGTAGGGTCTCACTATATACCCCAGGCTGGGCTTCAACTCAATATACCTTCATCCTTTCCTCAGTTCCCCAAGTGCTAGTGTTAGAGGGATATACCACTGCACCCAAGTTTATCTATATTTTCTTAATGACACACACAGTCTTACAAGATATAATTTTAGCTACATGTCTGTGTACTTAGGTAGAAAAACAAAGTAAGCGGAAATTGAGAGACATTTTATGTTTCATCAACTTGTAACACTCCACACCTCTGTTGTCACCCCCAAAGAGTTTTGTCTAAACTGAGAAGATCATGGGTGATTTCTCACGGTTACCTATACTGGCATATGTTTCCAGTCTGGATCACTTCCACTATACCCCAACTAATACACACACATCTTCACCTTCAGCTCTCCCTGTGGGGTCTTCCTAGAGCCCCACTTGTGAGGGGGCTCCCCCTTGGCACCTCCCATCAAACCCTGAACTTCCTCTAGCAGATCATGAGCCAGACCTGTGTGAGGACATGAACCAGATCCATCCAGCTCTCTATGTGTTTGTGGAATGCATGCATTCTGATGGATCTATAAAGCCTTTTTTGTTTTTGCAGGAGCCTCTGTCTCTGAACAAGGTCTGCTGCATGTGATGTTTAGGTTGCATGCCATTCAAGAGGGGACGAGGAAGCTGAAATCCAGCTGCATTTGCAGCACTGAGCCATTCCCCCCCCTCTTACCCCCCCCCCGGCCCTTCCTGGCCCAAGAAAGAGATTTCTTTTTCCGCGTATAGATTCGTAGCATATGGGCTTACAGCAGCGGGGCTCGGTGCGCAGAGCAGCACCAGTAGGCACTGGTGGCAACAGAGGTGGGGCGCTCCCCTCTCTTTGTCAGAAAGGGCAAGACTGGGTTGGGTTTTTTTTTTATGACAATTGCTTCAGGTCTTTCGTGCTAATCATCAAAGCCATGCCCTCCACTCGTCCACATGCCAACCCTCTCTGACTCTCTTCTGATTTTTTTTGTCCCCTTCAGGGTTTGGAATGACGACCCCGGCGACAGTCGGAGGGAAGATCTTCCTGATCTTCTACGGCCTCATCGGGTGTGCCAGCACCATTCTCTTCTTCAACCTCTTCCTGGAGCGTCTCATCACCGTCATCGCCTACATCATGAGGTCCTGCCGGCAGCGCCAGCTGCGCAGACGGGGAGCGCTGCCCCACGACAGCCTGAAGGCCCCCAGGAAGGGCGAGGCGGACAGCCTGGCGGGCTGGAAGCCCTCGGTGTACTATGTCATGCTGATCCTGTGCTCGGCCTCGGTGCTCATCTCCTGCGGAGCATCGGCCCTCTACACTCCTATGGAAGGCTGGAGCTACTTCGACTCGCTCTACTTCTGCTTTGTGGCTTTTAGCACCATTGGCTTTGGGGACCTGGTCAGCAGCCAGAACGCCCAATATGACAACCAGGGCCTCTACCGCTTCGCCAACTTCGTCTTCATCCTCACGGGCGTCTGTTGCATCTACTCCTTGTTCAACGTCATCTCCATCCTGATCAAGCAGACGGTGAACTGGATCCTGAGGAAGATAGACGGCCGGTGCTTCCAACAGTGCCAGCGGAGACTCCTGCGGTCCAGGCGGAACGTGGTGATGCCGGGCAACGTGCGCAGCAAGGGCAACATCTCCATTGAGACGGACGGGGTGGCGGAGAGCGACACGGACGGCCGTCGCCTCTCGGGGGAGATGATCTCCATGAAGGACTCCAACAAGGTCTCGCTGGCCATCCTGCAGAAGCAGCTGTCAGAGATGGCCAATGGCGGCCCCCACCAGCCCAGCACGCAGGCCCTGGATGATGAGTTCTCGGGAGGCGTGGGCGCCTTTGCCATCATGAACAATAGGTTGGCAGAGACCAGTGGGGACAGGTAGAAGCGGGGCGGGGCCGGCGCGGTGGGCGGAGCGAAGCTGAGAGGCCATGGAGGATGTCATTCACTGTGTGAGTTCAGCTCTGCCTCTCTCTAGTCCCCACTTCAGGAGCTGTTTCCCATTAGTCCAACCCCAACTTTCAAAATTTGACCATAACCCCAACCGAAACAGCCACCGTCCAGGTCTGGAATGAATGGGAAGCTTCCTCGCCCAGGTCTTAACGGTTGTTCTTCCAGCCCAGTTCGGTCTGTCTTTGCAAAATGAAATCCTACAGGCAACCCAGGACGAACGGGGCTGATCATCTCTTCATCGCGGATTTCACCTCAGCCTTGCTTTCCTGCCCACTCTGCTCTTAGCTGGGAACCAAAAACCCGAAGACACTAAGACGTCCTGGAATTCGAAATCGCTGAATCTTCAAAAAAAGGGAAAGAAAGTTCCAGAATGTGCCTAGACCTTCTTCTTTCTGCTAGGGTTTCCTTCCCAATGGATTTGTTCTGTGGATAGGGAAAATATCTAGCCTGATTATTTTTTTTTTTTGTGGGGGGGAGTGCCAGAACTGAGGCTCCAACTCGGGACCTGGGCTCTATCTCTGGGCTTTTATTGCTCAAGGCTGGCTCTGTCACTTGAGCCACAGCTCCACTTCTGGCATTCTAGTGGCTAATTGGAAATTAGAGTCTCACAGACTTTACTGACCAGAGTGGCTTCAAACCACAATCCTCACCTCTCAGCCTCCTGGGTAGCTAGGATTACAGGTATGAGCCACAAGCACCATCCTACCTGTTCTTTATACCAACTTCTTGGCTTTCAGTTGCCCTTTGTGTTTTTAAGAGCAGGTTTGGTTAAGGTATCTTTGGGACCTCAGTGGGGGAAGAAGATTAATTCCACTTCAAGCCTTTAGATTGCAGTAAGCTGGTGGCTGGGGAGGGGAAGGAGAGAGAGAGAGACTCAACTTTTGTAACTAAAGAACCTAGTTTAACGTTTTCTTTTTGAACGGTCACATAGACCATTTCATTTTTACCAGGGCTTGGGGGCCCATTGCTGACTATTTATTAGAGTTGAAAATTTAATAAATTCTCATTTTATTAAATAAAGTTTGTTGAGTACTCATTGTGGGCTATGAAGGAGAGAATCTAATTAAACAGAGATTTATTGCGGTCAGGAAAAAAGGGAGTAGGAGATTGGCCTTAAGAGATACCCGCATCTTGGAATGTTGGCTATAAGTGAAGAGTGGTTTTTCTGGTCTGGTCCACTATAGGTCTATGTGAGTCTCCTATGCCATTACAACATCCATTCCAGGAAGGAAAGCTGTTGACCTTCTTTGTAGACATGGGAGAGAACTTTTTAGAAATAATAGCAGACCTCCGTTGTGTTAACAATCTAAGAGTTGTGTGTACACACCAGTTTCAGAAATGAAGAGGTGAGACTGGCCTATACAGGAGAGAAAGTCGCAGTTGGGGATTTAGCTTGGTGGAAGAGTGCTTGCCTGGTGCATTCTCAGGCCCTGGGTTTGGTCCTCAGCTCTGAAAAACAAAAGAAGAGAAAGTCGAAAACCAAAGGCAAATGTAAAAGGAAGGTAGAGCATGATCCTGGGAGCTGAGGACCACCAGGCACACCTCCTCCAGCCCCCTTGATCTTAACGTAAGAAAGTGGGGCACCAGAGATCACTCCTGTCTGTGGTTACAGGGTGGGAGGAAAATGATGGGTGAACTCGGGGCTCTTGTTCCCTCCTCCACCCAGCTCCCAATCTCTCTGCAGGTGACTCTCTTTCCTCTAGCTTGCAAATCCCAATGTTTTCTTGCAACTCCGGTGTGCAATTGCAGAAGCGGTATAGGTTGCCTCCTTGCTTTGAACTTAAGAGCTGCAAAACTCCACACTAAGAAAGCTTAGACCATATCTGCCTCACTCATCACTGGAAAGCATCCTTGATCTGCTGCTGGGTCCCTGTTAGGAATCCCTGACCACAGAGCAAGCTGCCCCCTAGGCTCTGCTCTGAGAACAGCTTGGGTGCTGACCCCTAGCAATTGCAGATTCCTGGTATAGGGACTAGCATAAAGCAGGTCCTTGCATTTCCAGTGTGTCCCTAGGGATGGTTGGAATGTGCTGGGAGACCAAGGAGCATCAGAAGAAGTATGGCTCACCTTCAAAGAGGTGAGCAGGATTTTGTGGCAGGAATTTGGCAGAGATGTCACAATGGATGGCTTCTGTAAGTAGGGTATGGAAATGATATAAGCTTTTAAGCTACTTTTTTTAAAAAGTGAGCTTGAGCTTCCTAAAATTCGCCTCTGGGTCTCAGAGAATGAGCTTGTTCTTCTTTAGGTTGAAAGATTCACGATGGGAACATTGGAGGTCCAGTGCAAGAAGAAAAGTATAATACTTTATGGTGGAGGGTGGTTAAGAGGAAGGAGGGAGGGAGGGAATGAAGGGAAGGGAGGGAGAAAGAAAGGGAGGAAAGAAGGAAGGAAGGGAGGGAGGGAGGGGGAGGGAAAGGGGAGAGAGGGAAAGAAGGAAGGAAGGGAGGGAGGGAGGGGGAGGGAAAGGGGAGAGAGGGAAAGAAGGAAGGAAGGGAGGAAGGAAGGAGGAAAGGAAGGAAGAAAAGGAAGGAAGAAAGGGGAAGGAAAGATGATGGAAGGAAAGATGAAGAACAGATGGAAAGAGGGACAGATGGTAGGACAGATGGAAAGAAGGATGGTAGTAACAGGTGCCAAAAAAAAAAACCTTTACAAAACTATGAATTCTTAATTAGTTCAATCTGTCCACAGCTACTCTAGGCATGAATTGGCCAACAAGGACACTGTTAGACAGACAGTCAATGATGTAATTCCAGACCCAGAGCCCATATGTTGCCAAATCCTGCTGCAGACACACACTTGGATCTAAATGGAAGCAGACGTGCATTTTCTGGGTAATGAAAGCCATGATTTTTCTTGGTCACCTCAGTCCCCATTGACCTGCCTCCAGAGCTCTTCATCAGTTCTGTCTATACTACCCTAGTCTGTCCCTTCACCCTCTGGCTACCCAGTCCCAGGTCCTGTTGCGTTGCCCTAGTATCTTGCTGGCCAATAGGAGTATGGATGTTCACAGAAGTCACTGTGATTGGCCCAGGCCCCACCCTGAGGGCCCAGGGTCTCCTCATAGGCCCATGAGTTTCAGACCGCTGGACTCACAATGGAGTGCCTCAGGACTCTCAGTGACATAGAAATGTGATGCAGCCTTTCCTCATTCTCTTGTGTCTCGTCCCACCCCACTCACCACGTGGCCCAGGCCTCCACACTGCTGTGTGGTCTTTGCATTTTAATCAGCTCAGCTTTTAATTAGCTTTGTTTCAAAAAGAGACTTTGGCACACTCACTAAATGGAAGAGCCTGTTATCACTTGCTATAAATAGAGACTACAGTAATTAGGAAAATCAATAAAAATGAAGATCAAACTACATTAATAAATTCCAGCCAGTTTCTAGGCTCTAAGCCTCAGGCCTCTCCCCCCTTTGTCAAAACAGATCGGCAAGTGTGGAGAGGAGCTAAAGACACGACAGCACTGGGCAGAGACATTCTCTCCCAGTAAGCAAAAAGCCTGCCAGGCAAATGGAGTCACTTTCTCACCCTGGGAGCTGACATTGAGTATTTCCACACCAGGGCCCCTGAAGTCATCTCCTATTCCACGCAGGTCATGGGTACCCATTTGGAGCTGCGTTGTGGCTAGCTTAGGCCACCTGCATGATGAGAACAGCTCTTGGAGTCAGAACACTTGGACTTGACCCCTAGTATAGGAGAGGTAGGAGGGCTCAAGGTCATGGAAGATGAGACAGAAGAACCACTGTACTTCAGAGGAGACAGAAGACCCATGATAAGTCATGATTTGGGATGGACGCTGGAACTAAATGCAATTGGGGATCCCAGGTTGGATCTGGGACCATTAAAAGGCCCTTAAAAGAGGAAATGAGGGTGGAGGCCAATAAATGTGGTGGTCAAGTTAATAGCGTGGTCTCAAAGTTTTATTCTGAGTTTTCAGAGCGGCTCTCTGCTTATGCAAGCCATTTCACATCAGAGGAAGTTGGGTGATAGGTACGTGGATATGCTTTATACTGTTTTTATAACTTGACTGCAAGTCTAAAATTACCTCAAAGGAAAATAGATTCAAGAGGGGAAAATTTCAGAATTTCTGAAGATAACACAGCCAATCCCGTCTGGACCTGGGCGTGACTCGGACATGGCACCCCGGGGGCCTGTTCAGTGCTCATGTCCTCAGCAGGCTGTGGCCTTCTGTCTGAAGTCATCGTTCTGGAGCTGATCCCCAGACCAGCAGCGGCAGGAACACCTCTCCCAGTTCTTACATTCCACAGAGACAATCTGCCATGTAACAAATCCTGAAGGTGATTCTAGTTCTCTGCTAAGGACCCTAATGTTTGTATTTTGCAATTGTATTCATACATGTCATGTGGGGTTTTTTTTGTTTTATTTGGGGGAATTTTATTGTTGTTGTTTTTACTTTTTTTATTTTGAGGCCAATATCTGGGCTTTAACTGAGAAACTCACATTTGTTCAGCTTTGCTTGCTCTGCTGCTATTGTACCACCTCAGCCATGCCTCCAGCCTGACCTTTGGCTGGTTAATTGAAGACAGAGAGTCTCATACACCTTTCTGTCCATACAGGCTTCAAACCTCTGTCTCCCAGGTGTCAATGTCCTGAATAGCTAGGACTGCAGGTATGAGCCACTGGCAACGGCATCTTTCAACTGTGTGTGTGTGTGTGTGTGTGTGTGTGTGTGTGTATGCTGGGCCTAGGGCTTTAACTCAGAGCCTGAATGCTGATACTTAACTCATGAGCCCAATGCTTGAGCCACAGCTCCACTTTTGGCTTTTGGGTGGTTATGTGGAGTTAAGATTCGGACAGACATTTCTACTCAAACTGACTTCAAATCTCAATCCTCAGATTTCAGCCTTGGGGTAGCCAAGATTACAATCATGAGCTACCAGCAGTGTTCCAGCTTTTTAAGGTCTCATGTCATCATGTATCAGGCAGGCAGTTTTTCACCACTTGTGCTAGAGTTCAGAGCTTCCTCACAGCCTATGTCAGTGACATGTACGGCTGGTTAGTTTTTCCATCATCTTATTTTTAAGTGACCAAGTATCCTAGAGAAACAACTGAAGGGAAGAAAGGGTTTGTTATGGCTGATGATTGCGTGGTTCCCATCTGTGGGTGGCGAGCTCTGCTGTTTCTGGTCTATGAAGAAGCAGAGCATCTTGGCACAAGGATATGGAGAAGTGGAGCAGCTCCTGCTCACTGCATGGAGGACAGGAAGCAGAGCTAGAAAGAAAAGGGGGCTCAGGATCAGGTGCATCTTTCCAGAGCACAACCCAGTGACGAACTTCCTTGAACTAGGCCCCTCCTCCTAATGTATCCATCACTTCCCACTAGTGCCATGGTACTGTGAATACGTGGAGGGATTCATGCATGGGTTAGGTCAGAATCCTGGGATCTAAGCCCTTCCACAAAGCCCCAGCTTTGAACACATGAGCCTCATCCAAACCACAGCACAAGAATAACTAGAATCCAGCTTCCTTCCCCAGTCTGTGTTTCTCCCCCATCTCCCCTCCCTTGGTCAGGTAAAACACAACAGCAATGGGAACCAACCTCCAGCAAAATCCCAACACCATTAGAAGCTTGGATCCTCCTTTGCTGCCTTCCAGAGCCTCTCTCGTGTGAGCTGCCCACTCACCCCTTCCTCTGTGTAACCTCTCCCCACCCCAGTCCACTGCGGCTTGCAGGGCCATCGGCTCCCCAGTACCCTGAGTCATGTCTGCATTTCTCACACATAGCCTTGCGATGATTTATTTATTTTTGTCTCAGTCTTCTGTTGAAACGTTCTTGTTTAACATCCCAGGGGTTTGTTTTGGACTCCATAAGCTCCTTGAAGGTTATAATTGGGTTTTACCTCTCCTCTGCTAGCACATGGAAGGACTGGTAAATCATCTTTTATTTGTCCTTAGAAGAAAAGATCTAAGTAACACAGCCTGTGAAGCTGTGCCTGTTATTTTTCTTGGTTATGATTGTATTGTAAGGTAAAACTTTGAAGAATGAACTTCTAAGCATCAGCTAGCTGTATAGGACAGGAAAGATATGTATCGATGGAACCTCGCCTACATCTTCACCATAGGGATGGAAGAAACTTTTTGTTCTCTCTCCTCTTATGTTTAGTGGGAGGAGGGGGCTGAAAATTAAACTGGCATAAAGATAGCAGAAAAATACAAGCATTATATTTTATACAAAATTACTTAATACTTTTACATGGCATGGAACTAAATCGAAGAAATAGAAGTAAAAACACCAAAAAAACCCATAAGCAGAGTTTTGCTATGTTTAAACTCTGTTTATAGATCTTTTTTGCTTTTAGTATTACTGGACTTTGAACTCAACACCTTACAGTTGCTATGCAGGTACTCTACTGCTTGAGCCATACCTCCGGCCTTTTTTGCCTTCATTTTGTGTGTGTGTACCAGTACTGGATCTTGAGCTCAGGGCCTCGTGCTCTCATTTAGCATTTTCACTCAAGGCTGGTACTCTACCACTTAAGCCACAACTCCACTTGTGGCTTTTTGTTGGTTAATTGGAGATAAGAGTCTTAGATTTGTGTGCCCAGGCTGCCTTTGAACCGTGATCCTCAGGTTCCTGAGTAGCTAAGATTACAAGCATGAGCCTCCAGCACCCAGATTGTATTTAATTTTTTAGTGTCTTGCTTGTATGCCCAGGCAAACCTGGACCTTGATCTGCTGATTTATACTTTCCACATAGCTGAGACAACAGACATGCACCACTAAATGCAGCTAATGATTGAAATGGTGTCTCAAGTTCAATGCTGGACTGGCCTCAAACCATAATCCTCTTGATCCAGAGGAGTTAGGATTACAGGTGGAAGCCACCAGCTCCTGGCTACATTTTTAATAGAGGGCAATCATCGGTGAAGATGTGACAAACTCTTTAAAAAGGGGGGTTCTGAGTCTAAATGGCAGTGCATTGTGGAAAGGTTGATATGGGGGAAAAGATATAGAAACAAGATCAGGGGCATAGTATAGTTTACTTAGGTAAATTCAAGTCAGTTCCTTCTCCAGTAGTACAAGAGAGGGTCCAGGGGACACATTTAACCAGGGAGCATGCTCTGCTTCCAGACAGATAGGGAGAGGATAGAGGGTTCTTCCTGCAGCTATCTATTGTTTCTCAGTTGACTTCAACTCAAACGAACTCTCTGCCAAAGAAACACATTTTGTGGTAACACATTCTGAAGCCCTGTACTGTCAGCATGCTGCTGTCAGCCTGTCCAAGCTCCTGAGGGGAGATGTGTCTCCCTCCTGCACCTCAGAGATGCATCTCCAGATGCTGTAGAAATGATGCTCCAGGAACAGAATATGGTAAAGGTAAAGGCTGAGACCACTGAGTTGACACACACACTGAGATTCTGTGTATTGCTGAGTGAGTTTTGTGTTTTTTTTTAAATTGTCAGTCATGGGGCTTGAACTCTGGGCCTGGGTGCTGTCCTTTAGCTCTTCAGCTCAAGGCTAGCACTCTACCACTTGAGTCACAGCACCCAGATTCTCATGAAGTTTCCTGCCTGGGCTGGCTTTGAACCGCTATCCTCAGATCTCAGCCTCCTGTGTAGGATTACAAGCATGAGCCACCAGTGCCTAGCTTGTTGTGTGGGTTTATAAAAACCACCACCCAATGATTGTCTTTAGGTAAGAGGTTTCTATATCTTCTTAGAGCATTTTGGAGTGGATTTTCTTAAGTCTACCCAGCAACTCCCTTGGAGCTTAAGTCATTCTAGAATTATCTTCCCAAGAGAGCCATGCATCCAGCATGTACACTTCATCAAAATTATTGGGGTTACCTAGAATATTTTTGTTACTGTTTTGTTGTTGCTGACTTTGTTTTTGCACTACTGAGGATGAGACCCAGGTCTCTACATATACTAGGCAGGCACTCTACAAAGTATACTATCCACCCAAGGGTGTGTGTGTGTGTGTGTGTGTGTGTGTGTTTGCTTGTTTACAGACAGACTCTTACTACTCAGACTAGCCTTCAACTGATGATTCTCCTTCCTCATTCTGCTGAGTGCTGGGGTTAGAGGCTTGTGCCACCAAGCCTAGCTGAAGAGTTATATTTTTGTTTGTTTTTTGTCAGTCCTGAATCTTGAACTCAGAGCCTGAGCTTTTTCACACAAAGCTAGCACTCTACCACTTGAGTCACCGCTTCATTTCTGGCTTTTTACTGATTAATTAGAGATAAGAGCTTCTCAGATGTCGCTACGTTGGCTGGCTTCAAACTGCTCTCCTGAGTAGTTAGGATTATAGGAGTGAGCCCCCACTGTCTAGCTTAGGAGTTATATTTGAAATGAAGGTTTCTCTCTCTTCCCAAATATTCTCAACAAGAATGTCTTGGAGCAGAGCCAGAAAATATGCATTTTTCATGCACAACCTTCTCCTCAAGAAATCAATCCTTCTCTATAAGAACATTTGTGTCCTCATGGGACACAGGAGACAGTTCAGAGAAGACACGGGATCTGGACTGGGCGAGAATGACTTGCAGTCCCATGACATCAGCACAGCATAGCTTTGTGCATTCAGCTTGGCTGGGCACATTGCCACAGAAACACTGACTCCCTGCAAGGGTGCCCTTGTGACCTCCACCATTGTGACACTGGGTGCCATCTCCCCTCTACTCCCGGCACAATGGAGCATTTCAGTTCCTATTTCTCACACCCTCTTGAGAGTTAGCTCAACTTAATAATAAATATCAAAGCTATGTGCAACTATGTGAGCTACTTTGAATATACAAAGCTAACCACTGTGCCTGGGTTAGAAACACCTGCTACACTGCAAGATAAAGCAGAAACATAAAGGATGGGGTTGGGATGGAGCTCAGTGGCAAAGTGCTTGCCTAGCAAGTACAACATCAGTACATCCCAGAGTTGTGAACTTCCAGGACCGGGTTGTTAACCTTGACCTACAGACTGGCTTTTTTTTAAATTGGCCATTTTGAGAATTTGTCTTTTATCTTAAATACATCTTTTATTCTTTATTTTTCTTAATAATACTGGAGTCTGAATTTAGTACCTCCACCCTTGCTGGGCAGGCACTCTCCTACCTGAGCCAGCCCTTTCTGCTTTTGTTATTTTTCAAGTAGGATCTCTCTTTTTGCCTAGACCAGCCTGGAATTCGATCCTCCTATTTATGCTTCCTGTGTGCATGACAGGCTCATGTCACCATATCTAGTTTTTTATGGGCTGAGATGGGTCACGTGCTCTGTGCCCTAGCTAGCCTCAAACCCTGATCACCCTTACCTCAGCTTCCTGAATAGCCAGGTTTGCAGTCCTGAGCCACCACACCTGCTTTATTCCATTTTTTTTTAAATTCTCTGATTTTGGGATCTTTAGTTGTTCCTAAGGCAGGTTCTCTGTGTGCCTTCAACTATGCTACTTGCTTTAATTTTATTGCCCTATAAACCTTTTTTTCCAAGCTAGGTGCTAGTGGTTCACGCCTATAATCCTAGCTACTCAGGAGGCTGAAATTTGAGGATTGAGTTTCAAAGCCGGCCCAGGCAGGAAAGTTCATGAACTCTTATCTCCAATTAACCACCAGAAAACCAGAAGTGGCACCGTGGCTCAAGTGGTAGAACACTCACCTTGAGCTGAAGAGCTCAGGGACAGTGCCCAGGCCAAGAGTTCAAGCCCCACAACTGACAAAAAACAAAAAACTTTACCCCACCTAATTACATCTCTGTCAGACTGGAGATCAAGGCCCAAAGAATCCTATCTGTATTCCTCAACTTCAAAACCCTGGCTACAACAGCACAATAGCTAACACTTAATTAGGAGCCAAGCACTGTGCTAAGCAAATTAAACAACAACCTCAGTTAATACTGAAAAGAAACACTATTTGAATCTGCCTTTTACAAATGGGAAAATGAAGGCACAGGCTGGTGATGGAAGACTGTCTAGGAATGAGTGCAGAAAAGTAAAACTTACCTAGAGAAAGTAAACCTTGACTTCCCCCCAGCAACTATGCATGGTGCTGACGATGGACTGATATCTCTCAGGCCCTAAGGACCAAAGCACTTTCTATTAGCTTTTGACCCAACCACAAGGGCTCTCAGACATGATGACATAAAGGAGATATTCCCCCTGGGTGAGGCCGCAAAGAACATAGGATGCTATTTATATAAAATCCAGCCAGCCACAGGACAACTCCAGATTGCCCAGGTGTGTGGGCAGTCATGGTTAATTTTCTTTTTTTTTAATTACAGGACTGAGATGGGGGAGCCGTGATTCCCACACTGAAATAATTATGAAAATGTAGATGCTATATAAGACAATGTAAAAATCAATTTATACTAAACAGACTTAAATTCTGGAGAAAAGCGATAGAGAAGCAAAAATGTTCATATTTGTAGCATGAATGAAACGTCTCACTAAAAGTTTAAAGGAAGAAATGCAGCTGGATGCTGGTAGCTCACACCTATAGCTACTTGGGTTGAGAATTCAAAGATCAAGGTTGCTACTAGCCTGGGTTAAGAAAGTCCAAGAGACTCTATCTCCAAAATAACCAGCAAACAAACAAACTAGGTTTGGGGTCATGGCTTAAGTGGTAGATCCACCTGCCTAGCAAATACAAGACTCTGGGCTCACACTCTAGGAAGAAATACAATGATTTCCACTTCTTAGTACTTTTTATTTCTTAGCTTCACATGGAGCAATATCACCTCTTAAAAAAAAGAAAAATTTATTTGAAGTTTAATGATTTCTTCTACTTCTTGTCAGTTATTTTTTTCTTTTGAATTCAAGTCAAATTAAATTTAATTACTGTTTTTCAAATGTCAGATATAGGCTCATTCCATCTCACAATAGCTTTTATTTCTATAGCAATCTATTTTTCTAACCATATTCTGATGCCTAAAAAAATGTTTGAAATTATATTCACTCAACATTAATAATGTGTTTCCTGGGTTGAAGGATTTGAGATCTTTTATAACTTTTACATTTTCTTGCAGTGTTTGAAATCCTTATAGAGTGCATGTTTATAAATCCAGTAAAGGGACTTTTCTTAAGAAAGGAAAACAAAACAGATCCAGGTACTGGTGGCTCATGCCTATAAGCCTAGCTACTCGGGAAGCTGAGATCTGCAGATTGCAAGGCCAGCCCAAGCAGGAAAATCTGTGACACTCTTGTCTCCAGTTAACCAGAAAAAAAAGGAAAAATAAGAAAGAAAAGCCAAAAAGTAGAGCTGTGGCTCAAGTGGTAGAGGGCTAGACTTGAGCAAAAAAAAAAAGCTCAGGGATAGTGCTCAGATCCTGAGTTCAAGCCCTAGGTCTGGCACACAAACACACACAGACATGCACACACATGCACACACACACACAAACACACACACACACACACACACACACAGAAGCAGCAAATATACTAAGATACTAAATATTATTAGTTCTGAGTCCTAGATACATGGATAAATCTTAATTGTTTCTTGTCATTATCTATTATTACTATTGCGGGGGGAGGGGCAGTCTTGGGTTTGAACTAATAGCTTCATGCTTGCTAGGCAGAAGTTCTATTTTTGAGCCTTGTTACCAACCCTTTTTGCTCTGATTCTTTTGACATAAGATCTCACTTTTGGTTTAGGCTGGCCAGAACAATGATCCTCCTATTTATGTTTTCTCCTGTAGCTCGAGTGACAGGTGTGTTCCAGTATGCCCAGTTGTTTCTGTTGAGAGGGTCTTGCAACACCCCTAGACCAGCCTTGAACTTAAAGCCTCCCTAGCTTCTCCTCCCCAGTAGTTAGAATGACAGGTGTGAGGCACTGGTGGCTGGCTAGTTATCTGTTCTTTTTGAATATTCAAAATAAAAATATAAAATAAAATGGGTCAGAAAAAAAATCAGACACATTTGGATATGGATATTGGCAAGCTTGTTAACTTTCCCAAGTTTTGGCTTCCAAATCAGGGCAGTGGAATGATATGCCCTCTTTACAGCTGAATCGTGTTGCTTAAAATGACCAGAAGTTCCTGACTCAAAGTAAGCTCTCCATCTCCAACTTTGACTCTCCCCCCAAAGCTCCCTTCTGATCTAAGAGTCACACTGTCCGCTGCCTCATTTCCAGCTGTCCTTGTGCCAACTGGACCAGCCACTGTCTGCCTCTCTCAGTAAGCACTCCGAAAAGGAGACACTAAATGTGTTTTTAATCATTTATTAAATATGAGTTAATTAAGCTAGAACAAGAATGGCTAGCTTTACTGTTGGGGCTTCATGGCAGCTCTTTCCAGCATTTTAGGGCCAAATCTGTGTGCAGCTGTGTTGATCCAATCGCCCAGTCATTTAGCAAACATTTATGGAGCATCTGCCGCCTGCCAGGTGTTTCCTAGGGCAGGGGAGGCAAAAAGATTAAAGAGGAACAGCAGGGTCTTGGCGATTCCCAGACCTTAGACCTTATTCCAAAGCAGGGAACTTACTGCAACACTGACCCAGTTGGGGGGTGGGTGGAGGCAGGGTTCAGTGGGTGGTAGAGAGCAACCATGCACTTGAGCATTGGGAAAATGGAGGAGAACAGGAAAGGAGTAGGCTGGACTCGGTTGTCAACAGGTGAGGACTGTTTATTGAGGAACAGCGAGGGGTACAGACCTTCCCGCGATTTGGAGGGTGTGCAAAGGACTGGATTTTTGGGTGGGCTTAGATAGGGTTTAACAAGGAAGCAGAAAATTAAAAAAAAAACGGGGGGGTGCTCTGGTCTCTTGGAGGCCAAGGGCAGTATCCTTGGCCAGGCCCAGGTGGAATGCTCTACCTAAGATGCGGGGGTTATTGTCTCCTGGGGATCAAGGTTGGAATGACCTGCCTGCAGACAAGCAGGTGAGCACACACCTGGAGCTCTGCTTGACCCTGGGGAATAAGTCAGGACTCAATGCTTCAGATTCCATCTTTAGGTACATAAAAAGATTGGGAGAGGCAAGCCCTTCTCTGAGGACGTAGGTAAGTTCCAAACCCACTCTTCGGGTCTCTCACGATTGCTGTGAATTCCAGGAGATCTATCGTGATCATCTCTGGCTCCAGGATTCTCAGTGGCTTCTCCAGTGGGAAGGTTTCACTTATTGTTTGTTTCCCTGTTTTAGAAGTACTGGGGTTTGAAGACAGGGCCTCCAAGTTTACTAGGCTCTACCCCTTGAGCCAATCTTTTCTGCTGAGTCTCAAGTTTTTACCTGGGTAGATAAGATCATAGATTCCCCACCCCCACCCCCATCTTGCCAGGCTTGCTGGTTGAGATGGGGAAATCATTAACTCCTTAGCCTGGGCTGCCATCAAACTACCTCCCAGCCTCAGCAGTGGTTTTTCGTTTGTTTTGTTTTTGTCGGTCATGGGACTTGAACTCTGGGCCTGGGAGCTGTCCCTCAGCTTTTCAGCTCAAGGCAAGAGCTCTACCACTTGAGCCACAGCGCCACTTCTGGTTTTTCTGGAGGTTAATTGGAGATAAGAGTCTCACGGACTTTCCAGCCCAGGCTGGCTTTGAACCATGATCCTCAGATCTCAGCCTCCTGAGTAGGATTCCAGGTGTGAGCCACCGGCGCCCAGCCTCACCAGTGGTTTTTAATGAACTCCTAAGTGCCTTCCTGTGTGTTCATGTGTGTGGACCCACTGTGGGTATGCTCCCAAACACACACATATCATTTTCTGGCTCCTCTCTCTTTCTCCTTCCTTCTTTCTCACCTAGCTTTGTTGTCCTCACCTGGCTTATTCCAGGGAACTGCTCGTTCTCACCTTCGATGAAAAATATTTCATCATAGTTCCATTTCCACTTTCTTCCCTTCCATGAGAAAAGGGCCTACTGCCTTTTATTTCAATAACTGCCTCTAATTAGCTTCACAGAGGAGAAGAATTCTTTACAATTACTGCTGATGAGGATGTCATTATATATTGTTGTCACAGATCTCCCTTCAAAACAGAACTGTTAGGAGCGGGAATATCGAGTTACAACTCTTTGTCTTGGATCCTAAACACCTCCCATTTTGTTGATTTAATTTGCTTCTCACATCAAGGGTGGAGGCTGTGGGGTCAAGCAGAGCATAGTTTGAAGCTGCCTGTGTAAGGCAGACAAGCCTCTTGTTGAACACTTCAAGTACCCAGCCCTGGGGCGGCGAGACAATTGTTCTTGTCTAGAGACACTTGATTGCCTCTTACCAGAAAATCTCAAAGACAGTTTGAGCAGATTACCCCTCCATCAGCTCCATTTTCAAAGCCCTGTACTTGATTAGCACCTCTGCGATTCCACGGCCAGCAGATGTCATGGTGGACAGAGGTAGAGCACTGCTCACCTGCAGGAAGTCGCTTTCTAAGTTTTGTTGTCTAAGTCACAGGGGCAGACTGATTGCGGGACAGGTCTCAGGGTCATTTCTAGTTTGGTCATATTAGGTTCTGTTTCTTCCACCAAACAGCCTGTGGCTGCCACTGCTCAGAAGAAGTGAGAGATTTGTCTCCAGACATTAGAATATCATGACCTGGACCTCCCCCACCTGTACTCTCTTTTTTCTCCATTAACTTAAACCCCATGGTCCCTCACTTCTCTCTTTCTCTCAGTTTCTCCCATGGAGGTGCATGCAAAACTCTGAGGATGAGACATTGGCTCTCCACACACACACACACACACACACACACACACACATTCCCTCAACACACACACACACAAACACTTCAACACACACACATACACACAAACATTCCCTCAACACATACACATGCACACACACACATATACACACACAAACATTTCCTCAACACACACACACATATACACACACAAACATTCCCTCAACACACACATACACACACACACACACACACACACACACACACCCTTACAAGGAGAGATAATAATCAAAGCAGTCCTCAGATCTCATGTGCACAGTGATTACTTGAAGGTTCATCAGCCCACAGGCCCCATGCCAGGTCCCACAGCCCATTCCATGAGCTTGTGAAGCCCCAGTTCCTGTCTTTCTGCATCCTCTGCTTCACCAAAAATAATCATCACAGACTATGGATCTGGAGTGACATGCACACCCCCAAGGCCCATGTGACATAGGGCCCCAGCCTGTGGCACACTGGGAAGGGGCAGAACCTTTAGGAGATAGAATCTGATGGGAGGAAATAGGTCCTTCGAGCTGTGCCTTTGAAGGCAATATTGTTTTCTAGCTGTTCCTGGCCACCATGAGGAAAACAGCTCCCTCTACTGTGTGCTCCCACCATGATGTTCTGCTATATCACAGGTCCAAAAGCAACAGGGCCGGCAGGCCAACCTCCCAAACTATGAGCCAAACTAAACCTTTCTTCCCGATAAGTTGGTTTTCTTAGTATTTTTGTCACAGCAATGGAAAGCTAACACAAAGACAGACACACCAATGGTCAATATCAGGCAACCAGACTGTCTAGGGTCTGGATCAGGCACAGGATCCGTCCGGGATTTGACAATGGACTAGACTTAGTCATTCTCCCTTTCTGTGATTGGTTGTAAGTAACACTGACTCTCAAAAAAAAATTGCATCCATTGCCCTGTCTCCTCATTCTATTATCTCTGGCCATGGGACATCTAGCCTGTGGGAAGGACCCTCCATTAAGGACAATTCCAAAACTGAACTCTCTCTTTCATGACCCAGACTCAGCTAGAGGAGCCAGGCTCAAGAACACAGCATCAAGCTAACAGGAGAAACTCCACTCATGGCAGGCCCGCCCCAAGAGGCCAGCCCTCCAAATTTGTGAAACTTGAGCCACTGACCCATCTTCCTTTCAGAAAAATTCCCAATAGTATATGCAAACATGCTTCTTCAGAGAAGGACTCACACAGAGGAGAGAGGCAGCACTCCCTTCTCCTGGGCCTCGTGATTTCCCTGGATTTGGTGATTTGCTTGCCAAGGACAGAATTTGCAAAGTGTAAGCCAGTAACTTCCTGGAGGAGAGACATGGCTATCCTGGCTGCACCCAAGGGAAGAGAGTTAACCTCAGCAAGGATGCAAGTGGAGTCCACGCACCCCCTGATATGATCCAGCCCCCCCCCACCTTAGCAGGTTTCTTCTGCCAAACCTACTACCCCAATCTTGTCGCTGAAGAGCATCTGACAAACCCACAGTGCAGGCTATTCCATCAAATCCCTGAAAATCAGTCTCCAGGAAGCCAAGGTCAGAAAAGCAAGGCAAGATGTGGTTCTTGGGTTGGATTCTGGAACAGAAAGAAAACCAGTGAAACCCAAGCAAAGCCTGTAGTTCCATTCATCGCCATGCATCTGTGTTCATTTGTTAGTTCATTTGTACCCATGGTTACCTAAAGTGCAAACATTCAGGAAAACTGGGCAAAGAGTATGGGTCTCTCTCTCTCTCTCTCTTTCTCTCTCTCTCTCTCTCTTTCACACACACACAGTAACAGAGTTTAGACTCAAGGTGCTGCACTTGCTTGGCAGGTTCTCTATCACTTGAGCCATGCCTCCAATTTCTTTTCCTTTACATTACTTTTCAGATGGAGTCTCACACTTTTTGCCCTGGACCATCTTCAGAATCCATACCTTGGCTCCTCCAGGCTATGCCTCCTGATTAGCTGGGATTACAGGACTAAACCACCAAGCTTGGCTGATTGGTTGTGATGGAGTCTCACAAACTCTTTTGCACGGACTGGTCACAAATCATCATTCCCCTTATCTTCACCTCCCACGTAGCTGGGATTATAAGTGTAAACCACAATACCCTGCCAAGAACTCTATCTTTGTGAGTGACTTTATATTACTTTTGCAGCTTTTCTCTGAATTTAAATTTACCCTAAAATAAGATAGCAATCCAAAGTAAATAAATGTCTGGATGTTTTTACGGCCTCAGGTTCTGTCCTTTGCAAAGGGACTGTGTGAACACACAGTTGCTTTTGTAATTCAAGGGCTTCTTTGGCTGACCCTTGGTAGTTTGTGGTGTTGGGAGCAGACAGAAGCTCCATGTTCCCATTTCCACTATGCTACTATCATGCAGAGTGTTGGAGTCTGACTCCAAACACTGTGAAGCCTGTGGGCATTCATTAGTTACTGGTCAGAATTTCAGAAAAGACATCTCCATCTCAGGGACACAAATTCACCCTTATGGATGAATGCTCAGAGCAAAGGCCAGTCAGACAGGCAGAGCCTATGGTCTCACCAGACTTCCTGAGATTTTCTGAGATTCAGACTCTGTAGTTCCACCAATCAAAGGCTGGTTCCAGGTTTGGACTCCTTGGGAGGGGCAGCTACATGCACCCCCTCTTCTCATACTGAATGTTGACAATATAACAGGGAGACAAAAGACAGAAAGCATCCTCCACACAGTCTGGAACCTGCTGTGCCTCTTTGTGGATAACCAGCAGGAAGAGCCAATGACATCAAGAGAGCCAGTGCTCAGGTCCCACAGAGCAGTGATGCTGGGTGAGGGCGCACCCCTGGAGGATGTTTACCGGATGGAGGAGGAGGAAGAGCCTTAGAGAGAGGAGCCCAGAGAAGTAGGCTCAGAGGCAGGCACAGAGCCAGACAAGACTGACAGTTTCAGGGAAGCAGGGACTGCATACAGTGTCCCTTGGATTTTGCAGTGATGACTCCTAGGGGTGATCTTGTCCTGTGATGTCTCAGGGGCAGAATCTGACTGTAATAGGCTTAGGGAAGTGGGTGGGAAGAGGAGGAAATGTCAAACCCGACTGGGAAGAAGCTTGGCTTTGAAAGGAAGGAGAAAGATGAGATAGCAAATCCAAGGAGCATTGTTGTTGTTGCTGTTTTTAATTTCTCCTTTGGTTTATTTCTTTTACTGGGTCTGATGACGGTAGTCATGAATCACATTGCATGCTTAACCATTTAAAGCCTTGACATCCGGCAGGTCTATCTATGAAATTCCTCTAATGTTAGACACTTTTAATAACTCTAACCTGACAACAGTCACTTCCACCAGCTCTTTATTTGTAAGGCAGAGACCACGATTGCTCCTACATGGATGGAACTTCAAACTAAGCGACATTCATCTAAAGAGGACGATATGGCAGCCAGCTGACACTGTGATGGGGGGGAGGACTGGCCCATGATGAGTGGGGGGGAGGGGTAGATGCTCTGGGGACTCCTTGGCACCTCAGATCGGCCTGTCACTAGATTAAAGCAGTGCTTACTGGGGTGTCCAGACTCCCAGCCTCCCCCAAACACGGCCCAGGAGAAGGACACATGTGACAAGGCCCAAAGGTGACCTCCCCCCCCCAAAGGCCCACTTGTTTTTCAGATGCCCCTACGGCCTCACTAGCACCAATGAGGAGACTGGACAGGGGCTCAGGCATTCACAGAGAATCTTCCAGCTCCAGGGTGGGCTTTGGAGATGCAAGGCCCCTCCCTCTTCCAGATGCCAGCCTCAGAAGTCACCGGCTGCTGGTCTGGAGGATACAATTTGGTATTTAGCCAGACACCTGTGACTGTAATCCCAGCTTCTCAGGAAGCTGAGATTTGAGCTGACAGTTCAAAGCCAGTCCAACCAGGAAAGTCTGCGAGATTCTTAACGCCAATGAATCAACAAAAAGCCAGAAATGGAGCTGTGGCTCAAGTAGTAGAGCACTCCTAGCCTTGAGTAAAAAAAAAAAAAAAGACTCAGGGACAGCGCCCATGTCTGAGTTCAAGCTCTAGTACCAGCACGCAGCACACACACACACACACACACACACCATACATATACACACATCACACACCCACAAAAGGTATTTACAGTCTCGGGCCTCATAGGGATTTTGATAGTAGCTCCACTGGGACTGAGGGTAAAAACAAAGGCTCACACAAAGAGCAGGGGGCTTGTTGGAAGGTGGCTGGAGCTCACAGAATCTGGGTTTGCATTTCTCCCAGCCTTCAGCTTCGTAGCCGTGTGACCCTGAGCTATTACTGCAACTGTGGAGATAATCATGGCTGTCATGACACACTGAGCTAACGCAGGTGAAAACACCCAGCACGGAGTGAAGCAGCCCAGATGGCAGCGATTATGCCCCCCCCCCCCGCCCTCACCGGGAGAAACACATGAAGGAATAGATGGAGCTGGAGGTGAGTGGATCAGCTCTGCCCTCTTCTGATGCGTCCCTCTCCCCGCTGGTCCTGAGCTCTGGAGGGGATGGGCTCCATGCTCAGTTCTGTGTGTCTGGTACCCAGCAAAGCACCTGTCCCTGCAGATGCGGGGAGGGGGGTGCATTGGGAAGAAAGGACCAGCAGGATTCGTGCTCACAGGCGGGTGGTTGGCTGGGTGAAGGGCTACCTGGCTGGTTGCTTGGTTCAGGAAAGCATACTGGCACGTAGCAGAGAGGACGCAGAGCAGGGCTGAGACTACCAGTGCCTCCAACAGAAACTCAGTGACCCTCCTCTTCCACCCTCATCCCTCATCCACCCCTCCTCCCTTCCTCATTCCTCCATCCTCTGTGGGGTTTTCACAGAGCCTCATGGAATGGCATAGGCAGGTGGGTCCAGGAAGTGCGGATTCAGAGCCCTCCTCTCCCTCCTCCCCTGCACCCAACAGCACTTGGTGTCCTGAATGAAACACAGACCGATCTCAGGGGGACAAAGGCACTACAGAATCCTCATCTTCCCTGACCACGCCCACCAGGAGGAACAGGTGCTGCAAACTTCCTTGACTTGGGGAAAACTGGGAGCTGTGACTTTCTCCACTTCATTGTCTCTCCCGCTACCACTGAGGATGATATAATTTCCAGCTGTCTGGTCTTGAAAGATTACAAGGCATTCATCATTTTACTGATCTCCACCTCAATCCCAGGAAATATGCAGAGGAGGGAGTGAGCCTGAGATGATCTATAATCAATAACAGCAACAAAAATAACAGCCAGCTCTTACCACCTCCCAGCAGTGGTGAACACAATGGGCCCGTTAAATAGCAACTAATTGCTCAGCTAATCACTCACCATTGGGCCTCTGGAATCAACCTGCTTGGGAATCCCAGGTGGTCTGTTTCCTATCTGTGTGGCTTGGGTCACTGACTTTCCCCTTCTCTCTCTTTTTGTTGTTGTTATTTATTGGTTTCCTAGAGCTACGGTCACAAATCCCAAATGGGGTGGCTTAAGATAATACTTATGCTATCACTGTTTGGGTAATGAAAAATCCTTCTTTCTTTTCTCTTTTTTCCTCTTCTTTTCTTCCTTCTCTTCTTTATTTTCTCTCCCTCTCTTCTTTCTTTCCTTCTTTCTTTTTCTCTCTTTTTTTGTGCTGGCCTGAGGCCTTGAACTCAGAGGCTTAGCTTTTCACTAAAACAGGCACTCTGTCACTTGACTTCACTTTTAGCTTTATGCTGCCAAATTGGAGATCAGAGTCTCTCCAATTTGTCTCCTCAGGCTGGCTTCAAACCACAATCCTCAGACCTCAACCTCCTAAGTAGCTAGGATTACAGGCATGAGCCACTGGCACCCAAGAGTCTTCCTTTCTTTTCTTTTTCCTACTGGGGATTGAACCCAGGGCCTCAAGCTTGTGGGGCGAACATTCTTCCTGTTGAGTCACACTTCCCACACCCACCACTCGGGAGTAACAGCCCACTCCACTCCAGTTATAATTGGAATATTTACCCATCCAACTTAGCTAAGAGCATCTGTAGTGCCTCTATTTCCAAATAAGGTCACAGTCTGAGGTTCTTGAACTTTGAAGGTACTTTGTCCAACCCATCAGGCTCGAATCCAGAGCCTAGCACACTGAAATTGCTCATTACATAGAAGCGTCAATGTCACTGCCCCCATTGTTACCTTTCTTTACACAGAGCCTGACTGCCCTGAGCCAGAGTACCATGTATACTGTAAAAGCTCAATAAATGTTCCAGGCCAACTAGCTGAAATCCTGAAGGCAGACAATCCAGCCTCAGAGCCCTGAGATAGCTCAGGACCAGAGCAGAACCTTCTGGCCAGAGAGCTTCCTCCCTTGAACCTCTGTTTCCTTGTCTCAGCTCAGCTCTGTGCCTAGGAAGAAGGCAGACATACCAGTAAGGGGATGTTTACAATCAATACTGCACACCGCATGCCGTGCGTGATTCCCTCCATTGCTGGCGCTGGCTGGCTGGAACTTCCGCTTCTGGCAGCTGGCTTCTCAGCTGTTCAAACGCCTGGCACTCGGGCTTCCCCTGCCTTTCCCCAGGGCAGTTGCTCTGTCCAGAGAAAGCTTGGCCAAGATAAATGGAGCTGCATTTGTTAACAAACTGCATGGGGGCTGCCAGGCACACAGCTGATGTCTCCAGGGAACTGGGGGCGTGTGCATGGACTTCTGGGAACTGGGGACATGGTGGCTTGTTGGCACGTTGAAGGCACATCTGAACAGATTCAGGCCCGGAGTCACAGGTAGGCAGAGGTTGGCTCAGCTGTCAGTCCTACCCACCCCCTCCCCCCAATTCAAGCTCCAAGCTCAAGCATGTGTCTCAGGCAACAGACATGGTCCCTGGCAATCTTGGGTCAGAGGAGGGGATGACTTTTCATTTTTCACTTGGAGAGGAGGGAGGAACATAGGAAGAGCTTGATTGACAGACATCGCTGGAGGTATCTTCCCTCCCACCCTTCCAGCACACTCTGCACTTGTGGGCATTTCTAATCAAAAGAACAGCCATGTTTTGGGGAAGACTTTGCTCTGCCTAAAAAGGCTGGGTCAATAGGAAACACAATACAAAGACTCCCAGCACCAGACCCATCCCTCCTGACTCAAAACCCTCCCTCTGGAAGGTAACAAGCAGAACTTCCCCTTCTCTCTGTTTCTGCAGCTTTACACAGGCCAATGTCACCAGGGCTAACGGCAGAGCTACTCAGAAAACTGACAGAAGTCCTTTGCTGTCCCCTGTCCACAGCGGAGCAGGTTGCATTCTGGGAGTGCCATCCTTGGGCAAGATGCCCGGTGACTCCACTCACCAGATACCGAGAGCATCATCCCTCATCCCTCATGCTGCTGGGGGCTCACCCAGGGGTGACATTCCCTTAGTTTGGGAACTCAGTCTTAGTGGGAGGGATTTGTCTTGATCTCTTGGCCAACACCAATCCACTCAAATGCCACCTCCCTTATGAACTGTATCAGGGTTCTGTCGAGGTCTGGTGGGGACATCCACACTCTGCTCTGTCCCCTGACTTTGGCTTCATGGTGTCCAGATGTCCTCTCATGACCCAAGTCCCACCCTAGGATCAGCCACACAGGCCCCTCCCTTCTGTGGTTCCAACAAAGCCTCTTGGTCAGGACCCACGAGCAATAAGGAGAGAGCCCTCGAGCTCATGGGAGAGGACGGAAGAGCGGATGTACAAGGACAAAGCACAGCAGGCCCTCAGATGTGGCCCTCTATTCCCCACTGTAGGGAGGGAGTCTTCCTTAAGGGAAAGCTGGCATATTCCAGAGCTAATTTTGACTAATTCAAAAATGATCACTGCAGTGGAACTCGGCTGCACTGGTGCGGAAATGCACTGGTGCAAGGATGCAGTGGTACAAAGATGAAGTGGTAGAGGGCTGCCGTGGTACAGGGATGCGGTGGTCTGAGGTCACAGTGGTGCAGAGCTGTGGTGGATGCAGGGGTGCAGCAGCACCTAGTACAGGAATGCAATGGTGCGGTGATGCACGGGTGCAGGGCCGCTGTGGTGCAGGAAGCAGTGATCAGATGATCCGGGGACACATGAGCATGCGGCCATGGATCGCCCCACAGAGAGAGCTTACAGGAAAACTGCTCTTGGACCTGCCCACGAAGGGGGCCTTTCTGATTACTTCATGTTCCAGAAGTTGCTGCTTTTAGTCAAATAAGGATAACATTGAAAAGGCTGCTTTCTTTCTGCGTCCACTGGTTCCCTTCTTTTTTTTTCAGCCTTAAAAAAAATCCTCATTACCAGTCAAGCACCAGAGTCTCACACCTGTTAACCTAGCTATTCAGGAGGCTAAGATCTGAAGATTGTGTTTTGAAGCCAGTCAGGGCAGAAAAGTCCATGAGACTATGATCTCCAATAAACTACTCAGAAAAAGCCAGACGTGGCACTGGCTCAAAGTGGTAGAGCACTAGCCTTGAGGAAAAGAAACTCAGGGATGGTGCCCAGGTTTAGAGTCCAAGTCCTAGAATCAGCGAAAATACATACATACATACATACATACATACATACATACATACATACACACACACATACACACATACATACACACATACATACACACATACATACACACATACACATACATACACATACACACACATACATACATACATACATACATACACATACATACATACATACACACATACACACACACATACATTCATAAATCCTCATTATCACTGGAGCTTCTGAGTAGTCCCACAGTGCTGAGGCCCAAACTGGAAAGCTGAGCAGAAGGAAGCAGGTAGAGGTCTCCCATGCAGAGATGGTGAGACTCACAGATTATCTTGAGCTGTCAACAGCATGATATGTAGCTGCTTGTAGAATGTGAACCTAAGGCATATCACAGGCCTCTGAATTTTCTTTTTTTTCTTTTTAATTTTTATTATAAAGGTGATGTACAGAGGAGTTGCAGTTACATAAGACAGGAAAAGTGTGTGTGTATGTGTATGTGTCACCCCTTCTCTGAGACAAAAAACAAGAGAGAGGAATATAAAAGTTAGGGCTCTGTCCTGGGCCGTTGAGCTAGCCTTGACTGCCTCTCAGCTGTGTGGTGTCAGGCACATAAAATCTGGTACCCAAAGAAAGCAAGTAGGGCAGTGGGAGGAGTGCGAGGGGAGGAGGAGGACACAGAGGAGCGATAGTAGCTTGCTGCTGGGCATAGCAGTTCCTCTCAGCCAGGAGGAGCTGGGCCAGGAGACAGACTCCAGAAGCTGGGTGGGTGGGTGGGTAGGGGGGCCAGGGTCTGAACATGACAAGGTGAACTATCAAGTTTCTTTACCCGAGGGCCACCAAGAGGAAGAGAGTGGGCGCACTGAGGCGTGGATGAGCAACAAATGTCAGTTGTTGGTGGAACAAGAGCCCAAGGGGCCGGGTACGCCTGACTCTCACCTGGAATCCTAGATATTCAGGAGGTGAAGATCTGAGGATGGTGGTTCAAAGCCAACACAGGCAGGTAAGTCTGTAAAAACTCTTATCTGAAAAAAAAAAAAAAAGCTGGAAGTAGAGGTATGGTTTCAAGTGGTAGAGTGCCAGCCTTGAACAAACAAAGCTAGGAGAGAGTGTGAGGCTCTGTATTAAGCCCTAATGCCTTCCCCACACGCAGAAGCCCTCAGGGTTAGGATAGAAAGTGTGGAAGTTCCTCCACTAAACAGTTTACCTGAGTTTAAAAGAGAGAGAGAGAGAGAGAGCCCACCACTGCAGTATTAGGTTGCCTTGCGTCCCCTGCTGGCTAGTGGCTGAACTGCATGTACCTTTCACAAAATTCATTCCTCTTTGACCCAAGCCCAGAACACTACGATAGCAAAACGGCCCCTGTCCGTGTAGGGTAGGATGCTACAGGTGGGTTTTATTGCAGGTGGCAGGTTATCAAACCTCAGGTCATTGTTGCCCATGATATATTTAAAGGAGGCCATATGATTTAAAAGTTTATCAGCGTGTGGAGGGAGTGTGACACAGGGGTAAAATTGATTGGAATACAGGGTAAACATGTACAGAGATATAACCATGAAACCCTCCCCTGTGTAACTAATATGAGCCAAGCAAAACCTTATTAAATGTGTTGTACTGCCAGACGAATAATGAATGGCATGTAAATGATATTCAAAGCCTCCCTCCCCACTTTTCAGGCTATCAGTTTAAAGTCTGAATGAAGGGGTAACAGGTAAAAGGGATAATCGCCGAAGTGAAATGGTGAAGCCTTTGGAAGATGTTTTCCAGAAACTGAGAAATTGTGTTGCCCTGGCAACTCTCGGGTAAATCATTTTTCACGTCCAAAGTTTTCTAGTTCTTTGCAATCACATTGAAGAAAAGCTCAATTCAGATTATTATGAGTAATAGGTCTTGCTGAGCAATTGCTCTGGTTTGGGTTTATGATGTGTGGAAGGATTTAAAAGAATCAAATGGCTGGGTCAGTGGCCCTAGCTACTCAGGAGGCTTAGATCTGAAAGACTGTGGTTCAAAGCCAGTCCAGGCAGGAAAGTCTATGAGACTCTTGTATCCAGTAAACCACTCAGAAAAAGCTGGAAGTGGGGATGTGGCTCAACTGGTAGACCACTAGCCTTGAACCACAGGGAAGCTCAGGGACAGCACCCAGGCCCTGAGTTCAAGCCCCAGGACAGGCAAAAAAGAAAAGAATCAAATGACATTTTCATCACAAAATGTCCCTCCTTTCCCATTTCTCTAAGCAAGACTTCTCAATACAACATCTATTAAAATAAGGAATAGGATAGAATTGGGGGAGGACATCAATTACATACTTGTAATCCTAGCTATTCAGGAGGTTGAGATCTGAGGATCCAGTTTAAAGTCACACCAGGCAGGGAAGTCCATGAGACTTTTACCTCCAATTAACTACCAAAAGGCTGAGGATCACAGAGCTGTGACTCAAGAAATAGAGCACTAGCCTTGAGTAAAAAAATATTCAGGGACATCACCCAGACCATAAGTTCAAGCCCTAGGATTGGTGCGCGCGCACATGTGCACACACACACACATAACTGGGCCAGGCACTGGTGGCTCACATATGTAATCTTACCTAGTCAAGAAAGAGATATCTGAGGATCTAGGTTCAAAGCCAGCCTGGGCAGACAAATCCCTGAGACTCTTATTTCTAATTAACCACCAAAAAGCCACAAGTAGAACTGTGGCTTAAGTGATGGGGTACCGGCCTTGAGCGAAAAAGCTCAGGGATAGTGCCCAGACCCTCAAGTTAAACCTTTGTACCAACACACACACACACACACACACACACACACATTCACACACACACACACACACACACACACACAAAGTAGTTACTGTCTTCATGTAAGCTTCTATCCTCTTCACAGCTCCATTGCCCCTTTCTATGGTAGAAGGACTTTCCACACTCCTCTCAAGAGAAGCCTCAAAACAAAATAGATAAAAATTAATACAACTAAAAAGAACACCAAAAAAATGAGCTTATCTATAGACTGAATGGCTAACAAAAAGTTGGAAGAGGCCCAAACGGTTGGCCACTTGGCATTTGAGAAGGTTGGAAGTTGAAGGTGGGAAAGAGGGAGAATTGCAAAGATGACTGTCCCGAGTGGATATTATGGAGAGTCGGACTCAGGGAGAAAAGAGATGCACAGGCATACAGCTCACAATGCATGTGTGTTCACCTGTGGTGTGTCTTCAATTTTGATCCTCAGCTGAGGTGGTAACATTTTAGAAACATTATGGCCCTTCCAATACTACTCAGGATATACTACTTCAACTTCCCATGCACATCCTTTGCTAAGCTGGCATTGCTCTGAGCATTTGGGAAGAGATGGCTGTCTTGCCTTGTCCCTATCATGCAATTTCATATATCCTGATAACTTGAAGTCAAATTTGTTTATGGAGGTCAACAGTGACAAGCCTTTCTATTACAGTGTGATAAAAGAAGACTTCTGAGATGCCCTAAACTAACAGACACCAGAGAATGGAGGGAGAAAAGAAATGAGAAGCTCATTAAGGAACAGTCCTAAGCTCCTTTAACAAAAGTTAAAAAAAAAAAGCTTCATCTTCCTACATGCTGACAATTCCCTTCAAGACTGCATCACACTTTTAGAATCATCCAATCAAGAAAAGATAAAAAGAACTTTTTATGGTCACACTGTGCCTGCCTTGTAATCCTACTCTGAAGCCTGAGACAGGAATATTCTTTGTTTCTTTTTTCCTTCTCTTTTCTTTCTTTCTTACTTTCTTTTCTTCTCTCTTTCTTTTTCTTTCTTTCTTGTTGGTCATGGAGCTTGAACTCTGGGCCTGGGTGCTCCTTTAGCTCTTCAGCTCAAGGCTCGTGCTCTACCACTTGAGCCACAGCACCACTTCTAGTTTTCTGAGTGGTTTATTGGAGAGAAGAGTTTCCTGAGCAGCTAGGATTACAAGTGTGAGCCATCAGCACCCAGGCAGGAATATAATTTCAAGGCCAGCCTGGGTTATATATTATATATATATTCCATTTATTGAATAATCTCCTATCCCAGAACTTGTCTGGTTTTTAGTGTCATGCTCTTTTATCTATAGTCAATACAGGCCTAATGTCAACAATTTGTTTCTTTTCTTTTCCCAGAATTTCATTATAAAACACCTTGGTTCTTTAGGATTTCATTCAGGAGGACATTTTTCCAAGTACTACCTAGCTATGTGCTAGTGGTTTAAGGAGTTTGTCTCAGGATCTGTCCTTTTGCCTGTGACTGGCATTTGTAACAGCTTGATTAACTATTTCAGAGACCTCTTAGGCTCAAAAGTTTGATTTAACCACTTAGCAATGGTGGACCTGAAGGAATGAATGCATCATGTTCACTAAGTGAAGTATTTTTAGGTTTTAGTGTTTCACAACTAAATACCTAAGTCAGTGTAGAGCAGACAAGAACAAAATGGATTCAATGATTTTGAATATCATTTAATATCATTCATTATTCTTTTGGAAGTACCATAAATATTTAATAAGATTTTTATTGGCTTATATTAGTTATACACAGAAGGATTTCACTGCTACATCATTGTACATGTTTACACTGTATTGCAGTCAATTTTACCCCCTCTCTCATACTCCACAAGCAGCAGTATTTAAAGCACCCGATCATGGAAGTTTCCAGAGGCAGAAAGACGTTTTCCTTTTCCTTCCTTCCTTTTTCTTTGTTGGCATCCTAGTATGCAAAATCAATGACTTCACCAATTAGGCCAACTAATTCCAAACAGGAACTATAAGACATTTAGCATCATTCCTAACCATAGGTCATCAGAAAATAACAGACCTCGAAAACTGTTCGTTGGTTCCGCAACCAAAATTAAAACGTTCGATGTGTGTGCCTAGGTCCACGTACCAGTTCCAAGAGCCAGGCCGTGGCCTTGCAGTAAACTCTGTCCAGTTACAATTCTGCCGTACTTTCAATTTTTGACTTTTTTTTCCCAAAATTGTTCTAGGTCTTTGGCAGTGGAGGTCATTCTCTTACGTTGCTGACAAAAACACACTCGCAGCCACGTAAGACTCCTCCAGTAAAACGTTCCCAAATCCTTCCACACACCCGCGGCGGCACAAGGTCC
>NW_012267218.1:10954195-10957936 GCF_000151885.1 Dipodomys ordii | reverse complement strand
CGATCAGCAGCACGCCAGGGAATCCCTCCAGGAGGCTGTGCTTAGCCGGAATCACGGAGGTCGCCTAAAGGCGTCTGAGTTCTTTTCCAGCATTCTCTCGTCCTTCTTTACTACAGTCCCTGGAAGTAATTGTTATATTCTCGTTTTGCCAAGGAGGAAACTGAACACAGTAAGTGGTTGTGGTAGGTGACAGACCCAGACCCGTGCTTTCTAGAGGCATAAAGAAACATCTAGATTGTGGTATCCAGTAGACCTGGTGGGATTCCTGGCGCTCCATCTGACAAATGTGACAATGTGCAAATCTCTGGACTTTGCGGGGCCTTGGTTGGCTTTCCTGTCAATAAGGGTGATGATGTACTAGTCTCATATCGTTTGTAAGAATTAAATAGGATAACACTGTGAGCATGTTTGGCACACTGCATGGCATATCAGAATTGCTTAGTAAAAGGTGTAATTATCTGAAAGGAAGAAACATGTAAGATGCCCCAGAAATGGAGTGTGGAACCCATTCACATCTTCCATTGGATCAGACTCACATAGAGTGAGGAAAGGTAGATGAAAGATTTGGCAGGGGCCAGGCTTGGATATGGTACCACAAAGGGCAGGGAGCAGTTGATGGTTTTTGAGGAGAGGGCAGGGTCAGCTGTTTGTTTTAGAAGGTCAGAGTTCTCCACTTGGAGGCAAGAGTTCAAATAGGAAGTCATGATGGCCTGGGCAAAAAGTGGAGGAATAAAGTTGGAGATACACAAAAGAGAGTGAAGAACAGATCAGAAATGGATTCAGACTTGTTTTTTGTTTTTGTCTGTTGTGGGGCTTGAACTCTGGGTCTGGGCACTCTTCTCAGCTCTTCGGCTCAAGGCGAGCACTCTACCACAGTGCCACTTCCCATTTTCTGGTGGTTTATTGGAGATCAGAGTCTTATGGACTTTCCTGCCCGGGCTGGCTTTGAACTGCGATCCTTAGATCTCAGCCTCCTGAGTAGCTAGGATTGCAGGCATGAGCAACCAGCACCTGGCTAGGATTCAGACTTCTTTAAAGCACACATTATAAGCTGGGTGTTGTGGCTCTTGCCTGCAATCCTAGCTACTGAGATAAGATTGTGATTTGATGCCAACCTAGGCAAAAAGTTCAGGGGAAAAAGTATATCTCAAACAAGAGAAAGCGGAGCATAGTGACACACACCTGTCATTCCATCTACACATGGAATGTTCATAGGAGGACCGCAGTCCAGGCTGGCCTGGGGGAAAAGTGAAGCCCGATGTGAAAAATAAGGAAAGAAAAAGAATTAGAGGCATGGCTCAAGCACTAACAGGGCCTAGGGAGTGCCCATCCTGATTTCAAACTCTGGTACCAACAAATGATTTTTTTTTTTAAATTTAAGCCAGGCATTAGTGGTTTACACCTGTTGTCTTAACTGTTCTAGAGGCTAAGATCTGAGGAATGATGTTCAAAGCCAGCCCATGCAGACAGATCAAAGAAACTCTTATCTCCAATTGACCACCAAAAAGGGACTTGTTTCTGTAATTACAGCTCATGGGAGACTGAGGCAAGAGGACCAGGGGTGAAGTTCAAAGTCAGCCTGGGCCACATAGCAAAACCCTGTCTCAAAATAACAATAGTAACAAAAAATAAAATAAGGCTCATATTTTGTAGGCAGACAGGCAGCTAAAATGGAGACCTTTCCCTTCCTGTTTACCAGTAATAGACTGTCATGGAAGTAGTAAGTGGTTTGCCTGAGTTACTTCATTTTCAGAAACAGATAGGAGGTAGTAGCATCTCTCTTTTCCAGGTGAGGACACAGGGAGGTATTCTGACCCAAGGCCATGTAGCTCATAGGCAGAATTCAAATTTACATTCATTAATTCCACAGTTTCTATGTTCTCAGGCTGGTTGGGAATAATGAAATCTACCTTGCAGGGTTGTGTGGAATAAAGGATAGTGAAGGAAAAAATACCTATTACATATTTGGGAACATAATAAGCACCCTAAAAACAACTGACCAGGGCTGGGAAGGTGGCTCAGTGGTAGAGCGCTTGCCTTGCATGCATGAAGCCCTGGGTTTGATTCCTCAGCACCACATAAGCAAAAAGAAAAAAGCCGGAAGTGGCCCCCCGACTTGACCCCCCCCCAAAAAAAAAAACAACTGACCAGCCATCACCAAGTTTCCTTAAGAGGTACAAGTAATTGTTACAGGCCTATAACTTGAATAGCTTATTTCAGTATAACTGTTACATAGAATCGTTGTAATCTTTTAATTAGCTGCTTCACTAAAGCACAGAGTTTTAAGAATCCTTCATGTGGTGAAATAAATGTGATATTGTCTCCAGATAACCATGATGTGGTGGTTTTGTCTTGATACTGAAATGGAGTATATTAACTTAAGAGATACTTACATGAAGGTAGTTTGAGGGGACTGCAAGTTCATGTTATTTGTGTTTAAAAGCTAGCATTTGAAGCACTGCTCTGTTAGGTATTGTACTATAAATGAGGGGGTCTGTTAAAATCAGAAATCCCACTGAGTTGGTTTTTTTTTAAATACACTAAGTTCTTGGCGTATTAAGATGGACATTTCAGACAGAAAAAGGATTTGTCCATGTTCGGGGCTATAGGGATGGAAGGTAGATTACGTTGTCTTCTGGATTCTGGTGTGATCTACATGGAGAGTAAATGATAGTTGAGGAGCTTTCATGTTCTGGTTTCTTGAAACGTAGTCTCTGGAGCCTCAGTGTGAGAGTGTAAAGGAACCTCAAGGTCTAGGTACTCTTGGAACCTCAGCTTCCTTAGTTACATCCACTACATGATACAGTTGTTCCTGGTTCAAAGAGGTCATCCGTTGTGAGTATCTCTGCCATACAAGATACATACCTTAGCAACCAAATACTTGGTTTTGTGAATGCTGAAGTGGAGAGTGTGTTCATGTTTTTAAATCATGGGACAAAAAGGCCTGCTTTTGAAGGGATTATATTCAGAATTGACATCTGCGTTTGATTTGTTTCAGGGTCAAAGTCAGAGTGGTGGTCACGGTCCTGGAGGTGGCAAGAAGGATGACAAGGTAAATAACACCGGATGTTTACTGTGATTTTGACAGATTGTGGACAGTGTCATAGGTCTTAGCTGAGTTCTTTGGGGATCTATAAATTTAAAAGAGCAATGTGATCCAGTAATTGTGAACCTCTCCTAATCTATAGCTTGAACACCCATTCTGTGTTTTTGAAAAGGTTATTGACCTATCAAATGGTATTTTAAGTGTTAATGTTTATTGAATGTGTAAAAAAGTTTTTTAAGTATACTTTTATGTTTTTTTTATTTTTGGGTCCGGTCCTGGGCCTGAACTCTGGGCCTGGGCGCTGTCCCTCAGCTCTTCAGCTCAAGGCTAGCGCTCTACCACTTGAGCCACAGCGCCACCTCCGGCTTTTTTCTTTTTGCTTATGTGGTGCTGAGGCATTGAACCCAGGGCCTCAGGCATGCAAGGCAAGCGCTCTACCACTGAGCCACCTTCCCAGCCCCTTTTAAGTATACTTGTACTTTTAGTGTTTAACATCCTGAAGCTGAAGAATTGTTTCAAATTTTTTTTTTTTTTTGGGTCCGGTCGTGGGGCCTGAACTCTGGGCATGGGCACTGTCCCTCAGCTCTTCAGCTCAAGGCTAGCGCTCTACCACTCGAGCTACAGAGCCACTTCTGGCTTTTTTCTTTTTGCTTATGTGGTGCTGAGGAATCGAACTCAGGGCCTCAGGCATGCAA
>NW_012267218.1:10861404-10954145 GCF_000151885.1 Dipodomys ordii | reverse complement strand
CAGGGCCTCAGGCATGCAAGGCAAGCACTCTACCACTGAGCCACCTTCCCAGCCCTCAAAGGCAGTTTCTAATAGCATTCTAAGAGATAAGGAAAATTATACCACCTAACTATAGATGGTGGTAAAGCAGGACAAAAAATGTGTGTTTTATGATTCCATTGACTTTTTTTTCCCATGATCTTCTAAAAACCCAAGGACAAGAAAAAGAAATATGAACCTCCTGTACCAACTAGAGTGGGGAAAAAGAAGAAGAAAACAAAGGGACCAGATGCTGCCAGCAAACTGCCACTGGGTAATGCCATGACTCCTTGTTGCCTTCAGTTCCTAGTTGAAACCATCTCTTTGCAGTAGCTGGGAGTCGGAAGGGGAGACAGGAAGTAGGTGTCTGTGGAGGTGCTAGCTCTGTGATTGGACCTATTCTGCCTATCTTGTGTGTGATATTCCTCTAGGTTGACATAAAAGCTATACTTTATTTTAAAATACAGTATTACATAAAATTTCTTTAAATAGCTAGCCCTAATGTATCAAAAGTATAGGTCATTTTGTTTTGCTCTGTTAAGAGAAGGTCTCACTATGGAGCTCAGGCTAGCCTCAAACTGCTAAGCTTCCTGCCTCAGCCTCCCAAAGTCTGGGACTGCAGCACCAGTACAAATGTATAGTTTTAGATCACAGACCCAAAGTGGAACTTGAGCTACTCTGAAATACTGTTTCATGAAATGAAGTGTTACTGTATTAAAATTGGGTTGCGATGCCTGAACTTAATACTTTTCCATGGCTTCCTGATGCACATAGACTGCTGTGCTCTGACTCAGCCCACTTCTCCATGCTTTCCACGCGGAGGCCTTGCTTCTTACCCTTGCTCACTGGCCATATTGCCTGCCTGTGGCCTGTGACTGCTCTGTCTCAGGGCCTTTTCCTCTGCTTACCATGTTCTTCCCCAGGTCCTTCCTGTGGCTTCCTGCTTCTCCCCCAGGCTTCAGTTCAAATTTAATTTAATATTTAAGAATACAGGGAGTGGGGCTGAGACTGTGGCTCAGTGGTAGAGCACTTGCCTTGCATGAATGAGGCCATGGTTTCGATTCCTTAGCACCACATAAGCAGGAAAAAAAAAAGCTGGAAGTGGTGCTATGGCTCAAGTGGTAGCGTGCTAGCCTTGAGCTGAAGAGCAGAGGGACAGCACCCAGCCCCAGAGTTCAGGCCCCACGACCGGACCCCCAAAAAAAAAAAGAATACAGGGAGTCAGACAGTAATACTAATTCTACTGTAATGTGACAATATGGTACTGGTACAGAACGAGATGACTAAGTCAACAGAAGAGAGTAGGAAGTTCAAGAGTCCAGTCATCTAGATGCAGTGTCCCATGCCTGTAAAATCCAGCTGTTCATGAGGCTGAGACCTGAGCCAACTCAGGAAGAAGATGTGATACTGTTTATGTCCAATTAACCACCAAGAAGCTGGAAATGGAAGTGTGGCTCCAAAGATAGAATGCTAGACTTGAGCACAAAAACTCAGAAACAGAGTGAAGGCCTTGAGTGTAAGCCCAGGGTAGGCACACACCACAAAAAAGTCATGTCACATGGATAGTTAGTGCATGTTCCAAGTAAAATTTTCAATTCTGTGGAGAATGGGGAAGGTTACTTAATAAAAATGGCTGGCATTGGGCTGGGAAGGTAGCTCAGTGGTAGAGCACTTGCCTTGCATGCCTGAGGCCCTGGGTTCATTTCCTCAGCACCACATAAGTGAAAAAAAAAAAAAAAGCCAGATGTGGCGTTGTGGCTCAAGTGGTAGAGCGCTACCCTTGAGCTGAAGAGCTAAGGGACAGTGCCCAGGCCCAGAGTTCAGGCCCCACGACCGGACCCCCAAAAAAAAATGGCTGGCATTTATTTTCCATCTAGAAAAAATAAAATTAGATCGATTGTCTCATGTCAGGTGGATTACAAATATACATAAGGAAATAGATGAAAATTGAGGAATATATTTAACCTTAGATGAATAGAGGCCTTCTGAAGTAGACGGAAAATTCCAGAAATCATAAAAGAAAAGCTTGATAGAAATCTGCCAATTCATATGAATGATAAAATTATTTTGGGGTATGAGTCTTCAAAACAAAGGCAAAAGAAAGAATGTGGAATATACTTTGCCAATGTGTAACAAAGAAAGTATCTCTGATACTGCAGAATCTGTATGCACATTCTAGCTGTCCACAACGCTGTATACATAGTAGGCTGGCTGGGCAGCACATGTAACTTCTTATTAGTGTATGTGGGAGAAAAACAAATGGTTTGGGGTCAGTGGCTTTTCCTCTCTTTCTCCTCTCCCTCCCTCCCTCCTTATCTCTCTTCATTTCTTTCTTTCTCTTTCCTTTCTTTTTTTTTTGGGGGGGGTCTGGTCGTGGGGCCTGAATTCTGGGCCTGGGCACTGTCCCTCAGCTCTTCAGCTCAAGGCTAGCGCTCTACCACTTGAGCCACAGCGCCATTTCCTGCTTTTTTCTTTTTGCTTATGTGGTGCTAAGGAATCGAAACCAGGGCCTCATGCATGCAAGGCAAGCGCTCTACCACTGAGCCACCTTCCCAGCCCCTTCTCTTCCCTTTTCTTACCTTGCCTTACCTTTTTTCTTTTCTTCCTTCCTTCCCTCCCTCCCTCCCTTTCTTTCTCTCTCCCTCCTTCCCTTTCCCACTCACTCAGGTACTGGGATTTGAACTCAGAGTCTTGTGCTTGCTAGGCAGGTGCTGCACCACTTGAGCCCTAGCCCCTTCTTTTCCTTTAGTTTATTTTTCAGATAAAGGCTTGCAATTTTGCCCGGTGCTAGCCTCAGACTACCTGAGATTATAGTCATGCAACCTCATCTGGCTTGTTTGTTGAGATGAAAAATCTCAAGAAATTTTTGTCTCTGCTAGCCTCAAACTGCAGTCCTCTCAGTCTGCCTTCCAAATGGTTGGGACTATAGGGGTAAGCCACCTTGCCCAGCCAATGGTTTCTTTCTTCTTGAAGCATATAGACTATTCTGTTGAGTCAGGATTGGTTATTTTACACTGCTTATTTAGCCATAAACCTTGTCCCTATTTTCAGATGCTTGGTTAGAAATTCTAGAGCCTATGTCTCCTTTTTGTTTTAGTATATGAATGCTTAAAGTTAACACAATTTGGATGTTTTCAGAATCTTTCCAGCTAAAATGAGCCGATATTAAATTCCTGAAATTTTTGCTTAATTAAAAACTTTAAGTTCCAAATAGAGTAAAACCTTTTGGGGGGGGCGGGGGGCATAAAATAAGTATTTATGTGTGGTTCCAGTAACACCCAGATACTGTAATTTACATTAGTGGAAAAAATCCAAGTTTATTATGTAACCATTCTTCAGCAAGGTCTTCAGTTAAAACCTTATTGTTTAATTGCAGTGACACCTCACACTCAGTGCCGCTTAAAATTACTGAAGTTAGAGAGAATTAAAGACTATCTTCTCATGGAGGAAGAATTTATTAGAAATCAGGAACAAATGAAACCATTAGAAGAAAAGCAAGAGGTAAGAAGAGAAGTTACTGTCTTTTTTTTTTTTTTTTAACAAAATGAATTCTACTTAGAACCTATAACTACCCATAAGTAAATGTGTTCAAGTGACTGGACTGTGCCAAGTTTTATGAAGCCTTCTTAGCTACCTTTGTAAATCTAGTACAGTCAAGATCCTCTGCCATTTAGGTCTAAGCTGCTTTTCGTTTGTGGAACGTTATTGTATAGGAGGAAAGATCCAAGGTGGATGACCTGAGGGGGACCCCGATGTCAGTAGGCACCTTGGAGGAGATCATCGATGACAATCATGCCATCGTGTCTACATCTGTGGGCTCTGAGCACTACGTCAGCATCCTTTCATTCGTGGACAAAGATCTGCTGGAACCAGGCTGCTCAGTCCTGCTCAACCACAAGGTGAATTGCTACGTCTCTAAGGGCGCCATGGAACTTTGTTCTTCCTCTGAGGTCCATCCACCCGTTCTGTGGCGTGGTACTAAGCGGTGCCGGGGGTGGGGAGAAGAGCTCTGGACCCGCACTGTGTGGGGTCTGTTAACTTGTGCTGTTGTTGCCAGGTGCACGCAGTGATAGGGGTGCTGATGGATGACACAGACCCCCTGGTCACAGTGATGAAGGTGGAAAAGGCTCCCCAGGAGACATATGCAGATATTGGGGGCTTAGACAACCAAATCCAGGAAATTAAGGTATGGTGGGGCACCAGCACTGCATTTTTAAGACTTATGATTATTCCAGGTAGGGCACTTTTGACGTGTTACGTACACTTGTTTTTCTTTATTGGTCAGACCAGTTACTGACTCAGAGCTTACCAGTTGTAGAGTTCCTTGTTTGTTAACACTGAGTTTGATAGTAGAAATAACAGTAGATTACGTGTTCCTGCATCAGCTATAGTCTAATACTTTCCTGTGTAATGGTTAGTGAATGATCTAGGTGAAGACATGTTACTTCCCATCGTGCTGACTTTGACACTACCTGTACAAGATATAGTGGTGGGGTATAGCACATAATCCCGATCTTCAGTGGTCTTTGGCATTGGTGTATGGCTGTGGGTCTGTAGACTTCAGGTTCTTTGATCCCTAGGGAATTCATTCAGGCCATCACAGATCTCCTCTCAGACAGTTGGAAATATGTACTATCTCCCGAGGGGGATAGCCATCAGGAAGTCCTTCCAGGTCCTTTCTGTTGTTTGATCAAGAGGGTGAATTTTAGCTTTCTTAAGACACTCTTGCACAAGAACAGCTTAAATGTTGCTTAGGACTGACTCTATCGGAAATTAAAGAGAGACACTAGGTGTAACTTAGAAATGTGATGGCTAGCCGGGCGCTGGTGGCTCACGCCTGTAATCCTAGCTACTCAGGAGGCTGAGATCTGAGGATTGCGGTTCAAAGCCAGCCCGGGCAGGAGAGACCGTGAGACTCCTATCTCCAATAAACAACCAGAAAACCGGAAGTGGCGCTGTAGCTCAAGTGGTAGAGCGCTTGCCTTGAGCTGAAGAGCTGATGGACAGCACCCAGGCCCAGAGTTCAAGCCCCACGGCCGACCAAAAAAAAAAAAAATGGCTTCGAAGAGCTCAGGCGGGACCTATGTCTCTTCAGCTGCTGCGTCTGAGCTTAGGACATTTTTCCTCACTGTTGGTACAATTGAGATCTTCTCATGATGTTAGATAATGCTAATAATTTTAGTAAGAAAGCCTCATTCTTACCAAGTGTTTCTCCTCTGTAGGAATCTGTGGAGTTGCCTCTCACCCATCCTGAATATTATGAAGAGATGGGTATAAAACCCCCTAAGGGAGTCATTCTCTATGGTCCACCTGGCACAGGTTTGTTCTGTTTGATGCCGTACACACTCAGCTATTGATTTACTTATATATCTGTCTCTATATCTACCTAGATAGTGCTGGAAATGAACCTAGCCCTGGCAAAGTCTATACTCCATCATTGAGCTACATCCGTTAGTCCTTTTTTTGAGACAAGTTCTCACTGTGCAGCCTAGACTGGCCTCAAAACTCACAGTTCTTCTGTCTCAGCCTCCCAGATGCTGGAATTATTAGCGTGTGCCATGATGCCTAGCTCAGCTCTTACCTTGAGCAGCAGAATTGATTGTTTATAATTACTAACCTGACCAGTGAGGACACTACAGTTCCCTAGTTTAAGACGGAGGCTGAGACCTAAGGATCACTGTTTGAAGCCAGCCTGGGCAGGAAAGTCCATGAGACTTATCTCCAGGTAGTCAAGAGAAAAGCTGGGAATGCAGCAAAATGCAGCTTGTGGCTCAAGCGGCAGAGTACTAGCCTTGAGCAAAATGATACTCTGACAGCACCCAGGTCCTAGTTCAAGCATCAGGACTGGTGCCAAAAAAAAAAGATTTTTTGACATTGTCATGAGGAGTTCAGAAAAAGTTTTTTGCAGCGCTCAGAATGTGTCAGTGGATTAAGGCGGCAGTGTCCAAACGCCCAGTAGAAGCGTACTTTCAACGCTGCAGCCTCCCACCTCAGCAAGCATGTCTAACTTAGAATCACACTGAGGGCTTTTTCCCTTTTTTTTTTTTCCTTTTATCTAAAACAGGTAAAACTCTGTTAGCTAAAGCAGTAGCAAATCAAACCTCAGCCACTTTCTTGAGAGTGGTGGGCTCAGAACTTATTCAGAAGTACCTAGGCGATGGGCCCAAACTTGTACGGGAATTGTTTCGAGTTGCAGAAGAACACGCACCATCCATCGTGTTTATTGATGAAATCGATGCCATTGGGACCAAAAGGTACATTTGCCCTTACCTATTTTGTGTTACCCAGAGAGAAAACTGTACAGTTCTATTCTGGGAATGATCTTGGCTCTTGAGGTAGCAAGCTCTTGCTGGATTCTTAGGCTCTGCTCTCCAGACCAGATGATTGCTCCCCAGAAGCTGGGAGCACCTAGAAATCAGTCATCTGTGACTAACTACAGCTTGAGCACTTACTTCCTGAGTTAAACCATCAGGACTGGGAACATGGCCGTTTCTGCCTTTGAGGGTCACTGTCAGGCTGGCAGATCATACACAAAAAGGGAGTGGCCATGGGATTGAGGGTGTATCCTGGTGCATCTTGCAAAACTCCCCTTTGCATATCACATGGGGCTTATTTTTTTCTCTCCTTTTCAAAGGTACGATTCAAATTCTGGAGGTGAGAGAGAAATTCAGCGAACCATGCTGGAGTTGTTGAACCAGCTGGATGGCTTTGATTCAAGGGGGGATGTGAAAGTTATCATGGCCACTAACCGGATAGAAACTTTGGATCCAGCACTGATCAGACCAGGTTAAATTTGCTCTTGTTTCATCACGGAGAACTGATGTCTGTATATTTGTGTTGTGTGTTTGGGGGGAATTATAAAATGAAACATAATAGCAAATATAGTAAAACTTGAATAGGTTGAGATCACAGTCTGTGCAGATTGGCACTTTGAATTCCACTCTTCCATTATAGGCTTTCTGTCCTCATAATAAAGACTCCCTTTTAGTCTAAAGAGCTAAAGAATAAAGGTCTAGCCTTTGTCAGTAAATACGCTATTCATGAACTGCTCCTTTATTTCTATAGGCTTTTAATGGATGAATTCAAATGTAGAAATTTACACAGTACAGAAACGATTGTTTGCTTTGTAAGGCTTGAATGTCATTCCACAGATGTTCCACATCTGAAGGATGGGTGTAAGGGGACAGGATGAGGCTGGGTCCATATGGCATGTGACTGAAGGCTTTGTGCCTGCCTGCAGGCCGCATTGACAGAAAGATTGAGTTCCCCCTGCCTGATGAGAAGACAAAGAAGCGTATCTTCCAGATTCACACAAGCAGGATGACGCTGGCTGATGACGTGACTCTAGATGACTTGATCATGGCAAAGGATGACCTCTCTGGGGCTGACATCAAGGTAACTAGGCTGAGCAGACTCATCTCTGGAAGTGTGGCCCATCTGTTAAGGAAGACTGAGCTCTTGGAGTTTGTTTGGGTCTGACGTGTGGATGGATATCTGATAGTTCAGTTGCCATTACCTGTTGGTTTACTTTACATTCAAGTGGTAGTTTTGCTTTTTATCTGAAGTCACTTATGATTCAAATTAGGAAATAACCCCAAACCCTCATAGCAACAAGGATAAATCACTGCACTAAACTTGTCTCCTCCCTGCACCAGGGCCAAGGTGACGTGCTTGTGTGTGTGTGTCACTTGGTCCCAGATCTGAGTCTGCTGGAGAAGTCCCCAGAGCTGCCACGGGGTCAGCACCACTGCATTTGTGCTCCTGCTTTGTGTTGTGCTGGGCTGTACCGGATTATAGCCCTTGATCACATCACAAGTCTTAGGAGTTAAGACATTTCTTCCCAGATGCCCAGGCCTGGCAGCAGTGAGTATAGGTCCTGAGCAGCACAAGGTCATGGCTGGGGAGGAAGGGGACAGGTGCATCTCCAGGCCAATGCCTGCTGATCCTTGGGATCATCCCATCAGTCCAATCAGTCCCATACTACCTTAGTGGTTTAGTCAGGGAGGAAAAAAACCTGTCTTCCTTATTTAATAGGAATTGTTTTCATTTTTACGGCAACTTATTTTGAAACTTAAGCCTTCAGAAAACAGTGTACACCATGGTATCACGTAGTTTATGAATGGCTGATGAATGGAAGGGGCTGTGCCACTGTTTCGTTGTGGCAGTGTTCCTCAAAGCTTGCAAATAAATCGTAGCTGTTTCTGTGCACAAACACGTCCGAGTTTTGGCTGGACCCTTCGAAGTAAATAACCTCACGTCTGTCACCAGAGAGAACTTTCAGGGCCGAAATCAATCATGCTTTGTCACGTTACAAGAGTTCTTGTTTCGTTTCACTTTGGGCAAGTAATTACTGAAAGAATAGTCAATTCTGTACTCTCAACTTACAGTACAGTAAGCCCACGTGGGAGTTTATCGCACATGGTTTTGACCAAGCCCAGCCGAAACATAGTATCTAGAGGCAAGTGGTAAGGCTTACCTAGCAAGTGTGAGGCCCTGTGCTCAAGCTCCAATATGGCACCTCAGGGGTAAATTCAAATAATCATACATTTATAAAACCAAAAGAAATTTCAAAGACAAAAGTTTTGAATTCCCATTTCTGCATCATGAAGCTCAGTTGATGAGAACAAATCCTATGTTATTAGCAGTTTGTGTAAATTGGGTCATCTGCCCATTTCCCTGTCCTCAGATGTGTGAAATATGCCTTCGTCAAAAGCAAGATAAAAAATTCATGTGCTATTTAGGTGAAAGGCGACCATTTAAGATTTGTTGGAATGTGGTGTGTCTTTAGCAGAAGTTAGGCAGTAACGGGAAAATGAATCAATCAATCATAGTACAGGCCTTGTTCTGAATGTGCATATATTTAGTGTTTTGTTTCCTCAATGTGGGGGTTCCTTGGAACCTGTAGATACTATGGGTTTCTCTTTTGAACCAGATGAGAAAACACGCGTGCGTGCGTGCGTTTGTGTGTGTCTGCCTTTGCTCTATTCTCTGTTTCCTAGTAGTATTCCCATTAATAAAAGTGGATTTACAGGAATCTATTGACTGGGAAGCCACTCAGCTTGTTAGAAATTGAGTCTTAGAGTCTGCCAGGCACTGTGGCTTTTGCCTGTAATCCTAGCAACTCAGGAGGCTAAGATCTCAGGATCACAGTTCAAAGCCAGCCCAAGCAGCAAAGTCCCTAAGACTCATCTCCAACTAACCACCAAAAAGAAGGGGGGGGAGGGGCTGGAAGTAGAGCTGTGGCTCAAGTGGTAGAGCACTAGCCTTGAGCAAAAAAGCTTAGGCCCTGGGTTCAAGTCCCAGATTGCCACCCCCTCCCCCCGAAAAAAAAAAAAGGAAAAACTTAGAACCTGCATCCCTGCTTCCCGACCAGTTATAAATATTGTTTAAGTCATTTCAGATCCTTTCTGAAAATCAATAATGTGCTTAAAACATTGAAAAAATAATCTGTTCCTAGTTTGTCTTAAACCTTATTTCAGAGCTCTCTAAGATAAAAATAAGCATTCTGCTTTCTGAACATAATGTTGTTTCTTTCAGGCAATTTGTACAGAAGCTGGTCTGATGGCCTTGAGAGAACGCAGAATGAAAGTAACAAATGAAGACTTCAAAAAATCTAAAGAAAACGTTCTTTATAAGAAACAAGAAGGCACGCCTGAGGGGCTCTATCTCTAGGACCCACAGCAGCCTCAGGAAGGTGCTGGCGTTTCCCTGGTCCTTCAGTGGGATGCAGTGAGGGCTGCCCCAAGGAATCCATGGGTCAGTTGGATTTTATTACAGAACACCCTTTGTTTTGGGAGTGTGGCTTGTAGGTTGCCCGTCAGGCAGTCTCTGTCTGCTCACTGTGCTGTGCTGCACTCTGTGTCCCAATAAAGTGTGCTTCTCACAAACAGTCCACTTGGCATCGCCACACTGAGGGCCCAGCTCTGGGGAAGCCTGTTGGAGCCCAGGCTTCATGGCCCCAGGCTGGGGGAGGGGAAGGGGGGGGAGAGAGCCCAGAGTCAGCCAGCTTAGCAGTGTGCTCTGGTCTCCAAGAGAAGCATTCATGTTGGTCTGGGGGAAGACATGTATGAATTTACTACCAGCATGACGAGTTACCATGGACTCAGCTTAATGCACATTTCTCTCAGTTCGAGATCAAAACCAGGGTAGGGTGGGGTGGGGAACTAGCCTGTCTGCAGGACTGTGTTCATCTCTGAAGACCAGAGGAAAACCTGTTTGCTTGCCACCAGCTAGGGGCATTTCCTACCTTCAGAGGCCGCTCTCCAGCAGAGCAGGGGTCAGGTCCCTCAAAGCTCAGTCAGGACTTGAGCAACAAGAGGGTTTTCAGAGAGCACTTTCTTCCTGGCTGCTGACACCTGGGGAGCAGGACAGACCATCTGCCTGCCTATAGAAAGCCACTGGTTCTTGAAGCCCTTTCTCTGGAGAGACATTTTAGAGAGAACTGATAGCTCCCACTGCAGCAAGTGGTTGGCCTGTGCCAAGGGCTACCATGTCTTCTCTTTTGGAAGTAAGACAACAAATGTGTATTGTAAGTAGCACCCACAGAGCAGCCCCTTGTACCTGACACAGCAGAAGCCACCTGAGCAATTCCTGGTCCCCCGCAGCTCAGCAACACATGTGGGCCCTGTGTCTCTCCAGAGGGAGGGAGGGAAGAAGGGCATTGTGTAGAGCCAGGTTGGGTCTGACCCTGTGGTGTGATGTGATGAGCACTTCCAGAGAAAATAACCAGCTCCTGACAAACATGGGCAACGGTCCTTTTGCCTTGGATGAGCTCAAAACTCTTTGCCTGCCCACCACATTTGTCTATGAGTTGGGAGGAGTCTCAGTCGTCTTTCAGACTTTCCTGTCGCCAACTGAAACAGAACTTTTTTTTTTTTTTTTAATCTAAGGTTCTCTCTCCATCTCTTTTCTACTCAACATCTACCCAGAGCCAACCCTTGATAGTATAGCACTCGATGTGAGGAGCTGCTCAGGCACTGCCCGCTTGTACAGGCCATTCCAGGTCCCCAGGGTAAGGTCAGCACTGAGATTCAGGGGGCAGCTTAATGGAAAAGCAGGCAGCACTGAGAGCTATCCACAAGGTGGCAGAACCAGAGGTGGTTGGACAGGACCAGAGAGAACAGGAAGGCATGTACACCTTAACCACAAAGATTTCATTGCCATTGGTATGATTCAACTCAACACATGTACACTGTCACATATATAATATGCAGAATAGCCTTTGTGTCATTTATACATCCAGACACAAATGACAGAAACACTTGTAGTTCTGTGCTCCATCCCACACGATCCCTTGTTCTAGAACCACGCAGCTGGCAGCCAGGTTCTAGTCCTCCAGCAGGAGCTCCAGCTCCTCCATGGGCATGCGCACTCGGAGCTCCTTCTCAGTCATCAGATCCAGGATCTCCTGCAGCTCACCAGGGAAGTATTCCATGGCATCCATGTACAGCACCTATCGACAAAGAAACACTTAGCCTCACTGCCAGTACTTGCCGAGTATGGAAGAGCTCTGAGAACAAGGCGTGGGGCCTTGAAGGTGCCCTCCATTCCCCTTAGCCTGCCCCTTCTGCTCAGGTTCCATACAACTACAGCCAGAGCGGCAGACACTGCAGACACCGTCCGCTTGGTCAGGTGTCTCCTGACTGGGCTGGGACATGGAGCCCAACTGGGAAGATGGTGGGAAGCTGGAGAACCATAGCTGTATTCCAAAGACCTGCTCCAGGGCAAGGAAGGGAGACAAGGCTCAGATTCCACAGGGCTCTGTTTCACTAGGAAAAGACCCTGGACAGGCTCAGGATGGGGTACTGCACTCCCAGAGCTAAGTTAAGTCTCAGATGACACTGGCTGGACTGAGCCAGTGTCTGGGAAGGGCCTAGTTCAACTGAAGCTAGGTCAGTGTTTTAAAACTCACCTTTGCCCAAGGGCAATGTTGAAGTGCTTTGTAGAACACACCTTTGCTTCTTTCTTTGTTTCCTAGGGAAACCTAAGGCAAGAGGACAAAGTAGGATCAATTGGAGACTAAGACAAAAAAAATCTGTACAATCTGCATGTGGTCCCCAATATTGTTGACCTGTGTGGGAAGTTGGCTCCATCAGAGTAGCTGAGGGGAATGGAGCCCAGCTAACCAGAGAACCAGCTCAGCCACCACAGCCAAGCCATCCACACAGCACCAGAGTGGTGATGTTTAACACTTGGGACTTTTTATTTGTCAGTCATGGGGCTTGAACTCGGCCTGAGCACTGTTCCTGAGCTTTTTCGCTCAAGGCTAATAATGCTCTACCACTTTGAGCCACAGCACCACTTCCTGTTTTCTGGTGGTTAACTGGAGTCTCATGGACTTTCCTGCCATTGCTGGCTTTAAACCTCCTTGGTCCTCAGATCTCAGCCTCCTGAGTACATGGATTACATGCGTTAGCCACCTTTGCCCAAATCACTTCTGACTTTGGAAGCCCTATGTCTCCTTTATTGGAGCTATTATATCCTGGCTGTAGTAACAGCACTTGAAATGAGGTTGTCACTGAGGTAAGGCTGATGACCTTGTGCGAATGAGGACATTTTGCTTTTAATCTTTGCCATCTTATGAAAATTATCTTTTAGAGAAATCAAACCACCAGGCCTGGGATTATGATAATGCAGAACCGTAGCATTCAGGAGGCTAAAACGAGAAGATCGTGAGTTTCAATGCAGCCTGTGCTACATAAGGAGACCCTTTCTCAAATTAAAAACAATAAAGCTAGGTGCCAGTGGCTCATGCCTGTAATCCTAGCTACTCTGGAGGCTGAGATGAGAGGATTACAGTTTGAAGCCAGCCTGGGCAGGAAAGTCTGTGAGATTTACCTCCAGTTAAATACCCACAGCCAGAAGTGGAGCTGTGGCTCAAGTGATAAAGTGCTCCTAGGCCCAGGACAGGGACAGAGGGAGACACACAGACACACACACACACACACACACACACACACAGATAACAAAAAAGATAGCTTTACTTAATAGGTTTTTATCTTATTAAAAGTAAGACTACACATCAGAAATTTTAGTCTTGGAATATTCTCTCTATACCTAAAATCTAGGGTGCTCTACGGAGTAGCATTCCTTTCTGAAATTAACTTCTGGGTCGCTTTTGCTTTAAAAAGAAAGTCTGAGACTATCCATGTTTTCAGCTGGTTTTCTCTCTAAGCTTGGTTATGGTGGACGACCTTTTTTAATGTTGGATTTGCAAGTATTTTATTCAGACAATTGTTCTATTTTCTTTTTATGCTGTGACCTTGTCTGGTTTGGGGATGAGGATTATCCTTCATGAATCTAGCATTCCTCTCCTTTCTAGCTTATGGAAAAGTCTGAGGAGTACTAGTGTTAGTTCTTTAAATGTCTGATAGACTTGGGCAGTAAATCCTCAGCTCCTGAGCTCTTCTTTGTTAGCAGATTATTACTGCTTAAATCTCACTGCTTGTTATAGGCCTATTTAAGTCACTTCTCCTATTTCAGTTTTGGAAATTTAAGTGCATCTAAAAGTGTACCACCTCTCAGATTTTCCAGCTCATTTGAATATAGTTTGCATTTCAAAGTATTTCCTCACGATCCTCAGGATTTCACTTGTGTTAGCTGTGATGTCCCCTTTGGGTCTTTTCCCTCCCACTTCTGGTCAGATTAGCTAGGGTGTAGCCATCTTTCTGGTTTGTTCCAACAAGGCTTCTTTGCCTGGTCTCTGCCAGCCACATGGCTGTGTCCTCACTGAGCCTCAGCCATTACTCCATCCGGGTCCTTAAGGATTGAACCACAGCAAGCTTGTGAGACTGGGGGTGTGAGGGCGAATGGGAGGCCCCCCTCAGCCTTCACACTTGCTTTTTTGTCACTTTTGAAGGAAAAAGTTAGAGCTGTCAAAACGAAATGGTGTCAAAGTATCATCTTACCAAAAACTTCAAGTACATCCTCCACAGCAAGGGGCACTGGCTGCCACTGTGGCTCCGCATAGCGTTCTCAAAGAGGGCTCGGATCCGATGTGTGAGGCCCGTCTCGGGGATGGTGGCGTGGATCTCTCTACCGCCCACCCTGTAAGACAAGGTGTCATGTAGCCCAGGCGCGTCCTCTCCCCTCCGTCGCTGCAGTATGGCGGAGGATGGCACCCTGCCCGAGCGTGTGTCTGGGGGCGGCGATCGGCGCTGCCGCTCCACACAGCCTACAGCACTGTCGGCAAACCTCGCCTATGATCAGAACGCAATCTCACGCTCTGGGAAGGAAACCCTTTTGGTTGCAAGTAGACAAAGTAAGACTCAGGCAGAGTGAGCAAAATAATGGAAGAAATAAGGAATAAGCAAACTGAAATACCACGCAAAGGCAGTTTAGCCTCGTTTATAAGGCTGCACTGAAATATCAGCAGAGATTCCACAATGAACAATGATGCCTAAACAATTACTAATCTGCACACGTAATATCCTCGATGGAAAGCGTGACACTTCAAGAAGCCTCGCAATTACTATGCACTGGTCTGTGCCAAGCACTGACCTCATTGGCACCTCCGGCTTCTTCATTATTTCACTGGCAGATGAGGAACCTGCTAGAGGTCAAGTGACTGACAGCCTGAGGCCACCCAGCACTAAGTGGCAGAGCCCACACTTAAGATCAGAGAGCTGACCTCCAGAGCCTGTGCTCAACTATGCTCAATTCAGCTTGAGACCCCCTGAGCCTCCCCCTGCACACAGAAACAGCAGCCAGGTTCCCAAGATGGCTGGCCCAGGAAGTCAGCCACCCAGCCTCTAGGGAGGGATGGGTCTACCTTCTAAGTGTCATGTTCCTCTATCAGTTATCTACTCTGTGATCCACTAGAGCACCACAGCAGGGGGTCCTGGCCTTGTGCCACAGCCACGGCTGTGCTATGGAGGCCTGGCAGACAGGAGGAGGCAGCACTCACTGCAGAAAGGCTTGTGAAGCACATGAGAGAGGTGGCCTGTAATTACCTCCGAACGGTCTCCACCAGGCTTTTCCTCAGCTTCTCCACTTCAATTGCAAACAACCATGGCTCCAAGTGTCTGGCAGACCTGGTGATTGTATCGAAGAATCTCCTGGTCTTGCTGGCATTGTGGGACTTACTCTGAATCTGTACATAAGACCGCCAAAGCAGCTGGTTGCCCGGATATAGCTTCAAAGCCTCCGAGAGGGCGTCTCGAAGTGGAGTCAGCGGGTAAACACTCACTCTCATGTGGAATTGCAGCAGACTTGTGTGCATCAGGCTGACAGCTTCTAGAACACTGCTCAAACTCTGGGGGTGGCTCTGGTCCTTCAGGCCAAGGCTCTCTGGAGAAATGGAGTCCTTCAGTTTGGCAAACACCTGTTCATATAGCCTCACAGCTGCATCGATTCCTATGGTCAAATACTGGAAGAGCATAAAGCACCGGACCAAACTACACAGGCAGTCCAAGGAATCGGCAGGAGCTCCATCAGAAACATGGCTCTCACCTAGACAATCCTGCAGTGCATGCTCGTAAGCCTTCCGAGCTTTCAAAACCCGAGTGGCCACTACCTGCCCAACATATGGCCCAGAGGGGCTGCTCTCAGTCAATTGGGTTAGTACATGAACAGCCCGGGCTGTGGCCGTTTCTCTGGAGCCTGGCAGCTGCTCCACCTCCAGCTCGGCATAGAGCAGACTGAGCTCGCACAGCTCACGGTCCTTCAGCTCACTGCTGCCTGCCATGCTGAGTGCTGTATCAAAAACCTTCCTGGCATCCTCTATGTTGCCAAGCAACCATTCCAGATGTGCATACTGCTTCCAGAGGCAAAAATTGTTCCGGTTTTCTGGCTCCTTGAGGAGATTCTTGGCTAGTTTTTTGCAGTTCTTCCCCTGTGACTTTAATCTCTTCTTGTTTTTAGTGTGCAGACACCAAATGACCTACATACACACAGAAGAAAAGAATGACTTTCAGTGCTCTAGAATTCCAGGAAACCAAACACTGTAACTTCAGGAAGCCCTGGCAATGTAAAGACGCCTGTACTTCTTTTATTACATATCTAATAAAACATGGAAACTCTCTCTGCTGAGAAAGAAATTGGGACTTTAAGGCTGCTATGCTCCAAATTTTCTTTTCCAAAGAGATTAGGTCACTACACTTTACCAAAGACACTTTTTTGGGGAGGAGTGGGCTGGGGGGAGGTTGGTTGTGAGACTTAAACTCAAGGCCTGGGCACTGTTCCAAAGCTTTTTTTTTGCTCAAGGCTAGTGCTCTACCACTTTGAGCCACAGCACCACTTCTGGTTTTCTGGTGGTTAATTGGAAATAGCAGTCTCATGGACTTTCTTGTATGGGCTGGCTTTGAACAACAATCCTCAGATCCTAGCCTCCTGAGCTTCTAGGATTACAGGTATGAGCCACTGGCACCCTCCTTCAAAGACACTATTTTAAAACAATCTGGTATATTTAAATTGTAGTAAGTAGTTAGCTGGAGAACTTTGGGTGTTAGGAGTCAATACTAAGAGTGGCCAGCAGAGGGCAGCACTCTAGATGGAGACTAATTTTTCAACAGATAGTTACAAATCACAGGATAAGTAGCTTATTTTCTCTATTCTAATAAGCCCTAAATCCTCTAACCCCACTTAAGCTTATTTTGGTTCTTAACACTAAGTGCCCGAATCATCATAGACATCTGGTAAGACAAGTCTTCACACAGCAGACAGCTCCAGTCCCTGAGATGGGGGCTGGTGCCTGCTAGCCTCCTCTTCCTGGAGGGTGGGGGAAGTGGAGGGAGCCATGCCTGAGGTGCCATCAGCAGTCCCTGAAAAAAAGGAAGGACTGGGACACAGTACTCAAAGGAGCCTATACTGGATCTGGTACTGGATCTGATACAAGAGAGAAGGCCCCACGGGAGGGGGAGGGGGACGGGGGAAGGGATGCGAAGTTACCTTTGCCATCTCATACCGCAGCCAGGAGAAGCAAAGTTGAGACTTCTGCTTCCCTGAGAACAAGGGCATCACGAGGTGGAAGACATTGCGGATGAACTCCTCGCCCTCTCGGTTGTGACCGCGGGTCCACCGCAGACAGCCCAACTGGTCCATGTGGCCAACACAGCTGATGCCCAAAAATGAAAAATCAAAGGCTGTCAAGGGCTTTTCATCGTAGAGTCCACTACTGAAGATGCTGCTCTCATCCATGGCCAGGTAAAGGCAGGAGGCCGGTGGGATGAAGCCTGAAGGCACGCCCAGGAACTGCAGGAAAGCCTCGATCAGCTGGAACTGCAGAGCCTGGCTGGAGAGTCTGATCAGAGACTGCCCAATATCATCAAACAGCACCTGCAACAAAGGCAGAATCCGGGACCTGTTTAATCAAGCTAGTAAGCGCCTCATAACTCTATGCAGTGTACTAATGAATCAACATTACTCAGAATAGATCTTAAATAGGAGCTAAGAATTCTACAAAACACAAAAGACAATCTAGAAGCTGGAGAACAGCCCCAATGGCAGGGGATGGGATGCCTGGGCACCCCCCCCCAATTCCCTGCAATGCTGGGCGGGGAGGAGCAAGGAGGGAGGGAGGGACCAAGAGGCTGAAGCTGACAGCTTTCCCAGCATCCAGCTAGAGTTTCAGAAAACCTAGTCAGGTTCCCTTAGAACGACACAATTGCTTTGTAGTTAGTTTGGCAAATTATTTTGTCTTCAATAAGGATGATTTACTATTTGTAATTTATTTGACCACAGATTACTTCAGGAAATCTGCTTGAGACAGACGGGCACAAGTAAGAAGGGAACAGGAGCAATGGAGTGTGTGACTAGCAACGAAAAGAAACCAATACAGTGGTGCATGTTCGCAGCTGATTTCATGTAGCTCCTTTTTGACATCCAGCCAAAGACACTATCCTTTGTCTCAAGGTTCTCTTTGGCTGGCTGGTTATGTCTCTCAGCAGAGGACCTCAGAACATAAGCACAGTAAAATGAGCAAACCCTCAGGCTTCCATTAAGAGAAAAAGCTAAATGACCAGATACTGCTCATAACAGCCATTTGCTCTGAAATCTGCTTCCAGGGGACAAACGAAATTCTGAACCTTGAAAAACAACTTGCAAGCCGACCATGAAGTCTACAGACTCCTCTAGTGCCAAGAAAAGATGTTGCCCTCCTCCATGCCTTCAGCTCCCACCAGGAAAGAGGACTCTGGGGTAGGTTCACACCCCCTGCTCTCCTCCCTACGTCAGGCCAGAGGGGGAAGGTGTCCCTGGAGGCTGCACCTCCTCATGCCCACTCCTCTGCAGCCTAACTCCAGCCTGGCCATCTCACGCATCACCCCCAAATGCTGGCACACTGCAGCCGTCAAGCTCCCATCAAGTATCTTTTCAGCATCCAGGAGCATTCCCACAGGATAAGCACTGTTCCAGGTACAGGTGACAAACCCTCCATCTAAAGGCACTTCACTTGCAGGGAGGGACAGAGCCTGGTTACCAAGAAGACATCTTGTTCTATTCACATCACAGGTCACACAGAAGCTAGAGCCAGTACTACTTTAAGGGCTGCAGGTGTTGACATAGCATTTCTTCCGTCAAAAGCTGCCAGCTACTTGGTACCCACGCCAGAGGGCAGGTGACACAGCACAAGTGAAGTGCCCACTGTCAACAGGGCAACACTCGCTCCCTCTCCATCAAGACACCGTGTGAGCCAGCTGCCCCAACATGGCCTCTACATCCTGTCCCTGGGGCTTCCAGTCCAATCTAGTTGCTGCATGTACATGTCCACAGACCCAACAGTGTGATGGGACAGTGATATAATTAAGGAATCTACGACAGTGATCCAGACCATAGAACTGCATCTACAGCCAGTCCTTCCCCAGGGTCACATGAAAACCTAAGTGGGGGCTGGGCGTTGGTGACTCACGCCTGTAATCCTAGCTACTCAGGAGGCTGAGATCTGAGGATCATGGTTCAAAGCCAGCTCAGGCAAAGTTCGTGAGACTCTTATCTCCAACAAACCACCAGAAAAATGGAAGTGGTGCTGTGACTCAAGTGGTAGAGCGGTTGCCTTGAGCTGAAGAGCTGAGGGACAGCGCCCAGGCCCAGAGTTCAGGCCCTACAACCGACAAAAAAAGAAAACCTAAGTGAATGACCTGGAAGGCCATCTCCAGAAGGGTGGCCGTAGGAGCCTTCTTTCCCTCTGGGGGATAGGATCTACACCAGGGGACACTGCTCCCCCATCACCGGGGCAAAGGAAATGAGCACGGGCAAGAGGAGGCCCCGCAGCCTCCTGGCGGGAGTGAGGTCAGGTGCCCGGCGGCACAGGACACTTGCCTGTCTCTCGGGGTCCTCACAGTCGTCTTCCATTTGCTTCTTGGTCTTATCAGGGCGCCAGGGACGCCAGTGCCTCTGGTCCCGGGAACGCTCAGCAGCAAGCCAGATCTGCCACCGGGGCAGAGTCTTATCTTTGATTTCCTGGTCATCTTCTTCTGGCTCATCATCATCCTCATCTAGGCAAAAGTGTAGGGGAGGGGCATGCCTTCAGGTGTGTCTCCAAAGGTAGAGCGCCTGTCTAACAAGTGTGAGGTTCTGAGCCAAACTCTAGTATTACTCCCCCGCCCCCCACAAAAAAATATATATCAAAAGATTGTATGGCTTTGGACAGGCAGACCTAACAACAACAGAATAACTAGAAGTAAAAGTAAAACATGAAGAAGAAATGCAGAATAGAGTCCCAATTACCTTCTAAATGCTAAATGTGTCAAGATGGATTTGAGAAATTAAAAATAAAAACAAAGATGATTATCAACCTATTTTCTAGATACAAGAGAACCATCCATCTTTTTTTCCCCCCTGTTTGGGGAGGGGGAGCTATTAGATTCTTAGAACTATACTAAATTCAATGCAAGAGTTTCTGTAATCGATACATTGTTAATTCCAAGGGGACACACAGAGCCCTGCCCTGATAGTAACAATCACCGTTCCACCTTGTTCTCCAGTGTGGATCTGTAAAGCACTTGGGTCATGTGGAATGACAGTGTAACGCATGCTAGTTAATCCTTTTGTAACACTCCTTAAAAAGCAATGATTTTTCAAAGGATTTGTTAATCTATACATAGCCAGAAGAACAAAAAGTGTTTTAAGTACACACTAGAAAGGAATGGGGGTGGAAGCTATAACAAAAGCTTGCTTCTTATTAGAACACATTGATAAAAGAAGCTCAAGTCTGCAGAGCGTGGGAGAGAGCGGTGCTCAGACTTGAGGGAGGCAGACGCTTTCAGGCGGCCCTGGGAAGGAACAGCCTAGCCTGCCTTGACATCCACTTTAATGTATTATTTTACATTCTGATGTTTGTAAATGTCCTTACGTTACTAATAAGCAGTGTTTACAGTTAAACAAATAGGAAGACAACAGCATATCTACCCTTACTGGGGGGGTGGGGGGGGGAGGCTTACCTGGGTTGATGACCACCCAGCCACCCCGTTCCTGCTGGTGCATCCAGGCCCGCCAGCCCCGGGCGCCCTTCTCCCCGGCCCGGGGCTCCCCGCTGTCCCAGAAGGGCTCAAAGAACTCCACCTGTGGAGGTTTAAAAGACCCCAAGTGAGGCCCACTATGTACAAAACTGCTGAGCACTGGGCATTAGAAGCTAGGACTCCTAATGTGTGAGTCAAAAGCAGCAAAAGAATCACCTGGTTCAGTGGGCCGCCCATGACCTCACCCTACCTCTGTGCATGCTGGAAGCTGGGCTGGACCTGGCACAGGCGAAATGATGACTTAATCTTCAGGATTAGGTCACGAGAAGCCAGGCCTAGGTGTGGCAATGGGAGCCTGCAGCTGGGCATGAGCACTAACTTCCTGGTTCTGATCCTGCCAAGGGAACTCACCAGGGACAAGTGACAGTGGCACCGTCCTTGGCGCCTCTCATGCCGCCGGAGCCCTAACAATACCTGAAGTCATTTGTTGTCAAGACCTTTTGAAGGGAAGGAAACTCACCAACTCGCGCGTTAGTAACTGTTTATCTTAACAGTGTGGTGCTCAGCGCTTATTAAGGCGTCAGTAGGTACTGTGGGCACAGGGCATCCATGCACATGCGAGGCCTTGCGGGCCCTCCTCCACCCCCACCCCACCCCCATCTTCAGGACACTAGGTCCTGGAAACCAGCTCACTGGAAATAAATAATTCCCATGGAATGGAAGGCGAGCACAGCGCTGAGCAGGAATGTGATCCGCTTATCAATTGGCAGCAGGACTTTGAAAGAGAGCCAACAACCTACTCTCACAAAAGCTTTTCCAAGAAATCTCTTGAGGACAAGCAAGTTCCCAACGGGGACATCGTGGGCCGAGGGCCCAGGCCTCCACTCCCTGAGCCTGGGCAGGGCTGCACGCGCTGACCAGCATGGTCCCTCAGGAGCCAGCGAAGGGCATGGCAACAAGGGTGTGATGGGGCGTGAGACTGCAAGTGTGTGCCTGTCACCCCAGGAAGGGGCTGGGAAGACTGCTTGCTCTTCTTAGGTTTGCCCTTGTAAAAGTGATTGGAGAAAAAGAATAACTTCTACAACCAGTGTGGTTACTCCACGGGAATCCGGACCAGTGATGCTGATGCGTGGTGGTTACCATGTCTCTCAGCTACAGAGGCAAGGGGGACACTGTTGCATGAGAAGCGTTGCTTCAAAGTTGTCCTGTGAAGGCTGGGAAAGCCAGGCGCTGTTACTATTTGACATCACAGAGCGGTGGGCCTCAGGGCATCAGCTATGGGCAGGGTCCTCTACCCACCAGCGAGGTCCTGGGGACAGCCAGCAGGCTTAGCAGAGAGTGGGGGGTGGGGGGGTCAGCGCTCACAGTTCCCTGGCTAAGAATCACTTCTGGAGCACATTGTATTCTTAAAATATAAGAGCATGTCCTAAAATTGTTTGACCTGGTGGTTTGGTAAGAACCTGTCACAGTTATATTAATGGGTATGAGTCTCTAAGCCAACTTTGTTTAGAGGTAAAATTATGATAAAAATGGTTTATACTGGCAATTCATGAAACTACCACATGATGGAGTCCTTGCCCACACAGAAAGACCTTTCAAGCTATTCTGCCATCTTCCTCCCTGCCCTCCTGCAGGGCAGAAAACTATTTCCTTCAGTGGAAAAAGGTGTCAGGTTATCTTACATGAGTAGCGCTGAGATGTTTTTATTGTTGATAACACTGCTGACAATGTTCACTGTCATCTAAAAGATGAACCCACCTCAGTGAGGCCTGGTGTTGACAAGAACCTATAGATAACTTCATCTGCAACTCAGGCCAAGACTGCAGGCAGTGGGAGGCTTCACTGTATCAGCAACACAAGCTCCAGGGCATTCAAGAGTGATCCCAGGTCTAAGTGTGCCATGCCCCCTGCTCCCCTGACTAATAGCGAGGACCTGCATTTAAACCAGGGCCCAGGTATAAAACTAAGGCCATCGCTGAGGCTCTAGATTTGGGAGGGATAGAGTTTTTTTTTTTTTTTAATTTTATTTGTGAACATATTGTACAGAGCGGTTACAATTACATGGGCAGGATAATGCATACATTTCTTACCAAGCATTGCAGCCTCCTCCTTTGTTTACCCTTCACATCCCTTCCCAGCCTCCCCCCTCCCCCCTCAGAGGTTTCTTTTATCTATCCGTATTTTACCAGCTTCATCATGGAGTTTTTCTTGGATCAGGGAAATATTTCTCTCTCTCTTGGATCAGGGAAATATTTCTCTCTCTCTTGGATCAGGGAAATATTTCTCTCTCTCTCTTTGCACACACACACACACACACACACACACACACACACACAGAATGGTCATGAGAGGCGAGCTTGGTACCTGTACTTTAGTTGGCAGATCTCTCACACTGTCAGGTTTGAAGAAGGTGAAGTCAACCATGGCCTGGAACAGAGAGATGGCCTTCTCTGAGTGGCCAGCCTGCCGCAGAAAGTGGCACTGCTGCAGAAAGAGGGCTGTGAACCAGAAAACAAAGAATCCCTAGTTGAAGCACAGAGGAACAAAGAACAGCTACTCAAACACCAAGACAAGTCTTTTTTCCAGAATTGCTCTTAGCTTTCAACCCTACAGTACAGACATGTCCTAATCTAAAAGGGCAAACAATAGCACTGTAAGCCAAGTCTGCTGTTTCTGGTATTTATCTAAAACTACCACAGAATGTAATTTTTTAATGTTTATTTATTTATTTTCGTCAGGAGTGGGACTTGAATTCAGGGCCTGAGTGCTATCCCTCAGGTCTTCAGCTCAAGGCTAGTGCTCTACCACTTGAGCTACAGCGCCACTTCCAGTGTTCTGGTGGTTTATTGGAGATAAGAGTTTCACGGACTTTCCTGCCTGGGCTGGCTTCTTTGAACCGCGATCCTCATATCTCAGCCTCCTGAGTAGCTAGGATTACAGGCATGAGCCACCAGCTCCAGGCCAGAATGTAAATATTAACAAGAAACTACATGTAGTATCTAAAAACAAGTCAAGAAGTTAACCTTGATGCCAAATGTCTAACACTCAATGCTCACTAGCACCAAAAAAAATGGCCGGAAAGATGGTGTAGTTATTGGAAAGTATAATCTGAACTCCCCATTCATAGATGGCATTTGCTACCAGCAATTTTTATCACACATCCAGTGTGCTATAAAGTCAGTGTTCCATGTTTGATTTCAGTTCACCTTAACAAGGATGTAATTCCATTTATGCGATGTCAGCCTATCATAAGTAATGTCAAATGAGGCTTTATGAAAAAAATCTCATGTTATTTTTTTTGTTTATTCGTGTTGGAAACTGAATGTTGGGCCTGATACATGCTAAATACATGTTCCAGCCCCATATATGACACCATTTACATCAGCGCACTGTTTAGTATTTCTAGAGAAACTCAGTCTCTAGACATTGACAATGATGATAACAGGAGTTCTGCTCAAACAAGTGCCTGCTGCATGTGCACAGAGCTAGGCGCTCTGCACATTGGACACGTGCAATACCCACAGCACAGGCAACCTACTGCTCCTGTGGAGAAGGAGCTCTAGCAGGGTAAGAATCTCCCCGAACTCACGCTGCAGCCAATGAGGAACAAATCCATAATTCACACTAATGAGTGACATGCCCAGCCCCTGCATTGTGTGCTGCCTTCCGTTATCTGGCTATTGCCAAAATTTTTATTCCAGTCTCCTTTGGGACACACCAAAAACATGAACAGCACAGTAATACCTGACATCTATGAGGTCAGCAGGGCATCTCATGTGTGTTATTGCTAGAGACCCTAAAACGAGGGGTGTTGACAAGTAAGATCAGACAATCAAAACAGTTAAAAGATCCAACTACATTCACTTGGCTAATAAGTAGGAAAGTTGGAACTGCTTGTCCAGTCCAAGTTACCTAACTTTTCTGGCTCTAATCCACCCATCTTGAGGGCTGGGCTAATCTATTATAATTAACCAGTCATACCTCGTTTTGTGTGTGTGTATGTGTGTGTGTGTGTGTGTGTGTGTGTATATATGTGTGTGTTTGATAATTTATAGCAAAACAGAATATAGTCTCATTCTCTACTAAATCCAAACTGTATCTGGTATCTCCTTACCAAACATGGCGTCCTCGGTGCCAGGCAACGCGGGGTGAGATAAGATGCTGCCGTCATTAACTGCAGAGAGAGTACTCAAGCACTTGCCATACAGACTGTGAATTTTGGATATTGAAAAGGTACTAAACTGGCTCTGGCAAAAGACAAGGTATTTCTGCCACAGGGCTGTATTATTGGGGTGCAGGAAGATCAGTTTCTGCCACTCTTTGACCAGCATGGAGGGCTCCCAGAATTCCGCACAGAGCTTCAGCCTGGCGAGCTTCAGGTCAACGCTGCTCTGGTTGCAGTCGATGGCCCGCTCCAGGATGGCCAGCTTCTTCTCCAGGAGGAGCTTCAGTGACTTCTTCCGCTTTTCCTCTCCCTCCTCCAGTGCACACAGGCCAGGACACTTCATGGCCTCATCCTCAATAACACAAACACCAATTTACTCATGGGTTACAGAGGATCAACTGCAATGTCTCTTCCTCCTGTCAAAACCAATAGTTGGCTAGGCGCCAGTGGCTCACACCTATAATCCTAACTACTTAGGAGGCTAAGATCTAAGGATCACAGTTCAATGCCACCCCAGGCAGGAAAGTCTGTGAGACTCTTATTTCCAATTAACTACCAAGGAAGGCAGAAGTGGAGCTGTAGTTTTAGAGTGCTAGCCTTGAGCATAAAAGCTCAGAGATAGCACCCAGGCCCTGAGTTCAAGCTCCAGGACAGATACCAAAAAAGAAAAAAGAAGGAAATCATGAAAACAACTGTTACACAGACCCAGTTTATAACTTCTAATTAAAAACTTGTTTCCTCAGGGCTGGGACATGGTTCAGTGGCAAAGTGCTTGCCCAGCAAGTGAAATGTCCTGGGTTCAATCCTCAATACAAAAAAACAAAAAAACAAAAAAACAAAAAACACACCAAACAAAAAGCAACCTTGAAACTCATTTCCCAGAGTGGTGTTCTAACCTGGTATGCTTGGTCTTCATTTCACCTGACTGGCCTGTCTCTGCCATTCGTATTTATGTCTATGGATCAAAAACTAGCATGCAATGCCTTGAAGAGGAGCCAGCCTCACCAATGAAGAATGAAGACAGAGCCACATGTTTTAAGGGCCTGCACAGGGGACTTCCTGACCAGCCCGCTCTCACACTTGTGTGCACTTTGCCCGTGTGGTCTGTACTTCAGGAACGCCTCTGTCTGGTGGGCAAGATCCCATTCCCTGGCTGGAGCATACTCTGTGGCAGCATGTTCGTCCAGCACATAAAAGGCCTTGGGTTCCATCCCAGAACCACACACACACACAAAATTGTTCCAATCTCGCTCCATTCATTCTCAAAGAGCACATTCTTAACATTACAGCATCTACAGCACTTACTACCTACCCCGGCTCCATTTATTCCTCACGGGTCACTGGATTCCTCACTGGACAAGCTCTAGCTGCTTCTTTTTTTCTTTTTTTTTTTTTTGTAGTACCAGGGCATGGGAGCAGAGCCTTACACTCTCACTTACCTACCTTTTTTCATGGTGGTGCTCTACCACTTGAGCTACACCTCCACTTCTCTAATAACCTTTATATATACTACCAAATTTCTTCATAAAGCTCAAAAAGTGTTTCAAAACCAGCTCATGGTAGCTCATGGTAGATGACCAGACCTAGGTCATCTGTCCCACTTTCCCATCAAGCTGAGATCAGAATAATAATGATTTAAGGCCAGTTGAGCTACAGGACTCCATCACAATGAAAACCTGGGTATGGTAGTGTGGGTCTGGCATCCCAGCTATGAGGAAAGCATGAATAGGAGGAACGAAGTCCAGGTTGGCCCAGGCAAAAAGTGAAGACCCTATTCAAAATATAACAAAAGCAAAAATGGCTGGGGGAATGACTCAAGTGGTAGAGCACCTACTAGCAAGAATCAGGCCCTGAGTGCAAACCCCAGTGCCACCAAAATAAATAAATAAATCAAATTTCAAAAGCAGCCTAGGCAATTCAGTGATACCATGTCTCAAAATAAAACAAGAAAAGGCAGGGTTAGTAGCTCAGTGATACAGTGCTTGCCTAACATGCACAAGACTCTTGATTCAATCCATAGCCAACCAAAAGCAATGCTACAGAGCAAATAAAATGTGTCTTCTCTTACAAAGTAAGAAAAGCAGGGAAGTGACACTTACCTGAAAAGCCACAAACGCCAGCCACAGCTCAGTATCATGAGGATTCTCCCGAACTCTCCTGTTAAAGTCCTCTACCTTGGCCTTGAGAACAGCATTCTCTCTGTCGACTTGTGAGTCTGGCTGTTTCCCTTCTTGCTCGGGGAGACCATGTCCATGTAACCACTGTGTGGTTGATTTATCATAAATCCCCAAAGGATTCAACCAGCTTGTAACAGGTGCAGCCACATCATCTGAGTCCTTCACTGGGATGAATGAGATTGGCTTAGAAGAGGGAGGTTCTGTGTTGCAGCTCACAGCAATTCCATCGACATTCAGTAATCCCACACTCTTCTTCGTAAAGTAGCGTTCTGGGGCTTTGTGTGAGTGCTTCTTTGAGGCAGAAGCCCCTTCCCAAGATATACACTGCTTCTTAGGGTTAAGACCTAGACAGGAGTCTCCTTTCCTCTTGTATCTTGTAGAAAAAGAAAAAAGTAACAAAGGGAGAACGTGGCATTACCTGTAGAGCGTGAAGACTCATTAGACCTAAACTCTTGTCATCCAAGTTCATATGGATGTGCCTCTATCCACATTCACGATCCTATCAGTTTCTGCTCAGAGCCAAAGCAGGTCAGCAAAGAGCTCCCCTCTGCCTGGCTTCACTTCCTCCTCTGACACCTCCTGCCTTTATTCGCAGCTCCGTGAATTTAAAATCATGCCTGTCTTCTAGATCTTAGTACTTGTTTTCCAGGTCTTTGGAGTTAACAGTACTGTCACATACACTGCGTCATTCAGCCATCACAGCCATGCATGACAGGCAAGGCAGAAGCATTATTCCCTTCTCGCACTGCTCCTAACAAAGCACACTGACGCGGGGCCTCGGTCATCGGTCCTGCCTTCCCTCTGCTGTCCTGCGTCGCTACTTAACAAGGTAACTAGCCTGTTAACCCTGACGTTGTCTATAGCTCTGTCTCTTAATCTTAATAGTGTGTCAAGTGAGAGTTCATTTGGCTATTTCTACTTTGGAGGAAGAGAAGCTGAGTTCTACAAGGCTTTTATGGAACATGCACGAGTGCCCGGGGTTACCCACGCACACATGACTACTGAGTGTTTGCACAGGCTACGGTGAAGGAGAATCGTGCACTTTCCTGGATGCAAACAATCTAATTAAAAACTGGGAGGGGGGAGGGAACTGGGCAAGAAGCCGGGCACCAGTGGCTCACACCTGTAATCTTAGCTCCTCAGGAGGCTGAGATCTGAGGATTATGACTCAATCCAGTATGGGCAGAAAAGTCCGTGAGACTCTTATTTCCAATGAACCAACAAGAAAGCCAAAAGTAGAGCTGTGGCTCAAGAGGTAGAGTGCCAGCCAACTGGGCAAGAGAGCTGAACCAGAATTTCACACAAGACATGAATGGCTAATAAACTCACAAAAAAGTACCCAATATCATTAGTTCAAGAAATGCCAATTCATATGCCCTATCCCCCTGACACAGCTAAAATTTACAAGAGTAACAACAGCAAATGCTGATGAACAAGCAAGATTCTCATTTGTTGGTAGAATGCGAATGGTAGAATTACTTTGGGAAAAGGCCTGATAGTGTCTTACAAATTTAAACACAGGTCTACTTTATGACCCAGCAACTCTATTCCTAGGTATTTACTCAAGAGAAAGAAACCACATGCACACACAAAGCCCTGTGCACAAATGTTCTCAGTAGTTTTATTCAGACTAGTCAAATACTGGAAAGCATCCAGGTGTCCATCAACAGATAAGACTAAACAAATGGTGGTAGAGCCATATGGTAGAATTCTACAGGCAGCAACAGGAACCAACCTACTGAGAAATGCCACATAAATCTCAGAAACACTGCACTAAGCAAAAGAAGCCATATACAAAATACTATGTTTCTCACATCATATCTTTTTGCATGGTCCAATTAGATGAAGTTCCAATCAGGCAAAACTAACTGGTAAGAGAAACATTAGAATAGTGAGTAAAAAGGAAACATTTTGGGGTCACAGGAACCTTCTGTACTTTTCAAGAGCTCTGGCCTACACAGGGATATGCATTTGTCAGTACTGAGAATGAAGAGTTGTATATTACACTGATCATAATTTTTAAATCACTGGTGGCTCACGCCTATAATCCTAGCTAATCAGAAGACTGAGAACTAAAGATGAAGGTTCAAAGCCAGCCTGGGCAGAAAGTCAATGAGACTCCTATCTCTGATTAACCAGCAAAAAGCAGGACAGGAAGCAGAGGTGTGGCTCAAGTGGTAGAGCAATAGCCTTGAGTAGAGAAAGTCAATGGAGTGTGCTAGTCCCTGAGTTTCAAGATGTAGTACCAGCACAAAAAGAAAAGAGAGGAAGAAGCTGGGCACCGACGACTCAGGCCTGTAATCCTCACTACTCAGGAGGCGAAGACCTGAGGACTGCGGTTGGAAGCCAGCCCAGGCAAGAAAGTCAATGAGACTCTTACCTCCAATAAATACTAAGAAAAAGCCAGAAGTAAACAAATCGTTTAAATAGGGATACAGGTGGACCCATTGCAACAATGAGATGTACAAGTCGTTATATCAAAAACAAACTTTACAACTTTGGTGGGGAGGGGGGGGGAGGATTGGGGGGGCGGGAGGGAGGATGGGAAGGGATGGGAAAGGGAAACAAAGGAGGAGGCTACAATGCTTGATAAGAAATGTACTCATTGGGGCTGGGAAGGTGGCTCAGTGGTAGAACGCTTGCCTTGCATGCCAGAGGCCCTGGGTTCGATTCCTCAGCACCACATAAGCAAAAAGAAAAAAGCCGCAAGTGGCGATGTGGCTCAAGTAGTAGAGCGCTAGCCTTGATCTGAAGAGCTGAGGGACAGTGCCCAGGCCCAGAGTTCAGGCCCCATGACCGGACCCAAAAAAAAAAAAAAAAAAGTGCATGAGACTCTTATCTCCAGTGAACCACCAGAGAACTGGAAGTGGCGCTGTGGCTCAAGTGGTAGTGAAGAACTGAGGGACAGCACCAGAGTTCAAGCCCCATGACTGACCAAGAAATGTACTCATTATCTTGCCCATGTAATTGTAACCCCTCTGTACAGTATTTTCACAATAAAAAAAGAAAAAGAAAAAGCCAGAAGTGGTGCTGTGGCTCAAGTGGTAGAGTGCTATCCTGGAGCACAGAGAAGCTTGGACAGCACCAGGCCCTGAGTTCAAGCCCCAGGAATGGCGAGGGGAGCAGGGGAGGGGGGAGAAGAAAAGAGAGGAAGAAAAGGAAATGGGAAGGAAAAAAAGACGGGAAGAGGAAAAGAAGAGGAAGAGGGAGGGGAGACAAACACGGGATTCTAGTAAATAATCCCATGCTAAGCTGTTTAAGGAAGTGATTAAGTAGAGTAAGTGCTGTGTGCCTGTCCACCTCTCTGTGCTATGTCCAGCAACTCCTACATGGACCACTACCGCAACCAGCACTTTCAGGGGGACAATGAAGAACAAGAAAAACTACCAAAGAAAAGCTGTATGTTGTATGTTGGAAATCTTTCCTTTTACACAACTGAAGAACAAATTTATGAGCTCTTCAGCAAAAATGGTAACATAAAGAAGATCATTATGGGTCTGGATAAAGTGAAAAAAACAGCCTGGGTGGGGGGGTGGGGGGGTGGAGAGGGGAAGGGATGGGAAGGGGAAACAAAGGAGGAGGCTACAATGCTTGATAAGAAATGTACTCACTATCTTGCCCATGTAATTGTAACCCCTCTGTATGGTATTTTCACAATAATAATAATTTGTAGACTACATTATGTGGAGCATCAGTGGAACCCATCTGCATGACCTGATAATTCACACAGGCTGGAATGCAGGCTTTAAAGAGGGCAGGCAATATGGACATTGGCCATCTGGGAGCCTGGTTTGAGATGAGTATCAGAAGGACTTCGATGTTAGAAGAGGAGGCTATGGAAAAATGACACAAAACCAGTGAGTAGGGCCCGATGCTGGTGGCTCATGCCTGTAATCCTAGCTACTCAGGAGACTCAGATCTGAGGATCGTAGTTCAAAGCCAGTCTGGGTAGGAAAGTCCACGGGACTCTCATCTCCAATGAACCACCAGAAAACCAGAAGCAGCACTATGGCTTAAGTGGTAGAGCGCTCACCTTGAGCTGAAGAGATGAGGGACAGCGCCCAGACCCAGAGTTCAAGCCCCACAACTGACCAAAAATCAAAACAAAACAAAAACCAGTGAGTGGTAAGAGCCTTATCAGTGCATAACTCAATCTTCTGGTCTGTTGCTGAAGAACATTAGCCAAGGTCCGGTCAGTGTTTTACTAAGCTAGAAGTTCCCTTATGGTTTTCCTTTGCAATAGTAAAAAGGGTGGAATTCCTGAACAGTGCTTTTAATTTGAGTGTTAGAATGCTGGCCATGTTGTCAGGTCATCAGGATGGTTACCAGCTCAGAAACCATGTTCCTTAGCAGCAGATTTGATCTGTAACTTTGATGAACCTGTCAAGCAAAAATGCATGTCTTTTTTGGTAGACAAGGGCAAAAATCTTTTTTATTGTGCTTGAGGCTAAGAAGGGGCCTGTAACGATTACTTTTAAGCTCAAGACCATTTTTTAAAGTAGGTAAATTAAAAGGCATGAGAGACATGTGGGGGTTGGAAGAGTGCTCAAGTGGTCTCGCCTAGGAAGCACGAGGCCCTGAGTTCAACTCCCACTGTCTGCCCCTTTCTCCCAAAAACGTACTAAAGGGGGTTTGTTATGCTGTATAGCTCTACTATAAATTATGAACAAGTGCTTTGTTTTCTACACTGAACTTTCTACATTGAATTCTAGTCTCCAAAGGCAAACTTAGAGATCACGGACCTTTCCAAATAGTTGGCATAAAAGCAAGCCTGAGACAGTCTTGAGGGTGGTACCTGCCTGACTGCTATGCTTTACGTGTCAGAAATGCAGGTGCAGGATGTGAAGAGTAGTTATTGAAATATGTCTCAAAAGATATAAATCTCTTACCTAAAGCAAAAAGAAAAACAAGTGTTCACTGAAACACAGAGAACCTCAGGTACCCCGAAACAAAGGAGAGGGTGCACTGGCGACAGGAAATGGAGTGAAAAAGCAAGAGATCATCAAATTAAGAGTTCAAACATGGCCTTGACACTGTTTGGGCTATCAAATGTATTCTTTCCATTTCCAGAATGATCTTGGAAACAGCTTTCAGTTGCATTCTTTACGGTTTTGCAGTACTGGGGATGGAACTCATGGCTTGGGCATGCCAGGCAAGTGCTGTACTAATTGAGACCCAGAATGGGTTAAGTGATTGTTTGAGGATTTAAGAGCGTGCTTAACAAAAACCCAGAGATGTTTCCTACAGAGAATGTCTATTTTAGCCAACTCTCATATTAAAGTCTGTTTTTACATTTTTCCCAATTAGTGCTACTGAGGTTCAAGCCTTAATAGTGAGCTTGTGGTTTCTAAAAGAGTGGAGTCCAGTGAATTTATTTTGCATTTGTAAGGCAAGAGGTAGTTTCTCTCTAATATGAAAAAAAATGAATCTTTTTCATTCAGCAACTTACTTACACTAGTTTGTGAAGGTTTGGGCTGAAGTATCTCAGTATGAACATCTTTCATCTTTATGGTAAGTGTGAATTTTTTCAAATTCAAAACTGCCTATTTTTTTAAGAGCTGTAACAATTGTAATTCTTAGAAGAAACCATTTACAAACATTCAGTGAAGATACATCTTCGATTTTACACTGTAGTTTGGATTCGCGTATTTTATTTTTTGTAGTAAAACATAACTCAGTTTATCTACAGGCCTTGAAACACACATGCACACGCACATGCACACACGCACGCACATGCACATGCACATGTACTCGCACATAGACACATAAAATGGCTGAGTTTTCTGACCTGAAGTTAATAGGAGCATTTTCTATAGCAAATTAGATGAAAATGCTAAGGAGAAAAAAATAACCAACACAAAAGAAAAAAAAATCCATCTTTGCAGTTTAGACTAAGAAAGTGCTTTCTAATTACTTTCTTTCTATGGCCTGTGACATTCATTAGCAAAACCTCAAGAGCCACTCTTGGTTAATGTTTTCTCTTTTTCATCTAGTAGTAAATAGTAACGCCTTACGTCGCTACAAACATCTCTGACACTTGTGTGCAAGACAGGGTAAGAACTGTAATTCCCAATTCCCAAATGAAGGAAAGGAGGCTGAGACAGGTGGATGACCTGCTTGGGACTGTGCTGCTGGTAAGTGGCCATCAAATGCGAACCTGGGTCTTTGGTCACTCCAGAAAGCGTCCTACCACACCCGTCTCATGTGCTCCCCTGGCTGCCTGATCTGGCACAGATACTTGACCTTCGAGTCCTTGCCTCCTCCTTCTCCTCCTCAAGGAGCAGCCACGGCATCGCACGGGCTGACACAGCAGGAGCAGGGGCCATGTACACACCTCCCGCATGGTCAGGCATGCTGCCTTCCCCATCTCCTCCTGGGTGCCCACCACTCCTTGGGGTGGTATACAAAACCTTACACTACTTCAGAGTATTGAAACAATCCAAAAACAACCAAGATAAACTCACAAAGGCAATTTCAGCAGGAATTGTTTATATGGTAAAATATAAAGTCAGGAAGAGAAATGTGATTCTAATTTGGAGGTTTGGTGAGGCATTAGAAACTGAACTTTAAGGAGTATTAACCTATAATAACGCATAACAATCTCCAAATCTACTCTTATTTCCTATAATTCCCTACCTTTGATTTTCATTACCTATAAACTATTTGGAAATAGAGATTATCTATTGTTCTTTAGTTCCTAAGTTTCCTAGAAAATGTAAGTGCTTGAAAAGTTTTATTAAGTACTCCACTGCTGTTGCTTTGAGTGTCAACTGTGAGGCTTCCCAGACTGGCCTCGAATTATCAATCTACTTCCTCAGCCTTCCAAGAAGATGGGATTACAGGCATGAGCCATCTTGTCTAGCTTACTCAAATATTTATGATTGACAGATTACAGGGGGAAAGTTCAAATTCATTACTGAAGCAAATACCGCCTACCACATAGTTTTATGATCATCTGGTGGTATATGCTAGAAATAATCTGAAAAAGTCATTATCATTAAATGTCACTTTTTAAATGGTATGTGGGGAGAAGGATAAATAAAAAGGTCTTTGCTACTTTTTTTAAATGGCAGATAGATTAAACCAAATCGTTTCTGGATACTCTGTTACAGTAAGTTGCTTTTAGGCTTATCCACCAGGCACTAAGCAATGCCCCATGGGTAAAGCAAGTCAGTATGACCTGACCTCAAGTCTGCCTTTTTCAGTAAATATGATACATGCGCCCTAACAGCAATGGCTAACACCCAACAGAACCTAAGAGAGAGAGTGAGAGGGTAGAAAGAGGGGGAAACACTGGATACCTTGCTATATCCCCTCGGTAGAGACTTTTATACTCCCAGTTTGCAGGGTCAGGCTTCTTATCCACACGGAAGGTTTCTCCTGTCAGAGCCTCAATGTCCTCCAGCCACACGGAGTGAGTGCCTGCACCAGCAACTGCACTATTTCCTTGGCTGTGGACAAAGGAAAAGGGACAGGTGACTCTACAGTAACATTCCCTCACAGCCCAAAACAGCAAGCTGAAAGCTTTCTAAGCACACGTGGCATCAGACACACATAAGTGCAGAAACCCATACAGGCCAGGGATGAGGGGACAAAACAAAGCAGAACCTGTCACCCGTATCAAGCAAAGGGGTCATCTCAGTTATTATCCTCAAGAGTACAGGTGTACTTTATAGCATTTCACTTAAATGATTACAACTTTTATTTCATGGGAGCGCTATTTATATTTCTTATAAACAAAGCTTTATATTTTCTAAAAATTACTTCTGCTCACAATGAGATGTACTAGTCGTTATGTCAAAAACGAACTTTACAACTTTGGTGGGGGGTACGGGGGGAGGGGGGAGGATACGAAGGGACGGGAAGGGGAAACAAAGCAGGAGGCTACAATGCTTGATAAGAAATGTGCTCATTATCTTACCCATGTAATTGTAACCCCTCTGTACAGTATTTTCACAATAAAAATACATTTAAAAAATTACTTCTGCTCTAAGGCACACTGGAACACATGGCAAAGGTAGTAACTGGTGATATCCACGGACATTAAGTGGGCTGCCTGTGATGATTTTAGGCCAGCTCATACTTTAAAACAGAAAAAACAAAAAGACTGGGCACTGGTAGCTCACACCTGTAATCCTAGCTACTCAGAAGGCTGAAATCTAAGGCTCTCAATGCAAAACCAGCCTGGGCAGGGAAGTCCAAGACACTCTTCTCTCAGATTAACCACCAAGAAGCCAGAAGTGGAGCTGTGGCTCAAAGTGGTACAGCACTAGTCTTGACCAAAAAAAACTCAGGAATGTTATCCAGGTCCGAAGTTCAAGCCACAGAACTGGCACCCAGCCCACAAAAATAAAAAAATAAACTATGTAAGACTTGGAAAAGAGGGAGAGCCCACTGTGAAGAAATTAATGCACTGCATAGAGAAGAAAGAAGAGGAAAGCCAAGGGCACACTGCAGGTTACCCTTCCCCACTCTCCCAAGTCGGTATTGTGGGTCAGGAAGCAAGACATAGTCTCAGCTGTGTGCTGCCTTCATCTTACCGTGAAGGAAATCTTGTCCCATGAACTACAAGTCAATTAGTAGCTGTCACCCTGGGGAAGTATCCCCAGGTCCCGCGTGGCACGCCACCCTCCTTGAACCCTTTTCCCTGGCATCATGGAAAGACATTCATCACTCAAAATACCTTCGTCCCTGTCTGTACAGAATAAACAACTCTGCCAGGTCACCTTCCCAGAAGACAGCAGAAGCTAGCAGCAGGAAATGAGAGGATAAAAACTACTTTGAGGCCAAGAGGGTGGCTCAGGAGATAGGGCATCTGCCGAGCAAGTACAAGACCTTGAAGTTAACCCCAGTAGCAAAATTTTTAAAAGAAAAATCAATTTTGATCTAATAGGTTACTCAACAAAAATACTGAACTTGAAACTGCTGTCTGGGTCATAAAACTACTACGACACTGAAGATTCTCTCTGGCATGGTCGAGCACAGGCAGAAATGAACAATCGTTCAAGTTCTTATGGAAGTTCCTGTGTGGTTTCAGGAAATCCTTTCACACTCCTTTTCCTCTGCTCTAAAAATGGATGTGTAAATAAGAGGTAAATTTTCAGAAGGTGCAATAACTAAAGTAGAAGTCAATAACACAGCCATTCATTCAGACAGCAAAGTGCACTACACTGGGCCCTGTGTCAAGTGATGGGGTCACAGCAAGGCAGCTGTGATTGCTACTCCTAAATGACCGCTTCGCTGTGCACTGACCCCATGTCATCCATGCTGCACAAACGGCATCTTTCACTGTCCCAATTCCAACTGTGACATAATCATTATTGGGCATAAATAATATTTCTCAAATATAATCAGGCTGCCAATTTGATGGCAGTTTTTCTTGTTTGTAAGCTGCTTTGATGGCAGAGCTCTCTTCTGACTGGATGGCTAGATTAATCCTTCAAATGTCTATCTTTTGACAACCATCAAGGGAGACAAACTGGAATTTAAAACCTCACTGGCGGCTGGGAAGGTGGCTCAGTGGTAGAGCGCTTGCCTTGCATGCCTGAGGCCCTGGGTTCGATTCCTTAGCACCACATAAGCAAAAAGAAAAAAGCCGGAAGTGGCGTTGTGGCTCAAGTGGTAGAGTGCTAGCCTTGAGCTGAAGAGCTGAGGGACAGCGCCCAGGCCCAGAGTTCAGGCCCCACGACCAGACCAAAATAAATAAATAAATAAAACCTCACTGGCTGTCAGGCGCCAGTGGCTCATGCTTGTAATCCTAGCTACTCAGGAGGCTGAGATCTGAGGATCTCGGTTCAAAGTCAACCTGGGCAGGACAGTCCGTGAGACTCTTTATCTCCAATTAACCTCCAGAAAACTGGAAGTGGCACTGTAGCTCAAGTGGTAGAGTGCTCGCCTTGAGCTGAAGAGCTCAAGGAAAACATCCAGAGTTCAAGCCCCACGACCAATAATTAATTTAAAAACAAAAAAACAAAAAACCTCACTGGCAGACACCCACCTGGGTTTTTCGGATCCCTTCTGAGTGCCGGTAAGGCTTTGGGAAGGCCGATCCTTCCCAGAATCCGTGTCGTGCTCAGACTCACTGCTGCTTGACTGCCCATGTTTCCTCTTCGTCTTCCTATGGTGCTGGTGCTTTCTTTTCCTCCTCTTCTCTTTCTTCTTCTTCCTGCTTCCTTGTGGGAGCTTTCTGCCACTGTCACTCTCATCTGAAGACTCAGACTTCAAAGGACTCCTGATAAGAGAAAAGCAGTCATACAATTGTTTTCAAAAGAGAAGTAGGAGAAGATATGCAACCAAGAAAATATGTACTGGGGAGCTCTAGAAACTCTCACATACACTGAAGTGTTTTCTCATATACTTCATAGTGACTTTCTGGACTATATAGCTCACCCCATACTGAACACCTGCGCCTAAAATAAAAACAGCTGGAGAATCTCATTTCTGTCACTTCGAAGCCTACACTGTTGTAGATATATGTAGTAACTTGATCAAGAAAAATGTCATTTACTGACACAATCAGTCTTATTTTCAGTGGCACTTATTATGCCAATGCAACTTTAAGGCAGAAAAGGAAAAGGAAAAGGCTTAACTGAGGTCCTTACTTGTGTGTGTGTGTGTGTGTGTGTGTGTGTGTGTGTGAGACACATGAGCGCACATGCATGCAGCACCATTCCTGGGCTTTTATTCAGAGTAATTAGTACTACAGGTATGAGATAACAGTGCCTAGCTTGGTCCTTGCTTTTTAGGGTGACAATGAACTCTTCTTCCTCATAACCAAAGTATCCTTGGTTATCATCTGTTATCATTGTCCAACGAATTCCTGAACCTTTATGGTACCGCACTTTCTCTGAATTAATGAGGCCATGGAGCCTATACTGGTGAAGGAGGATGTTTCTCAATTCCATGATCTTGTCCAGCCACATATAGCCGTGTGCAACTGTGCTTGCCCAGTGTTCTGAGATTTCATTCTATGTCCCGTTATATGAGCTACTTTTACAGAAGTATTGAAAATGTACCCAAAGCAACCCCTGCATTACTACCCTAAGGGTTACTAACGATGTTAGTGAAGTTACCTGACCCCTCCCTCACTCCTAGTTACAGGCACCCACTGTCCCCTACGCTCGCCACAGCAGTGCTAGAGGAAAAAGAACCATCCACAGGAGCAAGGCAGGAACGACGGTCCCTTACTGCACATGAAGTCCATTACTCTATGTAAGGTCCATTACTGAAAGCAGAAGGAATAGCTCAAACTCAGCTCTCACCACAGGCTTTCCAAAAAGAACCATGTCAGCTAAACTTTTAGCAGCACACAAAGGCCCAAATCCACCTGTCTAACAGCTACCTTCTGCGTGGTGAGCGCTGAGGAACAGGGGTTGAGGGCTCTTCTGACGGCTGGCTCAGTGATGTCAAGGTTCCCACACAAAAGCTCGGGTTGTTCAGCCAGTCTAATTCTGCACAAACAAAAGGGAGAAAAAAAAAACAATGAAATTAGCTCAATGACTTTCAGAACAGGAAAACCATCCATCTATCCCAGCCAGTGTCAGCTAGACATTTTGAACACTCCATAGAAGCCACACAGAATTCATGAAATTGTTAATTCACAAGGCAGAGCACTCGGACACACTAAAAAATAGTCAGACTGAAATCTCTTGAGATACCTGTGGCTATGGCAAAAGCCAGGAAACAAGTATGGCCTAACAGTCAACAGGGTTCTATGCATTCACCTCACAAACACCTAAGGAGCTTGAATGCTGGCAATGCATTAGGTTTTACACAGTTCAGATTTGATTTAAATGAATCTTCAGCATCAAAAAGTCAAATCATGCATGAAACCCACCACATGCCTGCTGTTGTGACAGAAGTGTCGATCGTTGTAAAAATATCCAATGATCTATTATCTTAGAGTAGTAACATAACAAACCTTTCCTGATGACAGTATTCATCTTTGGAAACAAAAACACAATGCTAAAATTCTATAAATGTTAATAGGGACTATTTCTGAGTGGTGAACAATTAGTTGTCTAGAATCTTTTTCTTTCTACATGCTCACAGTCTTTAACTATTTTACAATGAACTAAATTGCTTGTTTTCTAACTTTTAAAGTGTCTCAAAAGCCAGGTGCTGGTGGCTCATGCTTATAATCCTAGCTACTCAGGAAGCTAAGATCTGAGGATCACAGACAACCCAGCTCAGGCAGGCTAGTCAGAAGTGGCATTGTAGCTCAAAGTGATAGAGCACTAGCCTTGAGCAAAAGAGCTCAAAGACAGCACCCAGGCCCCAAGTTCAAGCTCTACAACCAACCAAAAAAAAATACTAAAAATTAAAAAGTCTCAGCCGGTCACCAGTGGCTCACACCTGCAATCCTAGCTAGTTGGAGGCTGAGATCTGAGGATCACAGCTCAAAGCCAGCCCAGGCAGGAAAGTCTGTGAGACTCTTATCTCCAATTAACCACCAGAAAACTGGAAGTGACGCTTTGGCTCAAGTGGTAGAATTGTCACCTTGAAATGAAGAGTTCAGGGACAGCGCGGAGGCCCACAGTTCAAGCCCCACGACTGACAAAAATAAAAAAATTAAAATTAAAAGTCTCAGCTATGGAGGAAGAGAGGCGGGGCACGGCAGTGACAAGCGAGTGGAGGTTTTGTATTCCGGCCCATTTTTGTCTTAGGATGGGAGGCCTGGGCTCTTTCATAGAAAGACTAAAATGGCTGAAGATCCAAGAAAGAAGGGGAATTTTAACAGTTTTACTGACATGCTGTAAGTTTCACTCTTTCAAAGTGACAATAGCTTCTCGTGTTTAAAGAGTTGTGCAACCACCTCCACATTTTCATCTACCCCACAAACTTCATTGACTGGGCAGTCAATGCCTACTGCCTCTTCCCCCGCCACCAATCACAGGCAAGCACTAATCCACTTTGTCTCTCCAGATCTGTCTACTTCATGCAAATGAGCTCAACACTGTGTGATCATTTGTAACTGCTTCTTCTACTTGAATGTTTTCGGGGTTCATCCATGCTGCAGTATGTATCACTACACCATTCTTTTCCACTCCAAGCAATATTCAACTTCATAGATAGAACAGCTGGTGTCCAAGTTCACAGCCAAGATCAGCCAGACATTCTGAACAATTCAGAGACCAAATGGAAACCATGAGTTTTCTTCATCAACTAGCTGACACTCTCATTACTTCCTCTTTGTTGCTGCTGAGATAACTCTGCTCACACAGCTCCTATGAGTATTTTCATTTCTCAAGGTAGGTATCTACAGCAATTTCTGAATCATATAATAATGCATGCTTATCACAGAAAGGCATTATCACACTACCTTCCAAACCAGCTAAACCATAGATTCCCATTATCAATATATGATGAGGATATGAATTTTCACACTTCACAACTACTTATTGATTACAGTTATTTGAGTGATATGTCATATTCATTATTATTCTTGTTAGTTTTGGGAATAGATTATACATATAAATGAAAACATGCAATATTTGTCTTCCAGAGTTTGGACAAGCTTGCTCAACATGATGTCCAGGTCCATCCATTTTCCTGCAAATGACATAATTTTGCTGTGTGTATCTGTGTGTGTCTGTGTGTGTGTACATACTAAAAGAATCAAGATTTTTATTAAGCATCATAAGTTGGAACTAATAGCCTCTGAATATGATACCCACAACCCACCAACAGTTAATTAGACCCAATAGCAGTTCATTCTTCACAATCCATGAGTTAGGGTAGAACTCTCTTTGAATAATCAGAAGAACCTACTTTGCTTTTGCTATAAGGGCAAGGCTATTACATCTCACTTCTGATCACAAATGTGATGAAGAGCATCAGAAATATCTGAAAGTGTTAATTTAGATTTAAAAGTACACTATTTGGAAATATTAACAAAAACATCAAAATGATATCGACCTGCTTCTAGTTGATGGGAAAGTGCTCAAGAAGAAGCAATTTATTTCCAGTACAGAAGGGTATAGGGCTTGAAGATCAAAGTTTCCCCACACATACCCAGAATTTCATTCTACAATAGTCCCTTGTGAATATATAGCACATTTTTATTTATCCAATGATTGGATGATGGGCTCCTAAGTGGACTCTGTAGCTTGGCCATGCTGAACAGTGCTGCATTAAACATGAGTGTTCAGACCTATCTAATTGTATGCTGATTTACATTACTTTGTATATGTCCAAGAGTGGTACTGCAAGATCATATGATAGTTTCTTCTTAGTTTTCGGAGAAACCTCCATACTGATTTCCATAATGGCTACACTAATTTACATTCTAACCAACAGTATACGAGCTCCCTGCCCAGCCCACTCCACCCACCCTCACTAGCATTAATTAGCTTTCTTGATAATTGCCATGCTGACTAGAATGAGACAGAATCTCAGGGTCATTTAGATTTTCAATTCCTTTATGGCTAAGGATGTTGAATACTTCATGTATTTATTTGCCGTTTGTATTTCTTCTTTTGAGAACTGTCTATTCGCTTCATTTGACCATTTATTAATTGGATCATTTGTTCTTTTGTGGTTACTTTTTTAAGCTCACTATATGCTTAGCATATTAAACCTTTACCCAATAAATTGTTGGATTTTCTTCCATTCTAAATGTTGTCTCATTCTGGTAATTACTTCCTTTGTTGTATAGAACTGTCTCCTATTTCTGTGAAGAATGGCATTAGAAAGTCGGTGGGGATTACACTCACTGTAGACTGCTTTCAGTTGTACAATCATCTGTCCCTCCACGAACATGAGAGCTCTTTCCATCTTCTAATGTCTTCTCCAATTTCTTTCCTCAGTAGCTTATTGTTTTCTCCCTAGAGGTCTTTCACATCATTAGTTAGGTTCATTGCTAGGTATTTTTCTTTGGAGGCTATATGAATGGGGTTGTTTCCTGATTTCTTTTTCAACCTGTTCATTATTGCCATATAGAAAAGCTACTAGTTTTTATACTTATTTGTATCTTTTGTATCTTGCTGTGTTGCTGAAAGTGTTTATCACTGTATACCACTTGAAAGGAAGGATAATTATTCTTATACCTTTTATTTCGAGTAAAGGAATACTGAACAAAACACACACACACACACACACACACACACACACACACACACACACACACCAGAAAGAAGAGAGACTAGGTGCCTATAATAGGTCACATACCAGGGTAAACATGTACTTCCTCTCTATCTTTTAATCCTTATAACAAGGCTCTAGGGAGGTATTATGTTGTCCATTTCACAGAGGAGGAAACCAGGGCTCTAAGGGATTGAGTAATTTGTGTGGTCCTATCTAGTAAGTGTTAACAGTGTTCATGATCTTTCTCCTATCTCCTTTTTCCTTCAGAGGTATCATGGTTCCTTTCCCTTGGGCCTAATTCCTGGCAAGAGATATGTGAAAACAGATCCGGTTGCTCATTGACACCAGAATTATTTCCACAACAGATTCTGTCCTGAGCAAAGGAAGAAAACAGGGGAAAGGCGGAAAAAACAGAATACTGAGAGAAACGTTCAAGCCATTCCAGTCTATCTTTACACAAGTATGTATGTAGCTGCAGTGATGACAGCTGGAAGGAAATGGAAAGAAAAATAAACATCAAAATAACATAAAGGGTGTGACCAACTCCTAGCACAGTGCCACGGTTGCACAAGGTAACTAAACTGCATAAATGCTGCTTGAATAGCTAAGTTGAGAGAGGACATGGATGCATCTTTATAGACCAGTACCTAACACACAAAGAGCTTCTCAAAAACCCATTATTGAGGTATAAAGTATAATTATCATATTCCCTCCATTCTTAGTTGTAATGAGTGTTCAACCATAAAATAAATTAATGAGCATCTACTACATTTCCAGGCAGAGTTCCAGTATTAGAGTTCTAGTACAGGGGTAAACAAAACAGGGTCTTCACACATGGTAAGTATACTTATTTCCTTACCTAGTCAAATACAATATCTGAATTGTAAAACTCAATTTTAAACAGAATCCTAGAGAAAGTTATCTGGGATTAAAAGGCACTTTATTAATTGGATTGCAAAGTCTTTTCAATAGATACTTCCATCCTTATAATTTGCAGTACCTGACAGAAATCAAACTGCATTTACTTCATTGTGCCAACACAAAGCAGGATGCAACATTTTACAGAGAAGACAAGCAGGATACCAAATGCCTAGGGCTGAAGAGAAAGAACTGCCAAAACTTTTGTCCCTGTGGGACAGTAAATAAGTCACAGGTTGGAACTTGCCTGGAACCTGGCACTCCACCACATTAAAAGAAAAGAAGAAAGGCAGAAGCATTGGCAGAAAAAACACATTAGACCTACTGCCCAGCAAAACGGGCAGCTATTTGGTAGCTGTGCTTCATGTTTAAGCTTCCAGGGCCATTTAACAGAAAATAATAGACAATCACCACTAAATATTAAAACTGTCTCTGTGATAAGTTTACTACTACTATAGAATTATTTCTTTATTAACTATTGAAAAATGCTTTCATTCTATTCCACCATGAATAAAGGGAGGAACTGTAATGAATAGATTTATGGGAGAAAATCTACAAACAAATTTTAAATGAGGATTGGATAAAATATCCAAGTTCCATACCCAATTCTGCAAGCTGTTATAACAAAACAGCACTGATGACTAGTTTGTTTAAGTGAACCTGGAGGTGAATGCCACCCTACCAGAGAAAATTCAAACAATTCTAAGATGGGTATAGTGGCTCATGCCCGTAATCCTAGCTACTCAGAAGGCTGAAATCTGAGGATCATAGGGTTCAAAGCCAGCCAGGACAGAAAAGTCTGTGAGACTCTTATCTCCAGTTGACCACCAGAAAAATAGAAGTAGCGCTCAAGTGGTAGAGTGATAGCCTCGAGTAAAAGAACTCAGGAACAGCACCCAGGCCTGGAGTTCAAGATCCATGACTGTTTCCCACCCCGCAACAAAAAGATGGCAAGCTGGGCACCGGTGGCTCACATCCGTAATCCTAGCTATTCAGGAGGCTGAGATCTGAGGATCACCGTTCTAAGTCAGCCCAGTTAGGAAAGTCTGTGAAACTCTTATCTCCAATTAACCACTAGAAAACTGGAAGTGGTACTGTGGCTCAAGTGGTAGAGCACTTGCCTTGAGCAGAAGAGACAATGCCCAAGCCCAGAGTTAAAAGCCCCACAACCAACAACAACAAAAAAAAAAGATGTGAGCAAACTTCTACAAATGTTAACAGATTGTTTGAAGAGGACCAGGAGTTCCAAAGGTAATGTTTAAATAACAAAGCCCTCGGTCCTGTAAGACTGCAGTTTATAGCACACATTCCAGAATCAGAGGGCCTGTGTTCAAACCAGTTTTATTGTTTATTAGTTGTACAACTCTGAACAGAAAACTTGATCGTTCCCCCTCTCCCTTCCTCTCTGTCTCTCTCTCTCTCTTTTTCCTCTGTGTATACATGTGTATATGTGCATGTGAATATGATCACATCCACCTGCCAGTACACAGGGGCCTTAACTCAGAGCCTCATGCTGTTGCTTGGCTTTTTTCACTCAAGGCTAGAGCTCTCTCCACCATTTGAGCCATAGATCTACTTGCTGGTTAATTGGAACTTTTCTGCCCCCACTGGCTTTGAACCACAATCCTCAGTTCTCAATTTCCTGAGGAGCTACAATTACAGGTGTGAACGCCAGCACCCAGCTATGAGTTGTTATTGTTGTGAGGTTTTGGTTTTTGTTGGCCATGGGGCTTGAACTCCAGGCCTGTGCGCTGTCACTGAGCTTTTTACCCAAGGCTAAGCACTGTAACACTGTGAGCCATAGCTCCATTGCCGCCTTTCTGGTGCTTACTTTGAGATAAGAGTCTCACAGACTTTCCTGGCCCAGCGAGGCAGGTCCTCTGATCTCAGCCTCCTAAGTGGCTAGGATTACAGGTGTGAGCCACAATTGCCTGGTGAGGTTTTTCTTTTTCTTTTTTTTTTTTTTAAACCCCCATGTATTTTCTTGCTGAGAGCCAGGCACTGTACCATGTGCTGGGAATACACAATCAACGCTGGGCCTACATACTGGCAGTCACTTCCACACAAGGTGGTTAAGAGAGCCACACTAGAGAAAACACAGAGACTGTAGCAAGCACTCACAGGAGATTCCTTAAGTCAAAGGACATCTGAACCAGGGAAAGCTGTCTTGTAGAACATCTAAGCTAAGAAAGATCTAAAGGCAGAGGACGCAGGTAGGTAAATGAGCTCTGAAAAAGTATCTAGGTGTGAAAACAGAATCTCCAATGTCTGAGAGTGAGAAAACATGACTGGGGCAATAGTAGGTAGTCATGGCTGGACAACTGGCAGGAAAACAAAAGTGAAGAGCTCAAGCCATAAAAAACAAGTTCAGTGGTTTGAGTTTACCCTAAGAGACAGACATTCCAAGAGTTTTGGGCAAGAGTGGCAAAATCAGAGCTGGTGTTCAAATGGCAGCACTGGTGAGCACACTTTGAGGCTGGACCTGCCTGAATCCCAATCCTTGTTCTGTGACTCATTGGCCACTTAATCCTGGGCAAATAACCTACTAGCTTTGTACCTCCATTTCCTCCTCCTTCAAAAAAGGCACAGTGCCAACACAGGGCTGTTACGAGGAGTCAATGAGTTAATATTTGTAAAGCATTTAGACTACTGAGTGATATAGTGTTCTTAAAATAAATACATTTTAAAATGCTGGCTACAGTGAGGAGGGTTGTTCCTGAAGTGAAGGTACAGCCTAACGCAGGGCAGAACTATTTGGGGAGGCTGCTGTAGAAATCCAGGGATGACTAAGAAGGAAAGTAGGTAGTGGTTTGAGAATGAGGGAAAAATAGTAATAATGAACTACTGAGTGGCTTACAAGGGCTAGAGGAAGAACTAAATGGGAGAAAGAAGTGGTAGTATGTGCCTAAGTTTTTGTTTGGGTGAATAGTGGTGCCATTTTCCAAAATGAATGGTTCTGGAGGAAAGATAATAAACTTAGTTTCTTCCCCAAAATGTTATATATGTTATTATGGAGACTAAATGAACTCTACCACCATCTTTCATTCCAACTCTGACCAACTACTTGACTCACAGGCACATTTATTTTAGGTATGCAATCCTAATAAACAACCTGAGAGTAAGAAGCAAAGCTCAAGAATTGGAGGGATTGGCTGGGCGCCGGTGGCTCACGCCTGTAATCCTAGCTACTCAGGAGGCTGAGATCTGAGGATCGAGGTTCAAAGCCAGCCTGAGCAGGAAAGTCCATGAGACTCTTATCTCCAATAAACTACTAGAAAACTGGAAGTGGCGCTGTGGCTCAAGCAGTAGAGCACTCACCTTGAGCTGAAGAGCACAGGGACAGCGCTCAAGCCCAGAGTTCAAGCCCCACAACTGACCAAAAAAAAAAGAAGACTTGGAGGGATTGCAAACTGGATGTTCTGCTCCTCCTAGCACAATGGCCCCTCTTTAAGCCTGTTTGTTCAAAGAAGGCGCAGCACAGAATCCAGCCTCCCCACTGCCCTTGCTAAACATGATGCCTATTCAATGACAGGCCTAGCTCTTAGCACCACCAAAACGGCCAGCTTTCTTGGCCTCTCCCTTTTAAGTCTTTCTGATAGTGTTTTTCTTTTGCAAACTAGAACTCTGTATCCACCCTCCTAATAGTATCTTTCACTTTTTATAACATTTCATGGTGTAAAGCCAACAGTGCAGCGCTTCTTTTTATGAGAGCAAAAGGAAACAATCCCAAGTCCTTAAGAGGGAACCGATGGAGTAACTATGTGACACGCACAGTGGAGCTGGGCGCACCAGTAAGATTTCCACACTGCCATAAGAGAGATCTTCAGGATCTAAGACAACCTTCACCATAGCAAGCACTTAAGAAAGAGAAGGGAAAAGAAGGTGCGTAAAGGAAAACAATGTAAGGATATTATTGCCTAATGAAAATGCCAATCTGGAGGCATGGCTCAGTGGCAGAGCAACTGTGTAGCAAGCAGGAGATCCTGAATTCAAACCATAGTATGCCCAGAAGGGGGATGGGGAGAGAGGGAAGGATGGAATGAAAAGGGGAGGAAAAAGAATTATTTCAATGAAACAATAAACCTAAACACTAATCACAAACTGAAAAAACTCATTAGCTAAGAGTTAGGCTTGGTGGTAGCTGCCTTTAATCTCTGCACTAGGGAGGCCAAGGCAGGAAGATTTATAAGTTTGAGATCAACCTAGGCTGCACAGCAAGCCCTTGATTTTAAAAAAAAAAAAAAAAAACTGGTTTGGAAACATGATTCAGCAGTAAAGTCTCTGAGTAGCAGGCTTGAGACCCCAGGTTCAAACCTCATTACTTCAGAGGAAAAAAAAAAAAAAAAAACACCTCATTGAAGACTAACAGATGGACCTCACTCCTAATGGATGAGATTCAAATACACAAATCCACTGACCAGACTTAACATCACGAAGGAAACTGGGTAGTGCCACCTTCTGTCATGATTTCATACAAGTGCACAAATTCCTAACAATGTATTCTTCAACAAAAATTTACATCTGATTCTAATCATTTCTCTACATCTAGTTAACAGCTTCCTGGGACAGAGATGCATGTTAAATACCACAGTAAAGGTTTGGTCTTCAAAACAATGACCTAGTTTCCTCAACAAATAAATCCCCTAAGAAACTAGAAGAGAGGCCAGATACTGGTGACTTACGTCTGAGGTCCTAACTACTCTGGAGGCTGAGATCTGAGGATTGCAGTTCAAAGCCAGACAGGGTAGGAAAGTCTATGAGACTTATCTCCACTAAACTACCCAAACAAAGCCAGAAGTGGAGACTTGGCTCAAGTAATAGAATGCTAGCCTGAAGCAAAAGAAGTTCCTAGGCCCTGAGTTCAAGCCACAGAACTGGTGGGGAGGGGAGGGGAGGGGAAGGAATTTTACATTGGAACAGACATAAAACATATCCACAAAATGAAATGTAGATCTTGACCTCTTTTGGATCCTGACTTAAGAAAACAACTGTAAAAGGCCATTTTTGTGCCAACCTAGAAAAGCTGAATGTTGGCTGTAATATTAAAAAATTACAATGTATTTAAATTTTAAATGTTTTATAAAAAGTACTTCTATAGGGCTGGAGGCATATAGCTTGAATGCTTGCGTAGCCAGCAAGCGTAAGGCCTTGAATTCAAACATCAGTACTATGGGGGGAAAAAGTCTATATCCAGAGAATATAGTAGCTAAGATAGATGAGAAGAGGAACACTCCCTTGAAAACCTTCTATTTCTCCCTCTCTCAAAATGCAATCTTTGGATGCTATTAAATAATCCCTTACCAATAGCCCTAATCACATTTTCAGACAAAGTAGATTATTTGCAATTCTCTGCATGGATCTCATGTTTTTCCTTGCACTGGCCTTTGAAGGTCCTGGAATGCTCTCCATTATCTCTATCCAGATCCTATCCTCTTTAAGACTCATCCCAAAAGTTATCCCTTATATAATGCATCCTCTAAACCTTACAAGTTAATATTCCTGTGGTTCGTTTGTCTGTGACATCTGTAACATCCTAGCTTGTATTATTTTTTTAGGTTCATTCATGCGCTAAAGTAACACACTGTTAAGTACTTACTATCGACTTGTACAGCAGCAAGTATTTATGGAATGATTTCTGTATTTTGGACCTGTACTACAGACTAAGTACACTACACTGAATGAACACACACTGTCCTAGACTTTGAGGTTACGGTCTAGTAAAAAAACAACAACAACAACAAACAAGCTGGTAATAGTGGCCCATGCCACATATAATCCTATCTGCTCAGGAGGCTGAGATCTAAGGAACATGGTTCAAAGCCAGCTGGGGTATGAAAGTCTGTGCCACTCTTTATCTCCAGTTAACCACCAAAAAGCTGGATGAGGAGCTGTTGCTCAAATGCTAGCCTTGAGCAAAAAGCTCAGGTGGAGTCCCTGTGTGTGTGTGTGTGTGTATGCACACACATGTGTATATAAACATATATACACATGCGTATTTATACATATAAAATATATATACTAACCACACAAGAAATCACAATTATGAGACATTTTACCAAAAAATGTAGGAGCTAGAAGATATTAACGGAGGTATGTTAAATGTAAACTGAGAAAGTCACAGATAAATTCTTGTATCCTTATAGGGGAACTGCAACCTGGCTTAGTAAGCCAAGTATACTCCTGGAAGAGTATACTCCTGGAACAAAACTGGCCAGTCTCAGTCCAACAAGCTGATACAAGCAAAGCATCCCACTAAACCCATTAAACTGTCCCTGTATCTCACTCCCATTTTCATCTATAAATGGGGTCTGGCATGTTGCAGCCCATGATTTTTTTTTTTTTAATCCTGTTCTGGTTCTGAGAGCCAGTGGATTCTAGAATCCTGAGTAAAAGCCAGTTGCAATCTTTAAATCTGTTGTAAAGCACAGATGTCAGCCACAACTGGACTCTGTCGCAGCAGATGCATGACTTCAGATTACTTTTTAAATGAATCCACTAGTACCTCAATGTTTAACGATGCAGCCCATTTGAGGTGAGGCTTAAATAAAACACACAACTGTTGCAATCTCACAAGTATAAACCCTCAAGAAAAATATGATTGCTTGTTTTTACTGTATGCATTTGCCCATCTGATTAGGCTTTGGATCTTAATCCTTAAGCTGGGGCTGCCAAAAGATAAGAACCTAAGAAGCACTTCAGCAATAACTGAGCCAGGAAAATCGAGGAACGCATCATTTTAAAACTCAACATGTGTATCAGGGGTCTCCTTGCAAAGTACTTCCGGTGTGGAGGTGCACTCTTCATATTTTAAAGAAGAAATGAGGCTTGAGGACTGAAGCCCATCGACATAAGTGATGTCTTCGTCGCAGCCCACGTCCCTTTGCCTGGCTTTGCTAAACCAGGACCACAACAGCCCCAGCCAGGTCCTCAAGGCCCAGTCCAGACGCCCCAGCTTTCCCAGAAGGCTTTGCGGAGCCGCGGGGAACTCTGGGATACAGGTGGATAAACAAAGCCAAGGTTAGGGCGAAGATCTGGGCACAAGAAACTGCCATTAACGCCACCGAGAACGTTCTGCCGCTCTTTTGTGCGCTTACCTTTCCTGGGGCCTCCACTACCGGCGGCCTCACTAACGCCCGCAAAGGCCGGGAACAGCGCCATAACCCTAGGCCGCGCCGCCGTTCCCCTTCACGGAAATGGCGCCGGCCACGGAACGCCCGTGGGAGGCCCGTGCCGTTCCGGTGCACTCTGGGAAATGTGGTTTTCTCGGCGCTCGCCCCGCCTTTGAGCCCGCCTTAGCGGGCGTGGCCACGACGGGCGGGATGGATGGGCGTGGCCGAGCTAAATGGGCGGACAGGCAGTGAACGGTGGCTTCCGGTTGGAGGGTGCCCTTGGGCTTCTGTGAGAACCGGAAAAGCGGAAATCGCCAGAGTTCAAAGCAGAGAGGCGCTAGTTGATTGGATCAGATTAATCAAACACTGTATGCTTGAGTTGCCCTGTCTGCCAAATACTAGGACTGAATGGGCAGATGTGAAAAGCAAGTCATCAGGTTTCCTCAACAAAGCAATGGTTTTGAGAGAATGGGAGATTGCAAAAAAAAAAAGGTTTTAGAGATAGATTCACCAAATGCAATAACCTCATGATTCTGAGTGGACAAGTGGTAAAAAGAACTTACTTGGTTTTTTGTTTTGTTTTGTTTGCTTTTATGATGCTGAGCGCCGAACCCAGGACCTGGCGTAAGTTAGGCAAACACTGACACTGAGTAACCCTCCCCCAGCCTAAAAGGTGGGTAGAAATAAGGTGGGTAGAGACTCAAAAAAGGAAAAAAAAAAAAAAAAAGTCAGCCTGACGGTGGCTCACGCCTGTAATCCTATCTACTCCGGAGCTGAGATCTGAGGATCACAGTTCAAAACCAGCTCGGGCAGAAAAGTCCCCGTGAGACACTTATTTCCAATTCACCACTCAAAAACTGCAAGTGGCACTGTGGCTCAAAGGGGTAGAGTACTAATAGCCTTGAAGCTCAAAGACAGCATCTAGGCCCTGAGTTAAGCCCCCACGAACAAAAATAACAAATCAACAAAAGAAAGTAGTAGGAGAGGTAGGGTGGGGAGGAGGGAGAAGAGGAGGGAGGATACAGAAGAGGGAGGGGAGGTGGACCCCGCAAGGCCAAAGGAGATGCTGTGGATGAATATTTTGCTCCCTTCTATTTATGAAGTGGGAGAAGAGGTGGAATTAACAACCTTATAAAAGGGATGATTAGGACAGTAGACCCCTTCCCTCCCCATTTAGCCCTTGGCTTTGTCTTTTGTGAAAGCACAGAAGTAAGGCAGTCCTCACCAGACCAAAACCTCCAGTGCCTTGACCTTGGGTTGCCCAGACTCCAGAGATGTCAGAAATAAATTTCTTATTATTTATAAGTTACCTAGTCTCTATTTCATTATACCAGCACCAATAAACTAATAAGGATTTACACATTTAAATAGATTTGAGATGTATATCTGTATTATACAGATAGTATTGTGTATCCTACATGCTCCATCTGATTTAAACAAATATGTAAGTAATATGACATTTACAAGATAGTTGATTTCCTGGCTGGGAAAGTGGCTCAGTGGTAGAGAGCTTGCCTTGCATGCCTGAGGCCCTGGGTTCGATTCCTCAGCACCACATAAGCAAAAAGAAAAAAGGCGGAAGTGGCACTGTAGCTCAAGTGGTAGAGCGCTAGCCTTGTGCTGAATAGCTGAGGGACAGTGCCCAGGCCCAGAGTTCAGGCCCCACGACTGGACCCAAAAAAAAAAAAAAGATAGTTGATTTCCATACTGACTGGATATTTAATAAAAATCAAGAAGTTATTGTTCAAAGTTTATAGACACGATAGTGGCATTGTGTTTATATCTTTAAAACAACAACTATCCCTATCTTCTACAAGTAAATATTGAAATACAGATGATATGATACCTAACATTCACTTCAAAGTCATACAAGAGGGAGTTAAGAATAGAGATAAAGCAAAAATAGGACTGACTTTGGCTGGATGATTGTTGAGCCTGAATTAATGTGTGTAAGAGGATCCTATTTTGTTAAGTATATTAAAATATTCCATAATAAAAAATTAGCAAGTAATTAAAACTTTTAGATCACTACAAAACGACCAAATTACTATTATATACAATAGGAGTAAATTTCAAAATATGCATGCTGACTAAAAGCCAGACATAAAATATACTTATTGAATAATTCTATTTATATAAAATCCTAGAAAATACAAATTAATATATAGTGACCTAAGGTAAAGGGAATAATAATTAGTACTATTGAGATAGTAACAAGATTGGTAAGTATAGTAATAATCCCTGCATATGGCAGAGAGTTCTCAAATAAAAAAGAAACAATTTCAAACCATTTTTTGGTTTTGCACGTAGTGTGTGGAAAGGAAGTGAATGCAGAGCTTAACCTCCTGTAAGCATTTCTATTGTTTGTGGCAGGAAAAGCCACTACACTGCTAAGTAACTAATCCAGCATCTGTCTCATTGTCCCAGGGATTCTCAGTTTGGGCTGTGCTAGCCTGGGGGAACTTGATCACCTCTATATTCTGATGAAAACGAATCTTTTCTCTGGAGATCTGAGGGAGTAAGATAAGATAGATGAAGGGGGGAAAAAAAGAGAGAAATTTAGTTGTTGAGGAATTGGATAATGAGGAAGGCAGCCAGTCTGACCATAAGAATGAAATAGAGGCTGGTGGCTCACACCTGTAATCCTAGCTACTAAGGAGGCTGAGATTGAAGACAGCCCAGGCAGGAAAGTCCTTGAGACTCTTATCTCCAATTAACTATCAAAAAGCCAGAAATGGAGCTGTGGCTCAAGTGGTAGAGCACTAGCTTTCAGCACAAAAGCTCAGGGACAGGACCCAAGCTTTGCGTTCAAACCCCAGGATCAGCATTAAAAGGAATGAAAAACAGGTAGATATGAATAAGCGCTAAAAAAAAAAAACTGTATATAGCTAAAAACTATAGAAAAAAAGATAGGAAACAGCCTTTGGGAAATGTCATATATAAGTAGACAAGGTATGAACAAAGGGGTTGCCAAGAGATAGATTGAAAACACAAGGCTAGTCAGTAGTTTCTGGCAAAACAGTGCCTACATAATCCCCAGTTCTGTTTGGAAAGAGGACATCAGGTCAAGAACAAAGAATAGGTAGTGGACATCTTTTGTTTTGCTTAATTGGTACCTCTCTCCTGAACCCACAAGAAGGCCATCAGTACAGGGTGACCTGCTGACCTAATCCCAGCTAATATCAGGATGGGTACGTGACTTAACTCAGCCAAGCCTTTAATTTTTTGTGCTCAACCCATCTCGGACCTAAATCAGGCCAGCAAAGTTCTTTTCCAAGAATTTTAAAACCAGAACTGAAAAACAAAAGCTAGTCAATCTTTGCATCTTGATTGCAAATAGCCAAGGAGCTCATGGAGAAACAGAAGAAACCTATCCATGAAGAGAGAAGATTGAAATAGATATGATTGTATATACCTGTGATTCTAGCACTCAGGGGGCGAAGTTGGGAAGATTTCATGTTCAAGGCCAGCCTGGACTACATAGTGAAACTATGACCCAAAAAGGAGGTGGAAAATGTGTGTGAGTTAGAGAGGAGAGTCCCCGTGGTTTTGGAACTCTACTTCTAGTTATCCCTGAAACTCAGTCTCATGTCTGTACTTAGATTTTCAGACACAGTCAAATATCCTATTTCCCACATTAGTAATCAAATTCAAATTCACTTTCCATCAATGGCACCCAACAATCCAAATAAAGCGGGGTGCTGGTCACTCACACCTACAATCTTAGCTACTCAAGAGGCTGAGATCTGTGGATCACAGTTCGAAGCCATCCTGTGCAGGAAAGTCCGTGAGACTCTTATCTCCAATTAACCACTAGAAAAATGGAAGCGGCACTATGGCTCAAGTGGTAGAGTGCTCATCTTGAGCTGAAGAGCTCAAGACCAGCACCAAGGCCCAGAGTTCAAGCCCCATGACTGACAAAAAAAAAAGGTCCAAATAATACAGAATGAATGAGTGAATGATGCCATTTCCACACTCACAGAGCCTGGAAACATTCCAGTTAGTTTGAATGATGAATGAAACTTTACAACTGGTCAACCCAGAACTGGTAAAAGCCACCTCCCTTTTATTTTAAAGAAGAAGGAGTCTTCCCTGGCTAACTGGTGAAACAGGTCAATCAACTCACTTAATCTTCAGGAATTTTCTGGTAGTCCCTATGAAGTAACAGAAAGAAATATATCATTTGGAAAGCAGAGATAACAGAGAGAACCTAAAAGAGCCTGAGCCACTTCCTTAGGATGACCTGCTTTCTGTCCTGGTGTGCTTTGTTTGGAGGGCACTGGAGATCTTGCTTTGGGCATGTTTTAGTACACAGATACAATCTCAGGGCATAGCTAAACCTAATTTCCATTCACATACTCCACAATCTGTCTGAAACCTGAGTCTTGAGCAGTCCTGTAGATATATGCAATGGGAAAGACTGACACTAGTTGGGAAGGTTACTTCTGTTTAGAATAATCATTAGGAAGAACTGCACTGGAGTTTGTTCTCCTCGGATTGGATCTCTTTCATAAAGATTGTGGGTTAAAATCATTTCAAGCAGTGTTTTATTTTCTGCTGTTGTTTCTTTTAAGGTATGGCCTCATTATGTTGCCCAGGCCACTTGAATTTCTGGACTGGAGAGGTCCTCCTGCTTCAGACTCCTGAGTAGCTGGGAAAACAGACATGAAACTCTGATAACCAGAGTTTAAAAAAAATCTACATGAATCTTTTTTGGTAACTCACCCTGAACTAGCATATCTTCCCATTCTCATAAAAGATTTTTAGTTTTGTTGTTAAATCGCTCTCCTGAAGCCCGAGGTTCTGGTGAATCATGCCTATAATAGCAACTGCTCAGGAGGCTAAGATCTGAGTCAAAGTTCAAAGCCAGCCCAGGCAGGAAAATCCATGAGACTCTTTTTTTTTTTTTTGGTCCGGTCGTGGGGCCTGAACTCTGGGCCTGGGTGCTGTCCCTCAGCTCTTCAGCTCAAGGCTAGCGCTCTACCACTTGAGCCATAGCGCCACTTCTGGCTTTTTTTTTCTTTTTGCTTATGTGGTGCTGAGGAATCAAACTCAGGGCCTCAGGCATGCAAGGCAAGCGCTCTACCACTGAGCCACCTTCCCAGCCCCCAAACTTACTTCTTATGTCATCTCATCAGTTATCCAGAATGTAGCTTTCCGTCCATAGCCAATGGGAATGTTGATCATACTTAGCAGACATTTCACTGTGTTGGTGATGACAAGGAGATGGTTCGCTGGGAAATAAGGAACAAGGTGGTGAAAAGAGCAGCCAAGGAGGGCAAAGCAGCACTTCCTACACAAACACAGCTGAAAGAGTAAAGGCAAGACATTGCTACCATCTATTCAACAAAGGACCTCTGCTCTGTGTCAATAGCACTTAGAGACAACAAACAATTCTTGCTTTGAAAGCGAAGTGCACAGATAAACTACATCTAAAGACAAAATTACTGAACAACACGTTTGAAGATTCCAGCTTTATTTGCAGTTCTAGAATCCTTTTTTGCTCTGTAAAAAAAAAACAACCACAACAACCAAGTGTTCTGGTAGGCTTTGTAGAGGGGACTAGTTCAGGGCAGAATAAAGCAAAAACAAAGAAGGCAGACAGGCCATTTCAAAGTTATCTTCTTTTAAGACTGGAGAAGGAGACAGAATAATAGGAAAGTTACTGTTTGATATCAGATTACTTTTTCCTGATTAAAAACTACAACAGAGGAAGCTTCACAATCATCAAATTGATATTGATATTGGCCTGGTTAGGAGTTGGCTATTTTCTCTCTGAACTTCTCATAAGTCAGACAATTTAGTTTAGGTTTGGTGACTCCATTTTGACTTTTAATCTGGTCTGTTGAAGCCTACTATAAGAGCTTAATCCAAAATGATGGTGTCCTATACTTTTTATTGAACACCTATGAATGATTACAAATAGCACTGGAGAGGTAGGGACAAACTATGTCCTTCAGGAAGGTACTTTAGAGGTAAAGCCAGCTACCTTAATCTTGGAAAATGAGGAGGAGATCCTAGATGGGTATAGGAGAAAACAGACATAAGAGGAGAAAACATTATGTCCAGAAATCCAAGTTGTTCAAGGGTCTTCAATGCAGACTCCTTGGCCACAGTGAAAAGAGAGAGGCACTGGGGCGCATGGCAAGATTTGCCGGAAACAGGTCAGGAGACCCCGGATGTTCTCTGTTGGAAAATAAAGAATGTATGTGGTCTTTGTCCCTGGTTCTTCCTGGGGGACCAGCGCTGACTTTGGGGTTTCATGCATGGTATGATAGGACCAGTGGTGGACCCTGACTGCACGCCAGTGCAAGCTAACAAAACAACTGTGGTGGGGAGCAGGTCAGGCCAGGAAACCCAAGCATGTGCTTAAAGAGGATTGGGGCTTTGAGCCAGCCTGACCTCCAGGGAGACTGGCTTCAATTATGTGGGTAATCATTCAATCATCCCTCTGTAATAAAATTCCAGTCAAACTCTAGATACCAAGATTGAGTGAGTTTCCTTAGTAGGGAAAAAAAAATTGGTGTGCCAGGAGCTGGCTCATCCAGATTCCACAGCAAGAAAGCACTCTCTAGTCTATATTCAGGACCCTTCCAGAATTTCCCCTACAGGTCTCTCTATTGGTCCTGGAGACTATTACAATAAAACTGTAAAAGGAAGTACCATTATCCCTCTGTATCCATGGAAGATTGGTTCCACAACTCCCCATAGTTACCAAAATGCTCGGGTACTCAAGTGACATCTATAAAATGGTAGGTGCGGTATCCGTATATCATTTCCACATACCCTCCCATATTCTTTAAATCACCCCTAGACTGCCCTTTATAGCTAAAATAATGTAAATAATATGTACATTGTTGTTACACTGAATTGCTTAGGGGATGATAACTAGACAAACGTCTGTACATGCTCAGTATAGATGCTATACACTTTTCTGAATATTTCTGAATAGGATATTTTCTGAATATTTCTATATCCACAGGATGCAGAGCACTATCTACATAGCCCACTCCTGAGCTCCACAAGTCTATCTTCTTGAACATAAGATGATCCTGAGGACTCCCCAGTTGGTAGCTAATTAGAAGAACAAGTGGCTGGTTGCCAGTAGCTCACATATGTGTAATCCTACCTACTCAGGGGTCTGAGATCTGAAGATGGCAGTTCAAAGCCAGTCCAGGCAGGAAAAACCATGAGACTCTTATTTCCAATTAACCACCAAAAGCTGGAAGTGGAGCTGTGACTCAAGTGGTATAGTATTAGCTTTCAGGAAAAAAGCTCAGGGATAGGAACAATGTGTGCTCTCTCTCTCTCTCTCTCTCTCTCTCTCTCTCTCTCACACACACACACACACACACACACACAGAGTATAAGTGGTCTAGAATATACCATTGTTGCAGCTGGCAACTAAAGTGACACCATGATTGTTGGATATTACCCCCTTAAACCAATGGAGTCTGTGCTAACAATAACTCGCATAAGCATTGCACAGTAATGAACACTTGGGCCTTAGTAAGGGACTATCAAGTTGAAAAAAAGAACTTTTACTTGTTTTTTGTTGTGTTTTTGTGATTCTGAGGGCCAAATCCAGGGCCTGGCATATGTTAGGCAAGCACTGAGTTAAATGCCCCCCTCCCGAAAAGCTTTTAAGAAAATGGAAAATAAGGTGAGTAGAGACGCTCTCAAAAAAAAAAAATCAACAAGCTGGGCACCGGTGGCTCACACCTGTAATCCTAGCTACTCAGGAGGCTGAGATCTGAGGATTGTGGTTCAAAGCCAGCCTGGGCAGGAAAGACCGTGAAACTCTTATCTCCAATAAACCACCAGAAAACAGGAAGTGGTGGTGTGGCTCAAGTGGTAGAGCACTAGCCTTGAGCTAAAGAGCTGAGGGACAGCACCCAGGCCCAGAGTACAGGCCCCACAACCCCCCCCCCCCACACACACACATACAAAAAAAATATCAACAACAAAAAAAGTAGAGGACAGAGGTAGAAGAAAGGAGGGAAGAAGACAGGGAGGGTGGGGGGAGGCCAAAGTGGAATGTGATAGATAATTTGTGCCCCCTTCCATTTAAGAAGTGAGACCTTACCCTTGCCTTTGTCTTTTGTGAAGACAAATGTAAAATGTGTGTGAAGTGGCAAATCACAGCACCCCTAGGGGTTGGTTCAACAAGGATGTCTCCAGCCTCTTGGGCCCAGATGAAACAGTTGTGGGGAGTGGGGGAGAACCTCTCTCTACACAAAGGGAAGGAGTTAAGAATTGTTACAGTATTGTTAAATATCATTCATATCCTCTCAGTGTTAACTAGAAGCCTTGACTCTAAGTATCCCTTTTAATGTTTATTTTTCTTTTAAAGGAGCAAAGGTGTTGGGAGTGATCAGACTCTTTAACAACAGCTGTTAGACAACAGTCTGGTGCCATGGCTGCCTTGAATGAAGGATTGCTAAGCGCCAGCCAAACAATGCTTATGCCAGCACCAGTGGTTTTGAGCCCTCCACAGACAAACTTGAGAAAGCTACGCCACAACCACAGCTTGCTATAGAATACAACTCTGGCTTCTCATGGTTTGTTTGGTTGGTTGCTTGGTTTTTGGCCATTTAGGGTTTTTTGTTGTTGTTCATTTCTTAAGTTTCAGCCTCAGACAATGATAATTTGTTACCAGTTTCTTCGTAAAATGAAAGTATTCAGTGGCAGGCACACAAGATGAGAGGTTATCACCTCAATATTTCAAGCTGAAGTAATCTGAGAAAACCACAGGAACAGGAAGGTCATGCTCCCACCTTTCTCCCTGGAAACACTGCCATAGGGAAATTCTCCCATCCACTTCTCATAAAAGGAGGCATGAGACCTGCATGAACACGTGTCCATGTCCTATAGCCAGAGGAAGGAAAGAAAGATACAGATGCCCACCCACTTTGCCACCACTAGGTTGTATCCTGGTGCTCTGGTCACACTCTTGTACCACCATACTATTTTTCCTAGGTCTCTGATTCTTTATTTCTTTCTAAAGGCTCCTGCTTCCCATATGACTTTAGTGAAATACATTTGTTCCACTGTTCTCTTGTTAAATCTTCCTTTTGCTTAGGGGTGTCCAACATGAACCTGTGGTGAATAAGGGAAAGATGTCACTGTCACTATCAAAAATGTACAGTTGTAAAGGTGGAGAGGGAGGGACGTTGGGGGAGAGAAATAAGAGAGAGTATGTGTTATACAGGAATTGGGTCAGTGAGATACAGAGAAGCCACATTTTGAGAAGTCAAATTGAACCTAGCAAAGGTGTGTTTATAGAAGCATCTGGATTCTTGCCATCAAAAGACCCTGTTATCAGAGACAAATACATTTCAAAGACAGTAAGATTTTTTTTCCCACAGTAGTTTGGAAATTCTGTGCAATTTCAACACCAACTGAATGGAACTCCACAAATAAATCTGCTTTTACAACTAGGAAAAAGTGATCCACATATCAGATCCAAGCACTTGATTATCTTATCAACTAATGCAACCACCACCATCAAATCTCTTTCCCTTCATGGAAAAAAAGAATCACCCCAATTAGCTCTGTATTTTGGGGTGAATTTTTGTATTTAAGGAATCAAAATGCCTTAAATGAGAGTCCTCAGATTCAAAGACCTCAGTGATGGGAAGTCATTCTAGAAAGCAACATTCCCAGTGTAGCTCTGCTTGGTCAATGACACTAATGGCATCACGACTCCACTTGCAGATTGATCAGCGGATGCACAAGTCAAGCAGATCTCTGCCAAGGAAAGGCAGCAATAAGGATGGGAACTCATTCCCTGATTCTTCACTGGCCTCCAACATGTAGTCAGCTGATTCATCATGCTAGCGACGCAGCATGTGCTTTAACTTCTCTCCGTATTATTTTAAAGAAAATAAAAGTCTGTGGTTTTGCAGGAAAAATGGGTAGAACTAGAGAGGGTTATGTTAGGTGAAATATGCCAGACTGAGAAAATCAAATATCCCATCTTTTCTCTTACATGTGGAATGTAGACTGAAACCAGTAACAAAATTGTGCGCAGACACTTTGGAAGTAGAAAGCAGCAGAAGACAGGAGAGGAGTGGGGAATGTGTGAATATGATTGAAGTATTTTTACACAAATATGAAAAACAATAATAAAATGCTGTTTTAAAAAGAGAGAAATGGAGATGGGAGGGAGGGAATGGGAGCAAATGAGGGAATAGATGACACTGTACAAAAGGAAATGTACTTATTACCTGACGTGAGTAGATGAGTCCTGCTGTATAGCACCTCTAAAACAACAATAGAGTAAAATTTAAAAATAAAATAAAAAGAGAAAGGAGCAAGACAAGAAAATAACTGAAAGGGTGAATTAGGTCAATATATATTATATGCATGTACAGGAATACCACAGTGAAAGCCTTTTATACAATATGCTAATAAAAAGTAGAGACAGATGAGAAAAAGAATAGTGACTTTTACCTAAGAAGTATAATGTAAATATTTGCTAATATTAAAAAAGATATTGCCTGTTAATATATTCATTTTTTACTTTTTTTGCTATGTGTGTGGTACTAGGGCTTGTACTCAGGGCTTCAAGCTCTCACCTAGAGATTAATTGGAGATGAGTCTTTTGGATTTGTATGTCAGATTTGGCTGGCTTCAAATAGAGATCCTCAGATCTCAGACTCCTGAGTAGATAGGATTACAGGCATGACCCATCAGTACTAGGTCACATGTCTACATTTTTAAGTGCCAATTTAAAATAAATTTAATTAAATTTTTTAAAAGTGTCAAGCAGCTGACTGCAACTTCCCCGACCCTTCAACAGATGGGGAGTCTGCAGAATATGCTGATCCTAAATCCTCCTTGACCTTCAAGGTAATTATCACTATTGAATCTTTAATGCTTTAAAAATACACTGCTTATTTTGCTCACAAATCCATGGTTTGATAAATGTCAGCCTACAGATTAAGTTATATTAATGTTTAATATCTTTTTTGAGCAGTCAAAAATACATTAAAAATTAAAATAAAATGAATTTGCACTTTCCCATTTTCACACTGTGGGGTAATGTTATTTTACACTATGTTATATAGCGACACACTGACATTCAACAGTTTGAATTAATGAACTTGGTGATTTATATCCTGCCTTGAGTGCTAGAGTGCTTCTTTTTTTCAGTTGCTGTGAAACTTTATACATCATGGTATAAGAGCTGAGCAATCAGATGAACCATGTTGGGAAGATTTTCCTTTAAAGGAGGAATCATAGGGCTGGGAAGGTAGCTCAGTGGTAGAGTGCTTGCCTTGCATGCATGAGGCCCTGGGTTCAATGCTTCAGCACCACACAAGCAGAAAAGGCCAGAAGTGTTGCCGTAGCTCAATCATAGAGCGCTAGCCTTGAGCTGAAGAGCTAAGGGACAGTGCCCGGGCCCAGAGTTCAGGCCCCACGACCAATAAAAAAAAGGGGGGAACATATAATAAAGGCAAAAGATGGAATTACTATGTCTAATCTGCCAGTTAGAAACACCAGATCCACAACAGTGAGCTTGCAGCTTCCAGAAGTGGATCTTCACAGTCAGGATGATGGGGAATCCTTGAATGCCAGTGAAGGGCCTGTGAAACCATCATCATCCAGAAAGTCCCCAGAGTCCTCACTGAGTGCCAGCAAGACATAGTTGAGATTTGGAAAGTGCTGATGTACCTGTCGTCCAAATCTAAAATTCCCAGGAGTGATCGTTAGATTTTACACAAAGACCTAACTATGTCCGTACTTTTGATTTCTATATTTCTTTTTCTGAGCAGTGCCATGGCTCTCAGCACTGCGTGACATTCCCCTCCCACCCCCACCCCCAAACCAGAGTATTTGATGCCCTGGAAACCCTGTCATCTCCAGAGGACATCTTGCATGGAACATGGTCCCTGCTGGAGAGCACACAGGGAGGTGAGGCTGAGTAGCAATAAGTTAGAGGTCTCACTGTGCAGCTCCCAGAACCACGGAATTGCTAGAAGAACAGCAGGGAGGGTGAGGAGCCATTGGCAAGGCCCAGAATCACAAATGGTCTCGGTAGGACTCCGAATCCACTCTAGCAAAGCTGGCTGGCCTGCACTTGGTAAATCAGCTGCCCACTGGGATTCCAAAAGACTTCTTTTAGCCAGCTCCGTCCACTCTGCCTGGTGGTGCTAAATCAACGGTGTTAGGTGTGTGCCAATAGACGGGGAAAGATTTCACTTGGCATAAGGGATTTAACATAAAAAGAACACAAGGAAGGCAGGAGAAAAAGAAGGGCATTATCCTCCCAGATAAACAGTTCTTATGACCAGAAGCTGCATCATAGATTCCCAGAGATTGGGGTGTGGGGGCTACTGGGGATCCCCATAGCTGCTCAGACAGTGAAGACCAACCCACCTCAAGTATGGAGAAGCACTTCTGTGCTGGAGAAAAGGTGGTTACTGTTTAGTTAATTCACATTCATTAGCCACTTGTAAAACATACAAAATACCAACCACAACAAGGGAACTTCAGTGACTTTTGGAGATTTTTTATTCCTGCAATAAAAATTCTATGAAACCCCAGGTTTCTAGGTTTTTACAGCTTAGTCTATTCAGGCATCTTAGTTGGTCAGTCTTGCCCTCACACTGATCGGTGAGAACAGTGAGAGAAAGTAGTGGTATGGAGCCTTTTGAAAATAAAACTAGGGGCTAACACCTTACAAAAAGGTAGGCCTATAGGTAGTTGGGATGACAGAATCTATACAAGGTTCCTAAATCACCTATGTCAGCTGATTCCATCATTCCATACCTATAAAGGTTTGCAATGTACTACATAAATCCGAGGGAGGTAAGACATGAATCTAAATCTGTATTAATATACTAAAAATGCAGTTATTCCAGAAAGCAAGCCTGAGGATGTGGATATGCTGAGGAGAATGCTAAACCCTGAGGTCTGAAGCTGAGACTTGAGAAATGGGAGGAATGAGGACAGAGGTGGGGTTAAACCATCCTTTTTGATGTCCTTTTCTTGCTAAGACTCTTTTCTATTTTTTGCTGGTCATGGGGCTTGAACCCTGGGCCTGGGCACTGTCCCTCAGCTCTTCAGCTCAAGGCTAGCGTTCTACCACTTGAGCCACACTGCCACTTCCAGTTTTCTGGTGGTTAATCCGAGATAAGAGTCTCATGGACTTTCCTGCCCAGGCTGGCTTTGAACAGCGATCCTCAGATCTTAGTTTCCTAAGTAGCTAGGATTACAAGCATAAGTGACCAGAACCCGGCAGCTCTACTTATTTTTGCCTGTGACTGTGGCCACTGCATTCTTTCTCAGCCTGGGCCAATGGAAATTCTCCAGCACTTCTCAGACACTTGACAGGCACTGGTTGCCAGGGAGCTATTTCCTTCTTCAAATAGAGGCATGGGAGGGGCCAGGAGAGGATGTCTAGCTAGTACCTACTCCACAGAGAAATATGTGTCCCCTGCCCCTCTTCCCCAGCTCTGAGGACAAGGCTCTTCCACTGCAAAATGGAAAACTTTTCACCATTGATCAACATCTTGACCCCACAAAGTACATGATGCCACAAGACATGGCCAGTTATAGAAAGATAGTCATCTTTGCAGGTACTAAACTCCAGAACCCAATAATAAAATGATCCTCAGGTTCTATTTGAAAAAAAAAAAAGGGACATGCTAAAGATCTGCAGAAATAGATGAGAAACTTGAAATGTATGATTGCTTTGGTGAAGTGTATTTTAGAGCAACAAAAGTTCAGTATCTCTCCCCCCACACTCCTTGCTCTCCCTCTCTCTCTTTCTCCTGTCCACAAGCCTTTAATAGCATCAAAGAGGAACAGAATTTTCTCTACTTCCCCATGTCAAGATATAATCATATCAATGATTCAACACCTCCAAAATGCCTCTTGTTTATGTTTTCTGAGATTGTTAAGGTTACTTGCAAAACAATTCGTATACAGTTTATTAATAAACTCTTAGAAAGTTTTTTTTTGCCAGTCCTGAAGCTTGAACTCAGGGCCTGGTCACTGTCCCTGAGCTTCTTTTGCTCAAGGCTAGCACTCTACCACTTGAGCCACAGAGCCATTTCTGGCTTTTTATGTTTATATGGTACTAAGGAATCAAACCCAGGACTTCATGCATGCTATGTAAGCCATCTACCACTAAGCCACATTCTCAGCCCTAGAAAGGTTTTTAGAGTACAACTGATCCCTTTTAATGAAAAAGTTCTACAAAACCTCCTAGTGTAGACCACAATATATGTTTCTTGTCTAGCCAACTTATTCTATTTTTAAGCAATTGTTCTTAACAAGCTTTCAAATATACCCCCTTACATGTGGTCCTGTATAACCAAATGGCTGAAAATAAATGTTATACTAGAATCTTGTTTTTTCCAAAGATAATTGCCTAAGATAAAGATTTTTAATTGCATATTTAAATAAAAGACATAAAAATTGCAATGATTTTATTTTTGGATTTATAGCCACTAGGACATTCCTGTGGCAGAAGAGAAAGTAAACCTAAGTTTGAAGTTAAAGACATAGCTACACAATTAAATACATAGCTATATAATTAGAAAGATATGTATTTGTATTTCAACATGTCAATTACACATGTGTAGTTCTTCCTCAAAGATCAGTGTTGGAATCACTCCAAACTGCACACCTCATAAAACACTATTTTTAAGATATCATTCTTACTTACAGTGTTATTTTTGAGAATGATTTCATTTCTATTAAATGTATTGTTGGCACTTGGCATAATCATTTTGCCTATGACAACACATTTTAAGAGTAAAAGCACTCACTAAGAGGTAATAATGTATAATCAGCAATAGAAATGATGTCACTGCTCTCAGGAAATTCAAAGTCAGGAATCCAGAGAATTCCATAAGTCTACAGCAAACAGATTATTAAAGATGGCCACCTAATAAAGGGGAATCTGGAAGAAAAAAGATTAAAAGCAAATTGCCATCCAGATACTGGTGGCTCGCGCCTGAAATCCTAGTTGCTCAAGAGGCTGAGATGTGATGATCATGATTCACAGCCAGCCCTGGCAGGAAAGTCTGTAAGACTCTTATCTCCGTTTAACCACCAGAAAACCAAAAGTGGTACTGTGGCTCAAAGTAATAGAGTGCTAGCCTTGAGCACCAAGAGCTCAGGGAGAGTGCCTAGGCTTGAGTTCAAGCCCCATGATCAACAAAAAAGAAAAAAGCGAAGCGAAGAAGGAAGGAAGGAAGGAAGAACGGAAGGAAGGAAGGAAGGAAAGAAAGAAGGAAAAGAAAAAAAGAAAAGAAAAGAAAATTTGAAATATGATTTGAACCATTGGAAATGAATGCCAAAAGTATTTTTCATGTATGTGTTAAGTGAATGATCAGAGACACTTTACAAAAGAAGGCTTTTAACTTTGATCAGAAATTTAACACTGACAAGATTGATAAATATCCGAAACATATAACAAAAAGGAATGGGAAAATATGGAAGTAGCATTCTCTTGTGATTGTGTGGAAATAATACTTTACAGGGTTTCCTGAAAATCAGAAATACTAAAGAAATTCTAAAGAAGGAAGATTTGATCTGATAATCATGAAATGAGAAGAAAAAGCATCAACCTTCCATGGAGCAGCAAGAAGAAAGTAAGCTCAGACAACATATATATTAAAAAAAAAAAAAAAAGGGAGGGTGAAGTCAAAGAGGCTAAAAGAGTTAGGACTCTCCTATAGTTCTCTGTGATGGGTGTGTCCTGCTGCTGTGTGATAGGGTTATAAGGTCTGTATCTGTGAAAATTAGTTACATTCAGCACGTCCATGATCAACCAGTCTAAATGTTGCCTTCTGCTATATTACAGTAATTACTAAAAAGGGATTAAAACCTCCATGAATAATGCTATATACTGAAAGTAAATTGAAAGCCAGTGGGAATAGAATGTGGTTGAATAAACAAAATCAGTAACTTTAAACAGAATGGCTATTTCTGGCCCCAGATAAAATGTCAGGATGTCCCTCAAAAGTGACCCTTTGAGTGGTGCTGTGCCTTGAGCAAAAGAAGCTCAGGGAAAGTGCCCAGGCCCAGAATTCAAGCCCCAGGATAGGGAAAAAAAAGTGAGCCTTTGGTGGGTTGGGGTTCACTGGTAGAGAATTTGCTTAGTACATGCCAGGTTTGAGTCTCAGCCTTGGAGGGAGCGAGAGGCAGGAAACAGGGGCAATAAAAGCAATCTTTTGGATATTTTAATGTCTCTATTATAGGAAAGCAAAATAGTTATACTTGGATCTATTTAAGTACAGATATCCTAAAAGTCATATAGGAATCAATCTTTCCCCCTACTTCCCTTAATCTCCTATTTACCATATTTTCAAGTTTTAGTTTTGTAACAGTTGAAAATTATTCTGGTTATCTGATTTGATTCATTGGATCTGCTATATGACAAGAGATAAATGCTAAGATACGTCAGCAGGGGATGGAGAGAGAATTCCACAAACAGGCCAGTGTGTCTGTAAAGAACCTAAGCGCAGCACTGTTCAGCTACATAAAAAAAAAAAAAAAAAGACTGGAAAAAGCCATCTCACGGTCATGGACGAGGGCTGGGCACAGCTTTTATGCCAGCACTTCCGTGCAGTTACTTCAAAGAACCATTCTGGTGTTCCAAACTTCAAAAGCAAGGGAACTAAAATAAATCAATAAATTATAAAGTAAGGGAACTACCTACTACCATGTAAACAATGACATGATTCCTATAAAATAATTATTTGGATCAACATAGAATTAAAATTGGTGAGAGATTCAAAATTAAGAATTATAGGAGTATCTAAGTGCCAGTGGCTTGCAACTGTAATCCTAACAACTCAGAAGGCTGAGGATCATGGTTCTCAGTCAGCATGGGCGGGGAAGTCTGTGAGATCCTCTCTTATCTCCAATTAAGCAACCCAAAAAACCCAGAAGTGGAACTGTGGCTCAAGTGGTAGAGTGCTAGCCTTGAACACAAAAGCTCAGGGATAGCACCTAGGCTGTGAGTTCATGCCCCATGTCTGGCATTGGGGGGGGGGGAAGAAAGGGGGGAAGAGGGAGGGATTATAGGAGCGAGGAGTGTAGATGGGTAATAGACTACAAGCATGCTTGAAGCCCTGATTTAATCACTAGCACTCTCAAAAAAATCATCAAAATTCTGCATAAAATCCTTTGAAAACAAGCTGAAAATACATAAGCAGGTATTCTCTCAGTTTGTGTGAGAGAATGTGCATGTTACATAACATACACTACCATGTCTTTTGGCAGTACCACTTAGGATCCATAAGATGGCAGGCCTAGATTTCTCAGTGATGTTTGAAAAGAATAATTTTAGCAATTGCCTGAAGTAGAAAGTGCGAATTACCAGGTATGGGCCTGGTAAGAAGACTGGGAGGCATCTATTGGATTAGATTTGGAAATTATAAAAGCAACCTAGGAACTGTTACTAAGCTAATGAAGCATATTCTTTCTATGGAATCACAAGATGTGAAGGAAGGAAGCTTGAAATAATCTTTTTTGGTCCTGTTTTTCTCAGAGTAAGGAAACCAGGACCCAGATCTCAGTGTTTTGTCCAAAGGCACAGGTCAAAGAGTCCAGGCCTCTTTTGTCTTAGTCTGCATAAATCCCATCTTTTGCATTATTTCTCCTGCTCCTCTCGGTGGCACGGAAGTCCAGCCGCTGTTCGGCTCTCCCTCATCTCCCTGGACGACTTCTGTTGGTCAGAGTGCTGGTCCTCAGCCACCACTGCTCTGGACTTCAGCAGGAAATTCCATACCTTTATTCACAAATTCATTTGTGAGATTCTAGACTTCAGTGTGATGGTGAAGCTATGGGGTAAATACACACCATCTCCTCAGATGACTTTTTTCAGGGAAGCATTATCCTTTTCATTACAGGGAACACAAATATATATGCATTTTGAACCCCAACTATATAAAAGGAACTCTTTTTTAATATGAAAGAGCATTTTAATCATTGTTTTTAGAAACTATAAAGGCTATACATGATTTGGAAATGAGACAGTACCAAACATCAGCCAACGAAGAATCATACATTCTATGACTTTTCTCTTGTCTGGTCACTCAGAAATATAATGTTATCAGCAATGGTTGTTGTTGCTTGTCGTCTCACGTTATTTTTATCCATGTATTCACCATAGTCTACTTTCCCTTCCACATAAATTTGAGACCCCTTTTTCACATACTGATATGCCACATCTCTAAGGCCAGGTCAGAACACTAATATTCTGTGCCATGTTGTCTTTAGATTGACATCGCCCATTTGGTATGCTTCACTTTCTCCTGATCGCCACATTTCATTTGTTGCTAGAGAAAATATTGTGACTGGATATTTTCCTTCCACCTGTCTCAGGACAGGTCCTGACCCACTCGCCCAAGTAAGTGCATGGGATTCAGAGATCTTTCCAGAACTAAACTGCTAGCTGTTTCAGACTCATATCTCACAAACTGACGAAGCACCTGTAGCACAGGTCTTCAAAACATGGTTTCTATTTTCTTTTCTTACAATCCAATAGTTAGGACTTGCCTGTGAAGTCTGAGGCAGAGGGTTCCCTGACCCAGCCTTGTGCCCTTCCCATACAGTAACTTTCCCGCCCAGCTACGAAAAGGAGGGTTAAAAGGAACTCTTTATTTGCCATAGGCTAGATCAAGCTAATCCTGCAAGCCTGTAGCAGGAAGTCTTGTCATTACCCTGGGTGGTCAAACTGGCTTCTGTGGAAAGCTCAGAGCAGGCCCTGGTTGAAAGGTTCTGTTCCTTCAAGATAGTCTGGATGCTACTAGCTTCCATGATCTCTCACCTAATTATGTTACACTTCTGTCCTAGAAAAATGGCCACACTGCTATCCGTATACCGTGCAGATGTTTCTAAGGTACACTGAACTTCTTCATATGACCAGCATCACAGTATAAGTACTGTAATATAAATTGAGTATCAACTATTTTATCTCACATACCAATAGGTTACAGATCCAGAACACTTCTTGTCACAGTTTTTCCAGGGCAAGCCAAACACAGTGGACAGAATTAACAAAAAATACACGCAAGGTACTACTTCCATAGTTTCACACTAACTTTTTTATTTTCATTTTATTGATTTTATTTATTTATTTTTTGTTTATGTGGTACCAGGATTCAAACCCAGGGCCTCCTGCATCCTAGGCAAGCACTCTACCACTAAGCCATATTCCCAGGCCCACAGTAACTTTTTTCATTAAGCATTATGCTAGAGAAAAATAAAGAGGTCCAGAAAGTAAGAAGGCTGGATGACTTGTAGTCAAACCCATCCTGGTCTATGAATTTCTCATCTGTGAAAAAGAGGTTGTGTTGGGTTAGTGGGGAAGGTGGATAAATCTGGAATTCTATTTTTTTCTCTCTCCCCTTGTTCTATCATGTCTCTGGACATGGTATTTTTTAATGAGTATAACATAAGACAATTAGTATTAAATCATTTCATGTGCATTTTGACTGAGAAATTCAGTTCCTTGGAAAAAAAAACTTGCTTCTTTAAAAGTTGGGCACTGGTGGCTCATGCCTATAACTCTAGCTATTCAAAAGGCTCAGATCTGAGGATAGGGGTTCAAAGCCAATCTGTACAGGAAAATGCATAAGAAGCTTATTTGCCAATTAAAATCCCCCCCCAAAAAAAGTAGAAAGTAGAGGTGTGGCTCAAGTAGTAGTGCATTAGCCTTGAACACAAAAACTCAGGTATGGCACTCAACCCAGAATTCAAGTCCCAGGACCAGTGCACATATGTAAGGGCGCGCATGCGCGCACACACACACACACACACACACACACACACACACACACACACTAACACTCACACACAGAGTTCTTGGCATATTGATTTGTTAGAAATTAGTAAATCAGTTAACATAGGAAAAAACAACAAAGAAAGACAGGGCTCTATCCACAACATGGCTAAATAAATAAATACTTCATCCAGAAGCAAAGAAATCTCTACTACTTGATTGCAAAAAGCCATTTGGAATCTCACCCTTTTGGAGATTCTCCAGTATACAGCCTGTTGAAATGATGAAAACTTAAATTTATCAGTTGTTATGAATGCCTGTAGATACTATTTGTTTTTTTTGTTGTTGTTGTTTTTTGTTTGGGGGGGATTTTTTTTAGGGGGGGGTCCGGTCATGGGGCCTGAACTCTGGGCCTGGGCGCCATCCCTCAGCTCTTCAGCTCAAGGCTAGCTCTCTACCATTTGAGCCACAGCGCCACTTCCGGCTTTTTTCTTTTTGCTTATGTGGTGCTGAGGAATCAAACCCAGGGCCTCATGCATGCTTGGCAAGCGCTCTATCACTGAGCCACCTTCCCAGCCCCTGTAGATAGCATTTGGTGTCCAATTACACCACTGATAATTATTCATATAATTTGCAAATGAGAGCTTTGCTCTTGCCTTTAACCTACCTTTCACGCATATTCATAAAATGTCATCTATACAGGAGTGGCTTCCAGAGCTCCTCTTCCTCAGTCTTTCTGTGATAACATCTATCAAATGCTCATGTGAATTGAAAATGGCTGTATGGCGGTGGGGGGAGGCTATGAGGAAAATAAGTCACTACTCATGCTTTTCCATGAAAACAAACATTTCTCCAAGATAAGAGGCAAACATTGACTGAAAAATCAATAATACTAAATCTGATGGGAAACTTTTATGGGAAGTTTTCACTTCTGTACTTTAGTTATTAATTTAGTTAGACATGTTTCACAAAATTTAAAACCAAAGGGAGACAAGAAAGTAAGACTTTCAAAGACTACAAATATGTCAAACTACATTTTTTTTTTTGCCAGTCCTGGGGCTTTGAACTCAGGATCTGGGCTCTGTCCTTGAGCCTCTCTATGCTCAAGGCTAGAGCTCTACCACTTGAGTCATAGCACAACTTCCGGCTTTTTGTGTTTATGTGGTACTGAGGAATTAAACCCAAGGTTTCATGCATGCTAGGCAAGCATTCTACCACTAAGCTACATTCCAAGCCCTGGCAACCTACAATTTGAAAAATGCTTCTATTCCTAAATCATTAGAACTTTAACCTTAATGAAAAATCAATGTACAAGTTGTTTGTAGCTCATGACTGTAATCTTAGCGACTCAGGAGGCTGAGATTTGAAGCCAAGCCTCAGCAGGAAAGGTCATGAGACTCTTATCTCCAATTAACCACCAAAAAGTCAGAAGTGGAGTTATAACTCAAATATAGAGCACTAACCTTGAACAGACAAAGCTGAAGGACAACACCCAGGCCCTGAGTTCAAGTTCCAGTATGGGGGGGTGGGCGGTGCGGGCACATTGTATTTTGTTTTCCAAATTCTGTTAGAAAAAATAGCCATTAGTTCCAATAGTACTATATGTTTGATCGACTGCGTATCAATTTCTGGTTATCTATACATACATAATTATAGATACACTATTGATACAATACTTGTAACCATATAGTAATAAACACTAAACACATAATACTAGAAGTGCTTTGGATACTTTATTTGTGTTGTTAATTGAATCAGACAGTTTAAGGCTCTATGACAAGGTTACAGAATTACTTTAATGTATATATCATTTTCTGGCACATTTCTATGGCTTTCATCAGATTATGATTCTCAAAGACATTGAACTCTTCACTTCCTAAGCACCACTACCAGCAGACAGAAGACAGTAAACAGAACTCATTCTAAGAGACTTGACAGCTGCAATGGATTCAATAAATGTCGTTGAATGAATCTGAATGGTCACTCCTTTCCTAGAGTCTTATTGATTTAGTGCTGTTATCAAAGGTAAGTGTTGGGTAAGAAAGACAAATCAAAGAACAAACACTGAGTGACTGCTACATAAAGGACAATGGTGTAGGTGAAGGATGGACTTTTTTTAAGGAAATTTCTGCTTTTGAAGAGAGGATTATCAGAGTGGCAAGACATACTCAAAACAATGACTATTAGTAAAGAGAGAAGGGTGGTCAATTACCATAAAATGAACACCAGAACTTTTGGAAGTTCTGGTGACCTCTGAGTGATTTGTTTTCTGACACAGATAGGGTTTGATTTTTACTTTTCCAGCCACAATATGAAAATTTCCATTGACAGAGCATAGGAAAATCACTCCTCCCGTGCCTAACATCATTACACATCTCTAAACAGGTACTCAACCAAGAGAGATCTTTCAGCCAAAAAAAATGCCTTGAAAATTCCAAGTTTACAAGCAGGAAATATCCCCATGGAGACATTTGGAAGCACAAAGATCTATTTCCAAGCCTAAGCTACTGTCACTCTCTTCTGTAAGGTTTCTGGAAAGTATGGGCAGCAAATCAAGCCCGCAGGTATCTATATCCACCACCCATACGTGGCTAAGACTTACATGATAAAACCAGTATTGGACAAAAAGGCTCAGGAAGCTGGGTGTGGTAACATACACCTATAATTTCAGCTCTCAGGAGACTCAAGAGTAAGGATCAAGGTTCAAGAGTTCAACATACTAAGTTCAAGGTTAGTCTAGGTTACAAAAAAAGACCCTGTCTCAAAGGAAAATTTAAAAACCCAGGAATTTAGTCCAACCGTGGTGATATTTAATACTTTCTTATCTTCACCTTAAACACATAGCACAAAGACACTATGACATCTAAAGTGCCATGCCTTCACCTCCCCTTCTCCAGTCCCTCTGCTCTACCTTTGGAATGCAGCTGATTCCCGAGGCAACTTCTGCAGATATTAAAATAAATCTAACCTCCAGATCAGTCTTCATGGGCAAAGCTGGACGTTACATATCTTCTCTATGCTTGCATTTCCCTATTGGTGAAATGGAGAAAATAGGTTTCAGTGAGCAATACATGAGCTATTGTAAGTAAAGATATTGCATGGCAAACTGTATGTTTGCTGTTATTCCCATTGTGATTGCCTCCGTTCATCTGTCTATGGTGACTCTAAAATTCAGCTTATGTTTTGCAACTACACTATTTTTTATTTTAATTTCATTGTCAAGGTGATGTACATAGGGGTTACAGTTACCTAAGTAAGGTAGTGAGTACATTTCTTGTTGAACTTGTTACTCCCTCCCTCATTTTTCTCCCACTTTCCCTTGAGACTACACTATTTTGTCTCACTCCATAGCTGAGGCTGGCCTCAAACTCCCAATCCTTCTCCACATCTGAAGTGCTGTGATTACAGGCATATGCTACCACACTCAGTGCTATATTATTCTTAAATTACCTTTCATTCTAAGTCACTTCTCAAAACTTTTCAATAGATTCCAGGCATGTTCCTCAACATAAGACTAAACTTCTCTACCTTCCCTGTACTCTGCTCTTCTCAGCCTCTTCGCCTATATCCCCAGAGACTTCCTCCATATATAGTGTGTTAATCCTCCAACTTAGCTTGAATGCTACCTCCTCCACAAAGCTTCCTCTGATCTCTCCAGCAAAGTGATTTCTCCCTCCAGGCTCTAGAAAAACTGCTCATCTCCTATTTGCAAAAAGTATTACTTAGCTTCACATTGTCTCCCAGCCCGAGGTATAAGTTCTTTAAAAACTAAAGTCCAAATGTGTTTCATTGTACAGTTCCATGGCCTCTAGTCCAGGCCCACACTTGATCAGTAATTCAAAAATATTGATTGGGTAAGTAAAGTAATCAAATGCCCATCATAAAAGCTGAATGGAGTTACAGAAGACAGAGCCAAAGAAGTACTATGGGAGCCTAGGGGAGGAAGAATTTATTTAGCTGACTTTGCATTTAAAGTGAGCCTTTAGGATGCTAGATCTTTGTTGAGCCAGTGATGATGGAAATCAAAAGTGTAGGCCTAGGAGCAAAGAATAAAGAGTAGAGGAGGAAAGGTACAAAGATCTAAATGAAATGTAGTCAGCTGAGATGCAAAAGCTGTGGTTATTGGGATTGTAAAGGCTAGATTATGGAATCCTGAAGGAATTCTTAAAGAAACTTGGACATAATCCCAAAGGCCATGAGAAACTACTGTGGTTTTTGAACAGGGAAAAGATAGATGCTCACTGAGGATGGTGTGAGGTTTAAATTCAGGGCCTCTAAATGTATTTTAGGAAAATTACTTCATCAACTGGGCATAAGATGGAGCTTGGGATGAGAAACTGCTAGGGTTTCAATGTGTGTCTCTCCCAAACTTCTAAATTGTAACTTAACCCACAAAGTAATAGGGCTTTTGGGGAAGCACTTACTCACCACAGTGCTACCCTCATGAATGGGATAAATGCCTTTATAAAAAAGGCTTCAGAGAGCTGACTAGTTCTTTCATCTCTAAAACCACATGACCATGAGGGACTTATGTCCTTTTGTCCTTCCATTTCCCACCAGGTGGGGGGGCAGCAAGCTGCCATCTTGGAAGCAAAGAGTGAGCCTTCACCAGACACCGTATCTGCTGATGTCTTGATCTTGGATTTCCCTGCCACCAGAGCTATGAGAAATAAATGTAAACTACCCAGCCTGTGTGATTTGTGATAGCCACAGACCAGTGAAGACTTGTGTGAGGGTGAGGAAGACAGTGAGAGTCCATTGATACATATTGGTGGCAGTGGAAATGTAGGGATAGAAAGAACACACAAGGGTACCAAGTGAGAACTGCAGTGGGGCAGTTCACTAGACTCCATGGAGAGAATTCAGGGGCCCATGAACTTGTAGTGAAAAATATCTCTATTTGTACTAACCTCTGAGTGAAATGCAACATGCCATCAATTATGAATATGGGCAACAAACCATAGTTTCATTAGGTTTATCAGAATGACGAAAAAAGAACTTTTGAATTCTAAAGTGCCTAAACCAGGTGTAGTAGTGCTCACCTGTAATCCCTGAATCTCAAGAAGCTGAGGTACAAGGATCTCATGTTTGAGGTCAGCCTAGGCTACATAGACCTGGTACCTAACTAATTAGCCTAATTCATTCATTTCTTCAAGTGACTAAATTTCTGGTAAAAATCTTTACCAGAAACAAAGATTATAACTTAATAGGGAGTTTTTAAGATATTAATGGCCAAAACCATGTGTGTATGAGGGTACTGGGATTAGTGCTGATAGCTCAGGCCTGTAATCTTAGCTATTCTGGAGGCTGAGACCTGGAGATCACAGTTCAAAGCCACACTGGGCAAGAAAGTTCTTGAGACTCTTATCTTCAATTAATCAACAAAAATGCAGAAACAGAGCTGTGGCTCAAAAGCCATGGCACAGCACTTAGACCCTGCGTCAAGCCCCAAGACTGACACACACACACAAAAAAAAAGGAAGGAAGAGCATTAAAGGCCGATAAAGTTATCAGTTCCTCAGTTCCACTTTGGACATGCTGAGCTTCATGTCCAGGCTTGTGTTAAGCAAGGACATCCATTTTTCTTGTGCCCAATAGCTCCCCACTGCAAATAACCCAAGCACCTCCATCTAGTGAGATGTCATTTCCTCTCCTAGTGACTCTTCCATCTTTCAGCATTGAAGAGTCCAAACATGACCAATTGTCTTAGCCCCTTAGGACAGAGGTGTTTCCAGGATATGGTCAAGGTTAAAACTAGAAATGCTTTAAACCTGGCACTGAATGCTGACAAACCTATATTAATACTATTGACATTAGAGAAAAAAAAAAAGGATGCTGTTTCAGGCTTCTTTTAGATCTGAGTTTGTTCACCTGTTCTTCCCACAAGGTAGAAAATCTTGAAGAAAATTATTCCTCTCACGCCAGGCACTCATGCATTACTAACTACATCAGAATCCAGCAATCATTCTACAATGTATATGGTACTAGCACATTCGAGTATGAAGCAATCATCAGAGCTGTGGGAGATAGATTTTGTGTTCTTCCCAACACAGAAGCAGCCCAGGCTCTGCAGGACTTCTCTGCTCTACTTCACACAGCAAGCAAAGCTGCCAAACACAGAAATACCGTGTGCTCTAGACACAGGGGTGGTTGTTGCTATATGGAGATTATGCAAAGCTACAAGTTTCTCTTTTGCAATGCCAGTGAACTCGGTGCTCTGGCATTATCTTGATACCTAATTTAAGAAAAAAGTTCATTTTTGAGCAGAAGGCACTGTAAGGTAAGACGATAGTTTACCTAGATCAAAACAATGCAAGCAGGGCAATAATTAAGTATTCAAAACTAGTAACAGCAGTAGGAAATTGAAATATACAGAAATGATACAAAAACTGCATCTTGGGTGCATGCTCTAATAAAATTCTACCTTGGTAGTAATAAATTGGCACAGCCGCTGTATTCATCCATCCAGGAACCCTGGAAGGGACTGGAATGGAGAAAGCCCGGCTACACCAACCAGGGCAGTCAATTACGACCAAGGCTTAACACAGGAAAGGCCTGGCTCAGCCAGGTTTATTGGCCCCACAATTCACTAACTTCCCGCCCAGTCGCCATGGCAACGTCCACACCAAAGCCAACTCCAGAAGTCACCTTTGGATATCCCGCAATCCACCCAATTTGCACCTAAATAAAAACACACAAAGGCTTCGCTACACTGAAGAGATAACCAGGACTCTTTAATCGCTTTCATTCATCTAAGGGAACGGGCGCACTCCGTAGTTCTTTGACCCCTGTCCACGGGAGGGCGAGTCCAGACCACCGAGGCTTTTCGTAAAGTGTGTGTGTGCGCGCGCGCGCGCGCGCGTGTGTGTGTGTGTGTGTGTGCGTGCTGTGTGGTTTGGATGGTTGGTTTTGCGAGGGCGAGGCGCGTTGGTGGAAATCAGAGACTAATGGAAACCAGATGCACACACAAACTGCACATTTGCCTTTAAAGAAGGCAACATCCACGGCGGAGCCGGGATCTCAAACAAACGTTCTGCCAACGTCTGTCTGTCCCGCGGGCTGTTGGTCCCTGCAGGCGACTTGCTTTGCTCTGGAGCTGAGGAACTTTCCAGCACCGTGGTTTGAACAGTTCATAAAGACAAAAAAAAAAAAGAATAAACCGCTCCGAGCGCGCGCGGCGAGAGCGCGCGCGCGGCGGGGAACGAAAACCATGACGTAATCGGGAGAGGTTTCCAGAACAAGTCTCCGGCTCCTTCCCGAGGCCCGGCCATCAGGTCTCACTTCGGCTTGCATAAACGCAAACCGTGACCCCCATCACGCCTCTCCGAGAACGCAAACCTGGCGGTTCCGTTCCTTCGGTAGCTAGAGCCTCCCGCTCCTGGCCGGAGCGCCCCGCCTTCCACCCACCCCCGGCCCCGCGACCCGCGCAACAACGACCCAACGTGAGCAGCAGCGCTAACAATACCAGAAACCCGCAAGCACAACCCTCCCCTGACTGTCAACTCCCACCTCCCCCCTACATCCCTGCCCGTCCTCCGTGCCACTAGTAAAGATGGCGGCCCTAGGCGGAGCCGCTCCCTCCGGAAGGCCGCGGGCGGCCCCGCCAGCCACCACCATCCTCCCGCGGAGCCCTCCACGCCCGCCGCGCCTTGACGCATTGCAGGTGCGGAGCAGCCAATCGGGAGGCTCGATTCTTTCCGGCCAACCACTGCAGGGTCGCTGTAGCCTATCAGAGCGCTCTTGTCAATCTCAACGAGGAAAGGAGTCTCAGCAGCGCCAACTAAGCAACGGACTAACAGATCGCATTTTGGGGCGTGTGTGCAGACCACCGCCGTGTGTGTTCCTCCGCCAGGAGATGTAGTGCCCTCACTAGGCCGCGCCCCGCCGCGCCCTGCCCCGCCCCACCCCGCCCGGGGTGCACGCGAGGGTGTAGGGGCGCGGCCAGCTCTCCCTCCAATTGTTGGGCTCCGGGTTCTCTGGGACACACGCTGGAAATAGTAGCACATCTTTGTGGCCTGGCGCTGTGGTCCTCCTCGGGACGCCCAGAAACTCATCGGATGCATTTTGTAAAAGTAGTAGTTGCCCCAAGGGTGAGAAAAAGCAACCCCCGATCTGGAAACCCCGTCTCGAACGGGATGTGGGGCTCCGTCCCCACCCTGCCCCTCTCTCCAAGACCCCTCGTGGGGGGCCCCGCTTTCCATCGCACCCCGTTGCCCAGTGGTCGGGCGGGGCCTGAGCAGGCCGGGGGGAGGGGGCGGCGGCGCCGACAGCCCTGAGATGGCGGTCATTTGACCCCCCGCCCCCCCCCCGGGGTAGCCCTGGCCGGCAGGGTGGTTGCGGGGAGGGGACGGGGTGGATCTGTCCTGCCTGTCCCAGATGGAGATGAAGGTGTGGTGAAATGACCTCGGGAATAACCAGATCGGTTACCAGTCTGTCCGGGGCTGCAAGGTGCCTCCAAACCCTTCTTGCGCGGTTGGAAAAAAATAAAAGATAAAAAAATGAACTGGCACCCCAGGAAGGTCGGTTGACACTCTCGGGGCACAGAATCGGGTCGTCGGCTTCGTTTCTCTAGGTCTCCTCTAGAGTCGTTTGGGGAGCTTGATTGTGTAACTGAAGCAAAGGATGCAGGGGGGGATGGGGGGATGGGGAGGGATGGGGGGATGGGGGGATGGGGAGGGATGGGGGGATGGGGGGATGGGGGTGAGATCGTTTCCTCTAAACCCAATTTTCAATCAATGGCCAGGCCATGGTCACCGCTCTTAGAACCCGGCTACAAAACTTAAGTGTTGTAGATTTTCCTTAAAAATCCATTGCTTGTTTTTATTTCGCTTCCAAACATCTGGCTGTGATTTTTGGCGTCAGGAGGCTTGGGGTCTTGAGGCAGCTCTTCAATGTCGGCATCCCATTTATAAGAGGCTGATGTCACCACCGCCCCCCCCCCCAGGTTTGTAATGGTGTCTACCTGGTAGCTAGGTGATGGAACACTGAAGTTGCCAGTTACGGTTTACTATTCCTTAAACTTTCCAAGTCTTGTTTGAACGGGGAAAAAAACTGTGGTTTTCTTTCTGCCCAGCCCCCAAAATATTTACCAAATAAGCAAATACCTCAGAACTTTGAAATAAAGCATCTCACCATAAAAATATCTGCCCCTGCCCAGAGCTGGTAGTTCAGACCTGTAATAGCTACCCGGGAGGCTGAGATCTGAGGATCAAAGTTCAAAGCCAACCCGGTCAGAAAAGTCTGTGAGACTGTTGCCTCCAGAAGCAGCGCTGTGGTTCAAGTGGTAGAGTGCTTTGAGCAAAAAAAAAAAAGCCAAATAAGAATGCAAGGCTCTGAGATCAAGCCCTAGTACCAATACAAAAACAAAAATAACTGATCTAAAAAGCAAGACATCACATTTATTTTCCAGTGTATGTGGCAGAAGAAATATATGTGACTTCTTTTTATCAAGTCAAATCATCAGGTGAAAAAAAAATCTGTGCCACTGAAAAATCAGGAATTTGGGGGTAAGTTCCTCTGTTTTCAGAATTTCAGTTTTCTAGAATGTAGGAGAATTGGAATGGATTGGAATATTCAGATTTAATATTGGATTCTACTGTGTAGTTGGATGACCACTAATTATTTCATATTTAGAGTTATCTGTTTCTTTTTACAGTAATTTGAGCTTTTCAAGTCACCTTTATTTTTACTTTCACTGTCAAGTCTTCACAATATTTCTGGAGGGACAGAGAAGTTAGGGTTCCAAAAGCCTGTCTCTGTTTTATCTAATGTGGGCCACATTACTACAATCCTAGTATATGAAAGTTCTTTGGATTTTTAATTTTAGTGGGAATTGCAAACTGGGGTTTGAAGTCATGAACTTGCAGAGGCAAATGCTCTACTCACAGAGCCACATCTCCAATCCTTTTTTTTTTTTTTTTTTTTTACTGGTTATTTTTAAGATAGGGTCTCACTTCTGCTGGGTGTCCCTAGATGAAGTCCCGCCTCTTGTAGGTTTCTGGTAATAACTACGATGACAGGCACTGTATCCATGAACAATTGAGAAGGAGCCTTGAGGATTTTCCTGCCCTGGCTAGTCTCAAATCACAAGGCTCCCATTATCAGTCTCCCTAATAGCTAGGATCATAGGTGTGAGCCACCAGCACCCAGCTGGTTCTTTTTCAATTCACCAGCAAATTAGCTCATTAAATTGTGACCTCCTTAAAAGCCTTTCAATATATCCTTATATTCTCTGTTTAGTAAATTTCCTTTCTATATTTCAATTTAGAAAAAGTTTACTGAAAATGAATGTGCAATTTTATTCAATTTTAGGTCAGCAGTGGAAGAATCCAGATTTGAGTTCAAAAAAAATCAACCAATACTTATTAAAGAATACAATAGAGAAGGTGCAGAACCATTTTTTTTTCTGTACTTGAGTTGCCTTCACTTTTTACTTTGAAATTAAGGAAAATCATTATTGTGGAACAATAATCTTAAATAACAAGGTTAATAAAATAATATATGCACTTATATAGCATATACATATTATAATGTGTTATGTAATATATATATATATATTACATTCCATTAAGACTACAAAGATTTGGAGGAACATTATTCTTAAAAATAAATCTTCTAGGGGCTGGGAAAGTGGCTCAGCGGTAGAGTGCTTGCCTCGCATGCATGAGGCCCTGGTTTCGATTCCTCAGCACTATATAAGCAGAAAAAGCTGGAAGTGGTGCTGTGGCTCAAGTGGTAGAGCTAGCCTTGAGCAGAAGAGCTGAGGGACAGTGCCCAGGCCCAGAGTTCAGGCCCCACAACAAAATAAAATAAATCTTCTGATTCAACCAAAATCACTCACCTTTCCCATCTAGTTCTGCTTTTGTGTTTTTTGTGAAGAGGTTATGTAATAATGTCTTCTACTAAGCTCTTTATTTTCTTTGGTAATTTGAGGAAATAAATATCATATAATTTGGGTAGACATGATCCAGTCTGTTGTATTTTATACAAGTATCATTCAACAAAGTGGGCAATTCTATAAAGACCAAATTATCTTTAAGTCATTGTTCAAAGGGGTTTACACATGTCAGCTCATGAGTACAATGCATTTTGATTAATGTCACCCCTTCTACAAATGCTCTTAAGCCAAGACTACTTATATATCCTTATACATCCTCATCTTACATACTGACATACTTAAATATCCATATCTCTGCAAGTCTCCTGTTTATTAGGAAATTTGTGGAAATTTCTAACAAAATTCCTAAGTGAAATATTTAAAATCATAAGAGAAACTCTGTATGGCCCAACCTTTCCACTGTCCTGAGTAGCGGCCTGTTAGGAACAGAATGGGTTTGCCATCATACTAGACAGAACTTTCCTTTGACCTTTGAAGGCATTTTAATCAAAGAGAAATTGCAAGAAGGAGATCAGAGGAATGTTATCATTCACAGGACCTCCCAGTGACTGAATAATCCTGAGACAACTTTGCTTTGGACTTTGTTATTCCATTAAGGGACTGGCCGTGTAGACACATTCTAGACCCTAAGCCTTATCTGGATTGCTCCTTTGAAATCTTTGACCTCCATTTAAGTTGCTGACACTTGCCTGTTGTTAAACCTTATTATGGTTTCTTTACTTCTGTCTTCCTCAAGCTGGTTGTGTTTCCTTATTCCCAGGGGAACTTAGTTGTTTGAGATGGTATTAAACAAATGATAAAGAATATGAACCCATGACTACCATTCTTGCAGAAAATTTTGAAGCATATTTAGGGTGTTGCAAAGTGTTAATAATGAATAATCATAACCAGACACTGGTGGCTCATGCTTGTAATCCTAGCTACTCAGGAGGCTGAGATCTGAGGATTTCAGTTCAAAGTCAGCCCAGGCAGGAAAGTCCATGAGACTCTTGTCTCGGCCTCCTGAGTAGCTAGGATTATAAGCATAAGCAAAGTAAGCACCTGGCAACGAATCACATTTGGCTTAAACACTCTTAGTAACTCCCCAGTGCCTTCAGGAGATAAGACACCAAGTCCTTGTAGCTAACATTTGAAGGCTTGCATCAGTTTTCTATCCTATTTTTGGGGGGGGCGGGGGGGAAGCATAGCTGTCTTTTGTGTCCTACAAATATGACTTCTTTGCTTCAAACCATTCTACTTTCTGCTCCTCAATATTCATCCTAACTCATTGGCTTTTCTGTGCGTTCTATGTCCCAATGTCTGTCCATATCCTCTTTACCTAATTGTGTATGTGTGTGTATATTTGTGTGGTGTGTGTGTGTGGTATATGTGTGTTGGTCATGGGGCTTAAACTCAAGGCTTGGACTCAAGTCTATTGCTCTACCATTTGAGCCATAGCTCCACTTCCTCTAAATGCTACAGGTCCTTCATATTCAGTTTTTAAAATAATCATCCCAGCAGAGCGCCAGTGGCTCATGCCTGTAATCCTAGCTACTCAAGAGGCTGAGATCTGAGGATCACAGTTCAAAGCCAGCCCGGGCAGGAAAGTCCATCAGACTCTTATCTCCAATGAACCATCAGAAAACCAGAAGTGGTGCTGTGGCTCAAGTGATAGAGCGCTCACCTTGAGCTGAAGAGCTGAGGGACAGCGTCCAAGTGCAGAGTTATAGCCCCACAACCAACCAACCAACCAACCAACAACAAACAAGCTAACTAACTAACTAAATAAAGTGGAAGTAAAAACTGTAGCTCAAAGTGGTAGAGTGCTAGCCTTGAGCAAAAGAGCCCAGGGACAGAGCCCAGTCCCTGAGTTCAAGCCCCACAACTGACCAAAAGAAAGAAAGAAAGAAAGAAAAGCTGCCAATGAGCTTCCTCTCTCCTGACTACCTGCATTCCTTGTCCATTTCTGTAGGACATTGTCTTTTCATGTATTTTATCTTCTCAGCCAGACAGTAGCAGAAGTCACCATCTTACTATACTCTCTGAATTCAGCATAATATGGATTCAATAAATGCCAATAGTTTAAGTAATTAGTGTGCAGCTCAATTCAGTCCTGGCACTGGAGAAGATATTGGAAGAGAATTTTCCACAGAAAGAGAAAAAGAAGTCCTTTATTTTAGTGATGAACTACCCCCTGAAGTCAGCCTTTCTTGATTTGTTGTCAGACCACAATGAGTCAGAGACATGCTGACAGTCCTGCTTCGATTCCAACCTATGCCATCTATAGCCCTAAGCAAGTCTACAGCCCAGATCCACCCTTCTTTGGCAGTTCTCTTCCTGCTTTTGCATAAATGGATCCATTCCCTGCTTCTTGTAATGGAGAAAACATGGCCAGAGATAAAGTTGTACTGGAAGGGGAAAACTCTAGATCTAGTGAAGATGCATCTTGAGTTCTATTTATTCTAAGTGGAGACTCTAGTCTGGCTGATAAACCAACTCTAGGCGTCACAACAGGATGATTGACCAGCTCACTTGTGAGACCCCCACTTCCAGTGGGTTTTCAAGACACACAACTGAGTACTGCTGTGCACGTCCCTCCTCACATCCTCCTCCATACCCAGAAAGAGATACAGAAAAGTCCTATTCCAATGACAACTTTGGAAAATCCGCATCTGGTCCCAAGCATTTCAGATGGGATTCTTCAATGTCCATCTCCATTTTACAGTTGAGGAAACTAAAGCTCTCTTTCTTGTTATTATAAAGGTGATATACAGAGGGGGTGCAGTTGTGTATGTCAGGGAATGAGTGCATTTCTTTTTGGACAATGTCACCCCTTCCCTCACTCTCTCCCAGTTAAGGCTCCAAGTTCTCAAAGACCCAACCTCCCTTTGTGCAAGAGCAAACCAAGGATTTGAACCTGATTTCATAGTAAAAGTCAGGCCAGCCCACAGGACTGGTAGTTTCCAGCCTCTTTGAGTTTGGGACCCCTTACCAGTGGCACCCATGTTCACAGGTGACCCCTTGGTTGCTGTCATACCTTCAGTGTCATGACGAAATATGTCAGGGATAGAAGTTACTCTGAACTCACAACAGCATCTGTTGGGGTTTTCTTGGTGTGGCGTTTGTTTTTTCGAGGGAAGTGCTGTTGTTTTGTTGTTGATATAGGTCATGGAACTTGAACTCAGGGCTTGGGTGCTGTCCCTGAGCTTTTTCAAGGCTAGTGCTCAATAGAGCCACTTTCAGTTTTCTGGTGGTTAATTGAAAATGTCTCACAGATTTTCCTGGTGGAGCTAGCCTTGAACTCAACTTCCTGAGTAGCTAGGATGACAGGTGTGAGCCACCAGCACCTAGCTGTGGGATTTGTGTTTGAGGGTTTTGGGGTTTTTTTTTTTGGTTTGGTTTGGTTTGGTTTATTTTGTTTGCTAGTTCTGGGGCATGAACTCGGGGCCTGGGTGCTTTCCCTGAGCCTCAAGGATACTTCTCTACCACTTGAGCCACATGCCATTTCCAGCGTTTTCTGCATAGTTTATTGGAGATAAGAGTCTTACAGACTCTTTAAAGCCCGAGCTGGCTTTGAACTACGATCCTCAGATCTCAGCCTCTTGAGTAGCTAGGATGACAAGTATGAGTCATAAGCACCCAGCTGTGGGTTGTTTTCAAGACACGTCTTGTTATGTAGGCTGTCAAAATGTCTGAATCCATGGAAGCTGGGTCCCCTGGGAGGACTGCAGCACAGGGTAACATGACCTATGACCTAAGGTTACTACAGTGGCATTTATACTAATCTTCCCATTGCAAGTATAGAACTCAAGGACAGAATATTTCTGTCACTCCAGGAAGATACTTCATGCTGATAACTTACATGTTAACTGAATCATTTTGGCTTGTTAAAAAAACAAACAAACTGGTGGCTCACATCTATAATTCTAGCTATTCAGGATGCTGAGATCTGAGGATGTCGGTTTAAAACCAGCCCAAGCAGAAAAGTCTGTGAGATTCTTAGTTCCAATTAACCACCCCAAACCAGAAGTGGAGCTGTGGTTCAACGTGGTAGAGCGCTATCCTTGAGAACAAAAGCTCAGTGACAGCGCCCAAGCCCTGAGTTCAACCCCATGACCAACAAAATAAAAATAAGCTGAGCTCTCCAATGCTCACTCCTGTAATCCTAGCTAGTCATGAGTCTGAGATCCAGAGGATCAAAGTTTGAGGCCATCTTGGGCGTCAAATTATCTTCAGTTGACTAACAAAAAATCCATGCTGGAGGCATGGCTTAAATGGTAGCGTTTCAGCAAGAATGAGGCCCTGGGTCCACAGCCCAGTACCTCCCAAAGAGAAGAAAAGGAAGTGTCAAAAGCAAACTAACTACTGGGAAGAAAGGTGCTCCTTATGCACGTGAAGGACAAAAAGTACGGAGAGAGGTATGACAGGAGTCAGGAGGAGAGGGAGCGTGTGAAGGTATCATGTGACCCGGACAAATATTGAAAGAGTCATGTGACAGGGCTACGTGATGTGCGGTCATGTGATAGAAATCATGTGACTAGGAATCATGTGTCAAGGGTCACACGACAGGGGTCAGGAGACATGCAGTGAAGAGACAGGGAGTCGTGTGACAGGGGGACATGTGATGGGAGGGCACATGAACGGGCTCACGTGAGGAAGGGACACATGACAGGAGGGTCACGTGACATAGGACATGCTCAGATGTCCCTTACACCGCCGTCTGCCCTTCCGGGGTGACCCCCGACGGGGCCATGGAGGCTGGGGCTTCGGTCGCCGGCAGCCCCGGTGGTGATCCATCCTCCAGTGACTTTTAAGGACATGGTCCCGCGGATCCTGTTCTGGGCCCGGAACTTCTCTGTGGCCTACAGGGACCATTAAGAAGATCTGACCGCGTTCCCCTTTGGGGTGCAGAAGCCCAACCTGACAGGCTCCCTCGGGAAGGACTCCATTGCTGAGCTGTCCCTGACCTACCAACATCTCTTCGGTACAGTGTCCGCCTGCCACTGGTTTGTCATGGACCGCCTTGCAATCCACCACACCGATGACTGTCACCCACTTCAACGCCTCCCAGGTCACAGGGCCCAGCCCCTAGTCTTTCCATTGTGACTAAGTCAGCAGTCTTGCAAGTATGGCAACCTCCTGGTGGCGGCCAAGGACCCCTGCCTCTGGCAGGTGACTCTAAAGTACTTCCAGGTGCAGGCTTTTAACATGACAGGCAAATGGTTCTCCTATGCCAGCCACTGTGCCTGCTTCTCCCCTCCCCCCCAATCTGGATGGGGCTGCTCACCTCCTTCATCAAGGTGCTCATCTTTAGCTATGGCCTGCATATGATACTCAGCCTCAAGACCATGGAGCTCTTTGATGATCATAAAGGCCTTGCTGTCTCTTTGATCCAAATCATATGAGCTGTGGCACCGAGGGTTTGAGGGTATGGGGTGGCCAGGCTGTCCTTTTTACACATGGTGGCTTCCCATGAATCTCCTGTGTCCCTCAGCTGTCCTGCCCTGACTTCTACCTGCTGTGGGTTTTCCCTGGACTGCCCCACCATTCCTATTGAGGTACACATATTCTGCATAGACATTAACTCTCTGGCTAGCCATAAGTGTAAGGGATAGCAGATCTAGGGTCTCCCTTCTTATTTATTCTTGTCTGTCTGCCAGTATTCCTTAGATTGGAAGTGCTTGTTCCTTGCCTTGTAGCGCATGCTCCCCTCAGAAACGTTCTGGAACTTTGCAGTAGCCTGAATCTTGTGGTCATATGAGTTTGAGGAGTATATGGAAATACTATTTCACTGTCTGACTGGCTCAGCTAGTATGATTTTTATTTTTGTGATGTGATAAGAATAAACAGTATTAGCCCCCCTCCAAAAAAAATGTCCTGAGAGAGGAAGGTGAAGGGTAAAGACATGACTGACAAGCTTTTCTTGTCACAACCTGAGGTTTAACGCCTCCTTAATGCTAAAGTTATCTGAGAATGGAAAGCTCTCCTCTCCAACGTTAAGAGCAGAATATTAATTAAATCCAGAGAATGGTTTTAGAAAGGAAAGATCCTTAGCCGGGCGCTGGTGGCTCACGCCTGTAATCCTAGCTACTCAGGAGGCTGAGATCTGAGGATCGCAGTTCAAAGCCAGCCCGGGCAGGAGAGACCGTGAGACTCCTATCTCCAATAAACCACCAGAAAACCGGAAGTGGCGCTGTAGCTCAAGTGGTAGAGCGCTTGCCTTGAGCTGAAGAGCTGAGGGACAGTGCCCAGGCCCAGAGTTCAAGCCCCACGACCGACCAAAAAAAATAACAGTTAGAAAGGAAAGATCCAAGCACAGAAGCCCCACGTGTCTGTGACTTCTGAACTCAAAGATGGCCCCGCCCTCTTTTGCATAAAAATCTGAATATTCACAAGAAGCTACAGGCTACCTTAGTACCTTCAAGCTTCTTCAGTGGAGGCACTGAGGGTGGCAGGAGGAATAAATCCAGAAACATTTTCCCTGAAGCAGAAAGGCAGCTGAAGCTTCTCAGTGATGGTCAATTCTGTTTTCTTTTGTTGATCTTGAAAAGAGGGGGTCATTCTGCATTAAATACCTGGACAGAAAAGTCTGTGAGACTGTTATCTCCAGTGAACCAGGAAAAAAGTCACAAGTGGCTCAAATGGTATTGTGCCAGTCGAGCAGAAAAAAGCGACGGGAAAGTGTGAGGTTCTTAAGTTGAAGCCCCAGTACTGGCACCAGAAAAAAAGAAAGAGGCCTGGGAAGGTGGCTTAGTGGCAGAGTGCTTGCCTAGCATGCATGAAGTCCTGGGTTCAATTCCTTAGTACCACACAAACAGAAAAAGTTGAAAGTAGCACTGTAGCTCAAGCAAAAGAAATTCAGGGACAGTTCCTGGGCCCTGAGTTTAAGCCCAGGACCAGCAAAATAAAAAAAAATTAAAAAAAAAAGAAGAGCAAAACTCAAAAATGGAAAAATGAGGTATTTTATTTACTAATATAGATAATAAAGATTTTTTTACACAATAATTCCTGTAAAAAATAATGAAATAGCTGGGAGCTGGGGGCTCACGCCTATAATCCTAGCTGCTCAGGAGGCTGAGATCTGAGGATAACTGTTCAAAGCCAGCCCGGGAAGGAAATTCTGTGAGACTTTTATCTCCAATAAACTACCAGAAAACTGGAAGTAGTGCTGTGGTGGCTCAAGTGTTAAGCGCTTGCCTTGAGCTGAAGAGCTTAGAGATAGCTTCCAGGCTGAGTTCAAGCCCCCAACCAACAAAAAACTATCTATATGCACACAGTAGCAATATGTTATGATGCTTGGTGATGGTTAGTGAGGTAGAAAATTCTAAAAGGATGGATGGATTTTGTCAAAGTACTATTGACTTTGAGGTGGAAAAGAAAAGAGCAGGACTTGGTGGCAAGGTTGGGGACAAGTCTTCCTCTGAGAGGTAGCTCGGGAGGTGGGTGCTAGTTAGGGATTACAGATTTCTTCAGGAAAATCATCTGGTAATCCAACCATGAAGGCACACTGAAATAATTATATACTGAAAATTGATTTAGGCTGATTATGTATCGTCAAACAATCTTCTCTGTCTATCTGTCTCTCTCACACGCACGCACAGGATTCATTTTCTCTAAAAGAATATAAGCTGCATGAAAGGAGATAGTCTGCTATATTTGTGGTGCCTAGAAAAGTGTGGAATACAGTAAATATTTAGACAGAGACTTGCTTGGAGACAGGTTTCAACAGGCAAATCTATTCTCGCAATCTATCCTAGGAAAAATTAGGGACTCTACTTCTGCTTTGTATTAACCGATGCCATAATCAGGCCTGGCTTCCAGAACAATTTTGTAAAAGACAAATTTGAGATTATTAACTTGCAAAGACAGCAAAGTCTAAGAAAAAGAGCCCTTGTCTCACTTCCTTTGATGAAAGTGTAGTGTTGTCAACTGTCTGACAGTGGACAAATCTCCTTCATAACTTTCCAGGCCTCACAGGCAATGCGAAAACTGTCTTTTGGCTAGAAAGCATTACAAAGTCAAGAGTTGCTTTGATTTGTTTTTACAAGCCCTCTGTCCCTTGTGTGGGAGACAGAGTCATTGCTACGTTGCTTGGGTAAGAAATATCTTTGCAAACATTAATTTTTAGTCCTAACCTGTTGTGCTTTCCTTCCCCTGTTAACTAAATTAAAAATAAGTTCTCTTAAATTACAAGATATGGTTACAGTGTAAATAACCACGGAGTGCTGGAATGCTAGGGCGCTCAGCTTGATTTGTGGATTTCTACACTTGAGTCAGGCAAGCTATTTAGTTGTCCAATGCATCAGTTTCCTCCTAAGAATAAAAATGAGCATATCTGGCACAGGACCTGGCCATGATCAGGACTTAGAATATTAAACTATTCTCATTTCTCAATTTCCCTGCTCATCTTTAAAAGATGTATGTATGCATGTATGCACATATATGTACATACTTTATAATCATATAGATTATAATCTCAGATCTAGAGGTTTTTTTAGAGCTGGAAGGCACTAATAGATCAAGTCCAAGCATCCTTCTTTGCCCATGAACATTTATTTATACAGTTATTATATTTCTTTCTGTCAGTCTCACAGGGCCAGAGTGATGTGCTTAGTTACAGACGTGATATCCAAGACTGAGATTCCTGGCTTAGAACTGCATTTTTTTTCTATCTTTCTTCTACTTAGCACTATTTGATTTAAATAATTTCAGACAGAACCATTCATATAGATGGTTCCCCTAAACTTGCTTCTCATTAAGTGCTATTACTATATGTGACTTATTTTCCAGATTGCTGATCTCTTCATACACTAGGAAGTTTATTTAGGCAAAGGAGTCTATTTGATCATGAACAAACTCAGTGACTAGTAGTCAGAGAAGTATCTGGCTTTTGGAACAGATAAACTCTGAACATTGTATCTTTTAATTTTTTTAGATGCTTACTTCACCAATATATAATCTAATATTACAGCCCCTGAGCCAGGGCGCAAGCTCTATTTTATACCCCACCACTGACTCACGGTAAGATCTTGGGCAAGTCACTTGACCTTCTTATATTTCAGTGTGTCAAAGTAGCCATAAAACTGTGTAAAAGCATGACCTCATTACAAACCTACTACACTTGAAAGTTAAGATGTGCTTTGATACATTAAAGAAATCACCAGAGGAGAACTCCAGGCTGTAAAATATGGAGAAACAGGAAAAGGAATTTTATTACAATAATGAAACTAATTCTAAGATGTATAGTTTTTAGCAAATAGTCCTGAAAAGTTTTTCAAAGTACTTTGTTTGGGTGGAACATGGTTAATTAACCCAGGAAAAAATGATCAAAAATGATGGGTTTTAAAAAAGCATAGATTGTAGTAACTTCATAAAAATAATGATGAGGGGGGCTGGGAAGGTGGCTGAGTGGTAGAGCGCTTGCCTTGCATGCCTGAGGCTCTGGGTTCGATTCCTCAGCACCACATAAGCAAAAAGAAAAAAGCCAAAAGTGACGCTGTGGCTCAAGTGGTAGAGCGCTAGCCTTGAGCTGAAGAGCTGAGGGACAGTGCCCAGGCCCAGAGTTCAGGCCCCATGACCGGAACCCCCCCAAAAAAAAAAACAAAAAAAATAATGATGAGGAATGGAAGATTATTAGAAACAAATAGATCCTCGATAATTAAACACATTTCATTTCTAGGCTATTATTTCCCCTCTATACTATGCATTCTGAAATTTTAAATATCTAACTAATTACTCTATGAAAAACCTGGCACAAAGAATGCAAATTCTCTTAGGAATACAATAGTTTTGATCATGAGTTTGGCCATGTAGACTCCTAACTCACTGGATTATTGAATATGCTTTAAATTGTCCTTGTGTATCAGTCAGTGATTCTTCTCTATGAACACAGGAACACTATTTTGTGGGGAAATATTTGTGAATATTTTCTTTCTGCAGAGAGAAAACAGATTTCTGCTCCCGCCTCCCTTTCAATCAAACAGCAGGTTCACCCTTTCTGTGGCATTCTAGAAAGAACTTGGGTAAGCAGAGTTCCACAGACGCTGACATCTTGTCTAAGGTCATTCCAAGAAGTCCTGTGGCATTTGCAATGCGCCGGAATATTTTCTATCCTTTCAAAAACATTTTCCTGAAGACTCTGTCCAAGTCAGGAAACAAACATAATCAAGAAAAGCCTTTCGGAGCGCAGTGTGCTCATCACACACATGGCTACCTTTCCTTGAAATAAGCCAATGAGAAAAAGAACCTGCTACTTTCCGGACTCTGTACACAAAAGATCAAATGCTGTGTGCTGCCTTGGCAAGAAAAGAAACTGCAGCATTTTTGTCAAAGGTCTTTTTTCTTTTTACAAGTCCTGTGCTGAAATCGTTCCTTTTCTAGTTTGCAGAACAATGGAGAACAGGAGGAAATTAAAACATTATCATATTTTAAACCGAGGTATGATCAAGATTAAATTACAGTCCAGACCCATACCAGAAGCAATCGGCTGCGTTTGCTAGCTGTAATCTACATGTTCCTAAATATCTTTTTTCCTTCCTTGTACGGATGAATTTATGTCTAAAAGGCTGGCTCAGGAAGACGGTGAAAAAATATTTTTAAAGCTTTAAAGGTCTATTAAAAAAGATGCACAAATCTACTCACTTCAATAAGAAGACAAGGGCCAGCATGAATAGTATTTGCCTTAAGACGAGTTCAAAACAGTAGGGGAGAGGTATTTAGCTATGGTTAACAACAATTCACGAGAAAGGAGAAAGCGCTGCGGACTGCGCGGACACGCAGGTGACAACTGCGCCCCCCAACCAGCCGGAGACAGTTCTCCCACACGCGAAAATCAGAGTCTCAGACCAGCTTCTTCCCCAAGGCCCACCCCCTTGGCCCCCGTGGACCCTTCTCCGGCAGCCGCAGGTGAGCGGGCATCTCCCCGCCGCCCCCCGTCCCCCGCCCGCTCCCCGCAGCTCCCCGAACCCGCACGGTGGGAGAGGTGGGAGGGTCCCACAGGTGGGGCGGGGTTGGGAGAGTCCGGGGAGACAGCTTGGAGCCCAGGGCCGTCCCCAGGTTGGGTCAAGAAGGGATTCGGCAGCCCCCTCCCCGCCGGCCCCCCAGCCCGCTCGCCACCCCAGCACGGAAACCCCCTCCCGCCCCAGGCCGCTCGTAACCCTGGGCCCCCGCAGGACTGGGCCTGCTGCGGCCCGCGCCCAGGCGGCGGTGCGAGGCCCAGAGAGCCGGGGGCGTGGCCGCTCAGGGGGGCGTGGCCAAGCGGCAAGGCCCGGCCGTCGCAGGACCGCCCTGCGCCAGGCGGCCCCCGCCGCGGCGGAGGGATACGGCGTGCCATATATAAGCCGCGGCGCGCAAGCTCGCGCTCAGGCAGTGGCGCTGGGAGTCTCGTGGACGCGTTGCCGTTACTCGCAGTCGGGCGGCGGCGCAGGCAGCGGCGGCGGTAACCGCGCACAGCGCACCCCGCGCCTTCGCAGCCACAGCAGCAGCCGCGGAGGCACCCCCGTCGTCCCAAGCCTGCGCTGGTGCAGCCTTCTTCGCTCCCTCTGCTCATCCTCCCTCCGCTCGCACCATGGTAGGTCGGGAGCGGCAAAACCCGCATAGCAGCTGCCCAGGATTTCTTCCCAGATTTTCAGGCTTTTTTCCCCCCTTGGTTTTTCATTGGCGGCGGGGGGGGGGGTGCTGGGATTCTTTTCTCGTATGCCGGTGTTGCGCAGCAGCTGCGGTCGAAAAGGATGCATTTCGGATTTGCATCTCGGTTTTCTCCGCCAGGGAGCCTCCTTTTTAACTGATGGGTCCCTTGGAGCCGGGACCCGACCGTGGGTTGCTGTCCACGGGCTGTGGCCGCTGGCACAGCTGCACGGGAGGGGGGGTGGTCCTTCCGCATCCACCCCCAGCCCCGCACCCACCGCATCCAGCGCGCCGCACCCGGGCTGCCTGCAGCGCTGCTCCTGGGCCGGGGCCCGGGGGGCGGGGGATCCGGGCGGGGCCGGGCCCGGAGGTCCCCCTCCCCCACGCTCCTTCCCCGCCGCGAAGGTGGCGGGGCCGGCGGGCGCCCGCGGGCGGAGAATGAATGGGCCCGCGTGAGCCGGTGGCGCACATTGCTTGGGCGCGGGGTTCGAGGTGCCACCAGCGTCTGACCCCCCCCCGCCCAGTTCCTTCCCTCTCCCCCCCCCCTCCAGACCGATCCAGTTGGGCGCTCTCCCTCCTGGGGGGGGGCGCGGCGCGGGCGTGGGCTGGGAAGGAAGGAGCCGGGG
>NW_012267218.1:10836786-10861206 GCF_000151885.1 Dipodomys ordii | reverse complement strand
ATTGGGACGGAGGGGGGCGGGGGAGGAGGAGCTGGCGCGCGGCTCGGTTTCCATTAGAGACGCAAAGTTTCAGCTCCGGGGAGGCGGCGGCGGCGGCGGCGCGGCGGGCTCGCCGCCTGGGGGAGCAGAAGCGAGTGGGAGGTGCTGGCGGCCGGGACCGCGGCCCGGGAGTCGAGGGTGGGAGTGGGGTGTGGGGGATCGCCTTGGGGCGCCCTCTGCCCCCCTCACCCCCGCTCCTCAGTCTGCCCTTGGGCGCGCGCCCCTGGCCGGCCCCTCGCCGGGTGTTGGACGCCCGGCTCTGCGGGGCGATGTTCTCCACGTTTCCGCCTTCCCTGCAGCCTCGGGATTGCCCGAGGCCCGGCCGGGCGTGTTTCCCGCAGCCCCCTAACTCGCTCCCAGGCCGGGCTGACATCATCGGCGGCGTGGCGGGGTGGGTGGCGGTTCCCAGCCCTGTTCCGCAACACCTTGGGCGCTCGAGGCCAGCGCTGCCCGTAGGGGAAGGGGATTTCGTGTCCGGAAGCTGGAGAGTGGGGCGGGGCGGTGGGATCGTTCTCCCCAGGAAGATGACATTTTCCCTAACGAGGTGGGGCAGCGCTTCCTGTTGTACAAGATAGACTTATTACATAAATCCTCACGTCGTCTCGACTTGATGTAAACCAGTAGTTCTCAGTGACCGGTAGGTAAGACCCACTTAGATATTGGGTCCAAATAAGCTGCCACCCGCCAATGAAATACATTGGAATACCATTCCTAGGGTGAAAGTTTCCACTTAATAAACTTTCTGTTTGGCACCTGGCTTCATTAGTCGTCGTTCATTAAAGGAAAATACATATTAGCTCTCTTTGAGATCTCAGATTCCCCTGGCTGGAGGCATAGGTTCCGTGCTGCAGAGCCCAAATCATGCGAGTGAGAACTGCCTCCTGGCCATTGTCACCTGCAGTGGTGTTTGCTAGGCGCCGCTCTTAGGTCTTCTTTAGGTAGGTAGGTAAGTCTGTAGGGTAACTACCAGGAAATTGAAGTTACTGATCTTCACCAGAAAACAGGGTTGCTGTCTCATAATTACTGTGTGCGGTTTTCTATGTATTTGAATTTTGCAGGTTTGTAGCAACACTTTTAAGCTCATTTTTATCCTAGCGTCTGATTCGTAGGATAATTCAGCCAAAGGCTATTAGCCGTTGCAAATGGTAGACTTTAAACAAATAGCTGCCTGCTTTAAATGATTGAAAAGCATTCATTCACTGCATGGAAATACAGGTAGTGGGGTAGCCATTGCCGTGTATTTCTTCCACTTAATTGTTTCTCATAAAATGGATATGAAAGCCGTTTAATCCAGCGAGTGCCATTATGTAACGCCAGTTTGGAGATTTCAAGGGCCTGAAGCAAGGTGCGCTAAAAGCCTGTTTCTGGACGGGATCCTGATCCTGGCTGCGGTGGCTGCGGTGGCCTGGCCGCACTTTGGGCTGGGCTCTTGGCTGGAAGTTGGACCGCAGTGTCTGGCGCAGTAGGTGGCGCTCTTCCTGCGCAGCCTGCTGCTGCTGCTGCTGCTGCGGCGGCGGCGGCGGCCGTGTGGGGCCGCCTGTCACCGCTAGAGGCGCCATCTCCACATCAGGCGCCAAGCTCCCCGCCTGCTGCAAGCTTTAGGCCTGAGAAGAAAACATGAAGCCCCACAATGTTGTCGCTTCCTTGTCATCCTTTACTCTCAGAATAGCACAGGAGGTTTCCTCTGTTCTCGCCACCTTCAGTAAACGACAAGACTAGTGATGTCAAACTGAATGATTGCAATGCCAAAACTGTTTTAACTGGAGAAAGTAGATACCAACTGAACTATCCTGAATTGAATTATAACCTTTTCTTTCTTCATGTAGGCTGATCAGCTGACCGAGGAGCAGATTGCTGGTAAGTTAATGACTGGGAAGTCTCTAGAAGGCTGGAACTAGGCTCTGACACAGTTTTAGTATCTCCTCTGTTTCCCCCTACTACTGGAATATTATTCTAAAAACTTATTTTTAGCAGTATTAGGATTTGAGCTTGATAAGTAGGCCCTCTACCACTTGAACTACTCTGCGGCCCCCTTAAGAATTTATTTCAGTGATAAACAGGAAGAAACATTTAGTCAGGCGTTACTCCAGTGTCTTGGAGATGGAAGGAAGTGGAACTGAAATTGTCCACATTATGTTACTCTGGATGTCTGACTGCTTCTCCATGTGCACAGCTTTGCCTATGCTGAGGTTGCACTCCTTCTCAGAAATTGAGTTTGTAGTTCTTACGTGCTACAAGTCTTTCACTAATCTACTTGGAAAGCTTCAGCTTGTTATTCTAAATAGAAGGGTGAAATGAATGTTGGAACCATTTCATTGGAGAAGAGACTTAATTTACATTTACCTTATTTTGAAATGTTCTTTGGAAGAGAAAACAGGAATGCTTCTGGAATATTCTGAGTGTGATGTGACAGCTCATGCTATTTTCTTTGGAATGTATCTATTCACAACCTTTTCTTGTTGTGAAAGAAGAGATTCTTAACACTGTAGGAAGTTAACATAAAAAGACTTTAAGAGAACATGTGGACTAATTTTGTGCTAGATTGGACTTGACTGATTTAAGCATGTTCAAGCTTGGCCTTCAAAAACGTGGAGTGGGTTACCCAGAGCAGTGTTTACCTTAGGGGCTGTTGTGTGAGATTCAGGCCAACAGGACTATAGGGGCCTGATTTCAGTAAAGACCAGGCAGTTTCTGATAAATCCCACAGCTTGGGCAGCTTGTGTCGGCAGGCCTCAGGGAAGTGTGTTCTGTGGCTTGGATTTGGTCCACATTTGTTCTAATGGATAAACTTTTGTTTCCAGAATTCAAGGAAGCTTTCTCCCTATTCGATAAAGATGGTGATGGCACCATCACAACAAAGGAACTTGGGACTGTCATGAGGTCACTGGGTCAAAACCCAACAGAAGCTGAATTGCAGGATATGATCAACGAAGTGGATGCTGATGGTAAGGGCTGCAGAGCTTTGAATGAGTGCCAGTGCTGTGTCATTCAAGTTCAAAACTGTTAGAAGGTTGTCTTTCAGGTCCCCAGAGCAAAGCCAAGGTATAATATTCCTTTCTGTAGTTGCTTTTGGCCCCTGACATTAAAATAGAAGACTATGCAGTGCCATTCACCCTGTTCACTGTTTAGAACGTTTCCTGGATCTGATCACTATATGGCTGTTTTTCTGCTTGCTATGACTTACAGGTCAAATCTTTTTATAAAGTTTATTGTTTTTAGGAGGAGAAACCTCCAAGTGTAGTGGGTAAAGTGTACTCTTAAAAGTTAACTCAAGGGGCTGGGAAGGTGGCTCCGTGGTAGAGTGCTTGCCTTACATGCATGAGGCCCTGGGTTCAATTCCTCAGTACCACATAAACAGAAAAAGCCAGAAGTGGGGCTGACGCTCAAGTAGTAGAGTGCTAGCCTTCAGCTGAAGAGCTGAGGAACAGCGCCCAGGCCCAGCTTTCAGGCCCCACAACCCACCAAAAAAAAAAAGTTAACTCAAGTCTAGCTCTGGTGGCTTATGCCTATAATCTTGACTTAAGAGGCTAAGCTCTTGAGAACCATGGTTCAAAGCATTGGGAAGGCTGAGATTCTTATCTCCAGTTAATATCACCCAAAAGTCAGAAGTGGCTCTGTAGCTCAAGTAGTAGATAGCTCTCCTTGAGCACAAAAGCTCAGGGACAGTGCCCAGGCCCTGAGTTCGAGCTCCAGGACCAGCACAAGGCAAAAACAAAAAAACAACCCTAAAACCAAGTGCAATATGAGTTGTATGTGTGCTGGCTGACAAGTATCATGTAAAGTTTGAAGTGGGTTGCATGATGAAGGAGGAAGAGGTCTTGGCTATGCAGGTCAGAACCAGGAAGAATCCGAGGTCCCCACAGTACTTGGCTGCTGTTCCTCTAGACTAAAACAGTGGCTAGACATGAGCTCTTTTAATTGCTTACTTTTGTCAGAAGCTTCTGAAGCACCTTCTTCTAACTGACAGGTATTTTTGTATATTCCACTTATGAACTATGTAAGATTGTAGGTAATACATTTCTAAAAGATGAGCTAAGAATAAACAGCTTGGATGTAGAGTTAACTTTCTAGATGTTTGACTTGTAGCCATTTAGAAAAATAGGGTACCAAAACGTACGCCAGTAGAATTAGGCTTGCAGTAAAACAAAAATAAACATTTTTGATACGCTCTTTGACGTTTCTTTCTGTGATTGCAAAGAGTTACTTCTAAAAATTGTTTTCATCCTTAAGAAGAGTTTTAGAGAAAGAAGTCCGTAGTCTGTTTGGTTTAATTACTAAGGAGATTAGCCATGTGGGTACCACAGGCTGCCACTTCCTGTTTTGGGGGAGCTCTGGAAAACTGGGCTTTGGCCTTCAGATTGTGAAGAAGAGACTCCTTTATTTGCAGTTAGTAGATGGTACCTACAGACATCTTTGTATGGTTTCGAGACAGTACTTAAGATGAGTTTTAAAACAATAATGTTTTAAAAGTTTGGAGCCCCCAATGGCTTTAGGAGTCTCCTTCCTCTCCCACTCCCCATGTTGGGGATTGAACCCAGGGCCTAGTACGGGACAGGCAGATGTTCTGCCATGGAGCTATATACTCTAGTCTGAGGGTTATATTGTCCTAAAGGTACTGGTGAAAATAACTGAAGGATTTTTTTTTCCAATTTGATTTCCACTTAGCTCAGGCTTGTCTCTAGAGGTACTCATCTCTCAATGCCGGGGACTTACTTGGATTTTTGGCCATAATGTGGGTTTCCTAAATATGAACGGTCCAGGCTGTGGAAAAAATGCTCTGAGCTTTTTCCTTCATGGGGGGGCTGGGGAGTAAGATGCTGAGTTGGTGGCTGAGGTGTAGCTCATTGGTAGAGAACATACCTAGCATCCAAGGGAACACGGGTTCAATCCCCATACGAAGCCAAGACTGGAGATGGGAGAAAAACAGGTTGCTTAACATAATATGACTGAAAAAAATGTACTCAGAGAACACTTTCCCAGAGACTGGCCAGTGGTGTAACTGTCAATTTTCCTGCAGTTGTACAGTACTGGTATTGCTAGCCAAGATAGAGTTAGACCTAAGTGGTCTCCTTAGTGTGGGGCAGGTCATCCTGAGGGCCAGGGTAGAATGAGGCAGGCTGTCAGAGTTACTTCCGCTCTTGAGCTGTACTGCCTCCTCAGTGCTCATGATCTCCGTGCAGTTTCCTTTGCATCTTTAAAGGCTATGTTGGTTGTTGACGATTACCCTATAAAATTACTTGAGTTGTAATGACTCTGAAGTATTTGACTATTTTGTGTCTATAAAAGATTGAGCTTAATAAATACCGAATCACAAGTTCCCTAGCATTCTGAACTGGTTCTAAAATTACTCCTGCAGAGAGTGTTAATGTAGTGCTTACTTACATGAGCCTTTTGTGTTTTTTAATTTGAGGTAATGGCACCATTGACTTCCCAGAGTTTTTGACTATGATGGCTAGAAAAATGAAAGACACAGATAGCGAAGAAGAAATCCGTGAGGCATTCCGAGTCTTTGACAAGGTAATCTTATATCTTCATCATAGGTGGTTCTTAAGGCAGTTTCTAGGGTTTCCATTTGTAAAAGCTGTATCAGCTGGTTAGAGGTGGAATACTTAGCCTGCCTGAGCCTCTGGTGTCACTTCCAAATATTCTGATTTCAGTACTTCATTGGGCAAGAGCAGGAAGAATAGAGAACATTTTTGAACAAACTGCCCTGTTACTGTCAGTGCTGGTTTTTGAAAGTCTTGGTTTCTGTGATCGTAGACTGCTTAGATTTAGTGGTAACTGGAGATGGGAGTGGACTTGACAGTACCTCAGCCACAGCCACCCACCCTCTGTAACAATTGCTGAATGTTCACAGGATGGGAATGGTTACATCAGCGCCGCAGAACTACGCCATGTCATGACAAACTTAGGAGAAAAACTAACAGATGAAGAAGTAGATGAGATGATCAGAGAAGCAGATATTGATGGAGATGGACAAGTGAACTATGAAGGTAAAACACCACCTTAATTCTTAACCATCTTACTGTTAGGATCTGTGTCCAAGCTGACTTTCAAAGTAGATGCTGCATTCACTAAAGCTGCTTTTGAAGATAACAAAAGTTATGATTTATTTGTCTTTTCAGAATTCGTACAGATGATGACTGCAAAATGAAGAACTTCTTTCAACTATTCCCCCCCTAGAAGAATCAAATTGAATCTTTTACTTACCTCTTGCAAAAAAAAAAAGAAAAAAAAGAAAAAGAAAAAGTTCATTTATTCATTCTGTTTCTATATAGCAAAACTGAATGTCAAAAGTACCTTCTGTCCACACACAAAATCTGCATGTATTGGTTGGTGGTCCTGTCCCCTAAAGATGAAGCTACACATGAGTTTTACAATATAATACTTGTTCTACCTTAATGATAAGGAAGCACTTAGTGGATTCCTTGCAGTTCCATTTGCTAATGATTAATGCACTGTTTGGGCTGGCCAGTTTTTCATGCATGCAGCTTGACGATTGAGCACAGTCAGGCATTTGTATTAAAGTTGAAAGATGAAAAAAAATTCAAAACTTACTCCAATGGGTTCTAGTTCAATTAGTTAGTATCAGTTGTCCTAGCTGGTTTACTGAAAACAAGACACATTTCAAATTGGTTTACCTCAGGATGATGTGCAGAAAATGGGTGAAGGGTGAGCCTGAGATGCAGCCCCAGCCGTGGGAGAGTTCTCCTGTCCTCCCACGCGCTCCAGCCCACGGTGACAGTGACACCCTGGTGGCGTGCCTGCTCTGTTGGTTTTAGCGTTGTCTCCATGGCACTAGATGAAGTGGGTGTCCAGTGTCACCAATCACACATTTTTTAAAAAGGCATCTACCAGGAGCATCCTTGGACTCTGTTTTTAAAACTTTCGGAACCATGACTTGGAGCCAGCAGAGTAGGCTGTGGCTGTGGACTTCAGCACAACCATCAACATTGCTGTTCGAGAAATTTGACAATTTACGTCCATTCCAAGTTGTAAATGCTAGTCTTTTTTTTTTTTTTCCAATAAAAAGACCATTAACTTAAAGTGGTGTTAAATGCTTTGTAAAGCTGAGCTCTAAAGGGGGACAAGGCAGTTAAGAGTGGAGGCCCTCAGCCCAGGGGTTGGGTCTCCTTCCCTCCTGGGTTCTAGCACCAACCTCTGAGCCTAACACCTTGCCGAAAAACAGCAGATTGCTGGTTGCTTTATGACTGTATAAGTCTAGTTGCAGTTGGGGGGGAGGGGCAGGCAAATCATGGTACCTTAATCTAGTTAGGTGGCCAAGCTCTCAAGGAAAAAAACCCACTTTCTAAAGCATGTTTTTAGGGATTATTTTCAATTGTGCTGCTGATTACCTGTTTTATGTAACTACTGAGACCATCTGTGCAAGAGACATGATTTAGTGTGTAATTCAACCCTCACTCTGTGTGGTAGGAGCAGTAATCCTTTCTCAAGCCAGTCTACATGCCTAAAAGACACTATCAGTCACCTTGATGCAGTTTTTAATTTGTAAGACTCTTCACCTTAGCCTGTATTTGTTGATGTTCTTTTTTTGTTTTTTAAATTTGACTTGACTTTTTTTTTTTTTTTACCCCCAAGTAGCACTAATGCTAAGCCTCTGGCTGGAAAGGAAAACCCTAGCCCAGAATGAATTTCATGTCTAATTATAAACGTGTAACCAAAACTCAGACATGCTGTACTGGTATCGGCAGAGGCACCAGTCCATTTTAAAAGCCCCTTTAGAAGCACACCGCATTTAGCATGGAGTTCTTTTTGAAATGAAAGGCGGATGTACATTTTTCAGGGTGCTAAGTGGCTGTATCTTATTAGCAAAGAGCTTGGGCTGCTGAGTATAGGTGGGTGGTTTGAATTTGCTGGTTTGCGGGGAAACTGGCAGGTTGCTTGCCAGCCAGTGAGAAGCTCTTGGCAGCCAAATGGTGTACATTCAGGGCTGATTATTACAGAGACCCTCAGCTTCTCCCCCCTCTCCTACTCCCTGCCTTTCTGGCATTTTGCAGCTTGTTTGGTTTTCTGCCAGAGGGGTGGGTCAGAGCGGTGGAGAGGGGACGTTGCCCGTGTGCTGCTACTAGTCCTTGGACAGGGTGTCTGCCGGGGGAGAGGTTGATATCATGAGCTGTTGGCTTGTGTGAGTACCTGAATCTGCCAGGAACTCTTAACAGTGAGAGGAAGCTGCTGCAGGCTCCTGGTTTGGATGGTTCGTACAGGGGACAGGAGTGGGGGGGAGGACATGTCAAAAAATGGAGGTGTGGAACCAGCCTTAGGCTTGTGTTCAAGATGGGAGGAGGTGATACCTTATTTTTAAAAAGCCTTCCTCCTATCTTGCCCTCTTACTCGTCTTTCTATCCGTGTTAGCAGGATTCTTGTGTGGCCAGCATCCTACATGGGAACCAGTAAACCCTACCCCCCCACCTCCCCAGGGAGTACCGAGTTCCGGTGTGGAGCACAGGTGAGGCCGAGCCCTTCAGCCTGCCCTCCCCTTCCCCCGCTCCCACCCCAGCCCAGGGTGCAGCTCAGCACAGGGAAAGAGCTTGGGTGTCTTGGCAGTACCCTTGAAGTTGGGTAGCACCTTCTTGAAAACTCTTGCCCCTACTTCTAACTACTCTATAAATATATACATATATTTATATATATAAAGTGACTAGTTTAACTTGTGTCCTGCTCTTAGCCTGAGACTTGCCATAAGAAACTGCTGAGTCCTTGGCAAATCCTCTCTTCAGTTTGGTTCTCCATCAGTTCGGGGTAGGCGTAAAGCAAGGCAAATGGACCTCCATTCTGATGGGCTTTCAATGCACTGTTGCCAGAAAAGGCTTTTTCTGAAAAAAAAAAAAACAAAAAAATTTTTTTTTTGACAAAACAAATTTTTTGCGCACTTTAATTGGTGTCTTTCGGCGACTTCAACACGTTGAAGATGAGCTGTTGTACATATTTTTATATTCTCTTTATAAATGCATGTCCGACTGAACTTGTAACAATATTGTAAGGAATGGCTGTCCATAGGCCTAGCACTGCTGTTACATGAGAGGAATTGCATATTATTAGCCCCTAAGCATCTTGGGAACTTCTTCCTGAACAAAGAATGTCAATTTGGTCAAGTCTACTCTTAAGTTTATTCAATTCTTTGAACTATTTCAATTATTTATTGTATATCCTGAATATATTTCCCCTTTGGGCAGTGACTAGATTTCCACTAATGTGTCTTAATCGATTCCCACAGCTGAAAAGTGTTTTTTTTAATCCCTTGAAGTTGTCCCATAGAAGACAGATTTCTTTGCTGTCGATCCCTTGGAGTAAGAAGGTAGTGGCATGGGGTGGAGTGTGGGTTCTTTCTCCAAATCCATGAAAATGTTCTTTCAACACTTCTGTAGCAAAGATAGTGGTGGTTCTTTTGTTACTGAAGTTACCTTTCACCTTGGCTATTGGAAAAAAGGAGAGATGTATTTGAACGTTTCTGTAAACCTTGAGATCAACTGTTTGGAGATTTAACCACCTCCTCTGATGGGGGACCAACTCTATGGAAATTGTAAATAAGTTTTATTTATAAACCTGGCACTGTATTCAATAAACATTTCTGCAGCCTTTCATCTCTTTAACTGAACTGTGTAGGTTTTTAGCTCTCTGGACAAGCCACTTGCCTTTGGGTAAATTCTCTTGTGGTCCTAGCACAACAGGTGGGAGTCGGGGCCCAAGATTCTACAGAGAAGTTTTCTGGCAGCCTTAATCTGGTTTTAGTTTGGGTGTTAACACTTGACATTTTTAACCAAATCTCTTGGCCTCTTAAGTGTGGGTGGCTCACGGCTGTGATCTTCCCTGCTCAGGAGAGTGCACTCTCAGGACTGCAGTTTGAAGTCAGTCCAGGCAGAAAAGTCTGACAGACTTATCTCCAATTAACCAGCAAAAAAAAAAAAAAAAAGTGGAAGCCCTTGCCTGTGGCTCATGCCTATAATCCTAGCTACTTGAGAGGCCTGAGATCTGAGGATTGTGGTTCGAAGCCAGCATAGGCAGGAAAGTCTGAGACATCACCAATTACCCACTAGGAAACCGGAAGTGGAGCTGTAGCTCAAAGTGGTAGAGTGCTAGCCTTGAGCCAAAACTCTGAGGGACAGTGCCTGGGCCCTGAGTTCAGTTCCACAACTGGGGGTAGAGGTGGGGAAGGATGTAAAGCACGTAAGTGGTAGGGTACCAGCTGAGCCAGAAAGCCAAGTGAGAGCCTGAGACACTGAGTTTAAGTCCCAGTAGCAGCACAAAAGAAAGGAGGGAAGGAGGGGGGCGGGGAGAGAACCACAATTGTTTATGTAGAAAATGTACGTCATAGATGAATTTCCCTTTGGTCTTCATCCTTTATATTAATCCAAGTCTGGGGATTGTATTAAGGAATCCGTAGGTGGGAGCACATTGATCTAACTGCAGGGGGACTGAGGAAGGCGGGCTGGGGCTGGGGTTAGGGAATGTGGCATAGTACATGCCAAACCTTGGTGTGGCAACCTCAATGCTGGCCTATGCATACCCTGGTTCCTGAACCCCCTCTTGTTTCCAGAGGATCTTTTTCCAGGCCACCTCACCTGGTTACAATCCCACTGCACAAAAAGGACAGAAATCTCCAGGGCACTAGGAGAAGAGAGATGGTGACAGAGCCCCTGCCTTGGCCTGAGGGCTGGAGACAGACAGCCTTTAAGCCCTGAGGGTGGTGTGTGGGTGGGTGGGGGGAGCCTAGAAACTAAGTAGAGCTGGGCTACAGGGGACATGGCCCCAAGCTGTGGCTCCAATTTTGGTCCATTCCTTTGTAGCCTTGGGGCAAGTTCCTTAGCATTTTTGGGCTTCAGTTTCCTCCTTGGTGAGGAAAGGTACCTGCCTGGTGCTTTCTAGGATTCTGATCACTGGATCAGACTGCAGCCTAAAGAGTAAGGCGAAGTCATTCACGTAGGAGCGCCGCTGTCCTTTGAGATGACAAATGAGACTGGGTTCTGAGCAGCTCCATGCAGGAGGGGATGTGTGTGGATGTACGCTTGTGAAGACTGTGGTGTAATACTGGAACCTGGATGGAGGGCGGGAAACACCAGATAATTAAAGTAACTTCCATCTCTTCACCGGATGGAAATAGGAAGCTACCCTTTGGGCCTATAAGAGTTTGAGTGCAGGTGACAGCTGTCATCCGGTTTGTTAACTCTGGTTTGGGGTGGGGGTAGGGGGTGGGAATCCTACACACATTTCCGATTTCAGCTGCACTTCCTCCGGCACTGGGGTGGGGGGGGAGGTTGGAGCACCCAGTGACTCAGGATGCCTTAGAAGGAAATAAAACCCAAAGCTTTTTATAGCTTGGTACTTCTCTTCCACTGCCCTCCGCCCCCTCCTAGGGAGTTGGGGGAGCCAGCCCACAGTAGAACCACACCCCAAAGCTGATGCAGTTGGCCAACTTCCCAACTCCTTGACAGTCTCTGAACTTGTTTTTTGTTGTTTTTTTTTAATGGCAATTTCCCTCCTAAGAATTATTTATGTTCTGTTGGTATCAGCAACCTTTGGAATGAGTGTGAACTGACACATTCAGACATGATTCAAATGTCACATCTTAAAAGTTTTGTTTTCATTTTTACAAAGACCAAAAGAAGCCTGGCAAGATGGATAATATTCTTTTTCTTTTCTTTTCTTTTCTTTCCTTTCCTTTTCTCTCTCTCTCTCTCTCTCTCTCTCTCTTTCTGTCTGTCTGTCTGTCTGTCTCTGTCTCTCTCTCTTCCTTCTTTCTATCTATCTTTTTTTTTGCCAGTCTTGATGCTTGAACTCAGGGCCTGGGCATTGTCCTGAGCTTCTTTTGCTCAAGACTAGCACTCTACCACTTGAGCCACAGTACCACTTCTGGCTTTTTCTGTGTATGTGGTACTGAGGAATCGAACCCAGGGCTTAATACATGCTAGGCAAGTATTTTACCACTAAGCTACATTCCCAGCCCTGGTAAGATGATTTCTTGAGCATCTTGTTACAACAGTATGTGTGCCAATACTAGGGCTTGAACTCAGGGCTTCATGTTCTCGCGTGGCTTTTTCACTCAAGGCTAACACACTACCACTTGAATCACTGGTCCACTTCTGGCATTTTGGTGATTAACTGGAGATAAGAATCTCATGGATTTGCCTGGGCTGGCCTTCTGGCTGTAATTCTCAGATCTCAGCCTCCTGAGTAGCTAGGATTACAGGCATGAGCCACTGGCTCAGGAGGCTGGCTTACAACGCAATCTTTTGGTTCTGGTTTTGTAGAAACATCTAGTTTGCCTTTAAACATTTCCTCCCCATTTTGAAGTATTCATAGACCTGGCCCTCTCTTATTTTTATTTTTGCCAGCCCTGAGGCTTGAACTCAGGGGCTGGGCACTGTCCCTGAGCTTCTTTTTGCTCAAGGCTAGCACTCCACCACTTGAGTCACAGCACCACTTCTGGCTTTTTCTGTGTATGTGTTACTGAGAAACTGAACCCAGGGCTTCATGCATGTTAGGCAAACACTCTACCACTGAGCCACATTCCTAGCCCTCTTATTTTTATTTTTGTAGTTCTGTTGCCTGAGCCCAAGACCTGGTGCATGCTAGGCAAGCACTCAATCACTGAGTTTTTCAGATAAGATCTGGCTATCTTTGTATGAGCTACCCTCAAATTTCTGACCCACTTGACCCTGCTTCCTGAGTGGCTAGGATTACAGGTATGAACCACCACACTTAGCTTCAAATGTCTTTTTTTGTTTGCTTGGCAGTATTGGAATTTGAACTCAATCCCTTATTTTGCTAGACAGACATTTGACTATAAGAACCATACTCCCAACCTTCATACTGTTCAAGTTGTGATTTTTCTCTTTAGCTATGAAATTTTATAATAAAGGACAGAGCTTCATCCCCGAGACTGATATCACGACCAAGATCTCAAATAGCAGCTTCTTTTCTTTCTTTTTTTGTTTTTTTGTTTGGTTGTAGGGCTTGTACTCGGCTTGGGCACTGTCCCTGTGCTCTTCAGCTCAAGGCGAGGCTCTACTGCTTGAGCCACTGGTTTTCCATAAGAGTCTCACGGACTTTCCTTCCCAGGCTGGCTTTGATCTCAGCCTCCTGAGTAGTTAGGATTACAGGCGTGAGCCACTGGCACCTGGTTGGCAGCTTCTTTTTAAAAAATGGGTTGGAAATGTAGCTTGGTGTTAGAGTGCATGAGGCTCTGGGTTCAATCTCTAAAACAACAATAAAGAAAATTAGTAATTATAAAATAAACAGCATGTCAATAATCCTAGCTACTCAGGATGCTGAGTTCTGAGGATTGTGGTTGAAAGCCAGCCCACTCAGGAAAGTCCCTATGAGTCTCTTACCTCCAATTAACCACTCAAAAACAGGGAGTGGAGCTGTGATTTAAAGGGTAGAGCACTAGCCTTGAGCAAAAGAGCTCAAGGACATCTTCCAGGCCCTGAGTTCAAGCCCTACAACAGACAAAATGGTAATAACAACAACAACAATAATAATAATATAGTTTGAGGCCTAAGTTTAAGCCCCAGTACTGGCATACACCAAAATAATACCATAGTTAAAATGTCCAGGTTAAATTTTGAAGGTTAAATTCCCTCTCATCTGTATCAGATGATTCTCAAACGTTTACTCCCAGTGACAAGAAGTTTGTCAACAGGTAGTCCTTTCTTGGTTTTACAAAGGTTTTTTGTGTGTTTTTTTTTTGAGCCTGAAAAAAACATGTTTATTGTATAAGATTTGTGATATGAAATCACCCACTAGCTTATAAACTATAGTTATCACTTTGTATTTCCTTCCAGCATTTTTCTTACCATATGGATATAGAGGAAAAATTTTGACATTAGATCTTTATGCATAATGTTTAAAAATGAAGAATAGGCCGGGCGCTGGTGGCTCACGCCTCTAATCCTAGCTACTCAGGAGGCTGAGATCTAAGGATCGAGGTTCAAAGCCAGCCCGGGCAGGAGAGACCGTGAGACTCCTATCTCCAATAAACCACCAGAAAACCGGAAGTGGCGCTGTAGCTCAAGTGGTAGAGTGCTCGCCTGGAACTGAGGAGCTGAGGGACAGCACCCAGGCCCAGAGTTCAAGCCCCACAACTGACCAAAAAAAAAAAAAAAAAGAATAGTCTCTAATATATACATATATTAAACATATATTATGATTTTCTCTGTATGCCTCCTTTTTCTTGAGATACAATTTATGTATCATAAATGTTTTTTGGTATAATCACAGACATTATCAATAGCTAGTTTGGGGGTATTTTCCTTTTTCTAGTGCTGGAGTTTGAACTCAGGGCCTTCTGTATGCGGGACAAGTGCTCTACCACTGAACGAAACCCCCAAGCACTTAATTTTATGGTATTTCCTCCATCCTTCCCCAAACCCTTATGCTCATTGATATTCATTCACCAACTCTCCAACCCCTACAGGTACTAATCTACTTCCTGTCTCCAAGGAGCTGTCTATACTGGATCTTATTTATACTATTTTATTGTCTTTTTGACTTTTTATAGTGAATATTTCTTCACCTACTTGAGTTCGTGAGCTTAATTTTTAGGAGTTGGCTATCTTACTACAGTATGGCTAGCTAACCAATACTCTGTTTCAGTGGGTCTCATTGTGAACACTTGCTTACCAGACTGGAATTGGCATCTCTGTTTCCAAGCATTGATTCTACTTCAGCTCCATGAGAACATCTAATCCTGCTTCCAACCAGCCAGCCTTCCTCTTTCTCACTTTCACACACTCCAAGTCACGTTTGGGCTTAATAGCATTCTTTTTTCCTTTTTTTTTTTGGGGGGGGTGTCCAGTCGTGGGGCCTGAACTCTGGGCCTAGGCACTGTCCCTCAGCTTTTCAGCTCAAGGCTAGCACCCTACCACTTGAGCCACAGCACCACTTCCAGCTTTTTTTTTTTTTAAATGCTTATGTGGTGCTGAGGAATCAAACCCAGGGCCTCATGCATGCAAGGCAAGCACTCTACCACTGAGCCACCTTCCCAGCCCTTCTTTTTTCCTTTTTATAAATTAAGAGGGACCAAAGGATACAGTGAAGCCATGCTCTGGTGGTTCCCACCTGTAGTCCTGGCTAGTCAAGAGGCTGAGATCTGAGAATCAAGGCTCAAAAAAAAAAAAACCAACCCCAGGCCCAAAACTCAGTGACTCTTATCTTCAATTAACCAGCAAAGAGCTGGACGTAGAGGTGTGGCTCAAGTGGTAGAGCCCTAGCCTTGAGAGAATAAGCAAATTGAGAGTATGAGGCCCTAAGTTCAAGTCAATGCCAGGACCCCCCCCACACACACACATACGATGTAGTAAAATGTACCCAGGTTCTGGGTTCAAATCCTGCCTTCCTTTATAGTATGACCTTTGATAAGTGCCCACTGTCTGTTTCAGTGTCTTCATTGGAGAATGGCCAACACTGTCACAGGGTGGCTGTAAGAGTAGGCATGGTGGTGGAATTTCCTAACACAGAGGCTAGTTTATGGAAGGTGCTTGGAGAAGAAAAAAATTGTAGAAGACAATGACCAGTTTGAGAGTCATTTTGGTTGGTTTGCTGTCAGCTCACATTGGTTCTTGGAACCTACTATTACCTTTCTTCCTTTAAGCACACATACACAGGATTAAACATCTATTTCTCATCTTCTTAGAAGAAACAATGACAGTCATCAGTCTATTTTTCTGGTGCCTGCTCCCCAGAACTTCTGGAATGCTTACTTACAAGTAAGATTAGTTAAGTAGAGAATTAAAACTCATAGAAGCCAGACCCTTTGCCAAGTCAGGTCTGGTATGTCCACACGGGCTACCCTACACCATCTGGGGCTTGGTAGTTGCTGGGAAGATAACCCCACCTCCCATTCTGGTTAAAGGCCACCCTCTTTGCCAGAAGCACCTGACCAATCAGGAGGGAAGTCAGAGGTTAGGTCCCTTTACCCTCTGTGAGTACCTACTTACTATGTCTGGGCAGAGGTTTGCCTCTCCCTGCTCCTCTTCATGGATTTTCATGGACCCATCAGAGTTGCACTGGTTCTTCAGGGGTTCTCCTGCTCCAGATAGGACCCCTAGCTCTCCAATGTGGCTGAACTGAGTCGAAACTTTTTTAACACCCTACCAAGTAGAGCCACCTGGTCACATTCACTTTGTCTCTTCTCTGCCCAAGTCTTGGAACTCCAACACAAAGATATGACTCAATTTCCTTCAATAGCCAAGATCTTCAGACCTCAATGTTTAGAGCAAAGACACCTTATAACACCTCAGAGGTGGCCAGTGCTAGGCAAAATCTCAGCAAGTTCTACTTTGAAGAGTTCTGAAGGGATCTTGGCCTGGATATGGGTGTTAAAAATTGGTAAATTCTTTCATTCATCCTTGTAAGTAACTATCTAGCCCTCCAGATCAGACTGCTCTTGCTTTTTTTTTTTTAAACTGAGAAACCAGGTGCTTGAAGGAAAAAAATGAGAGAATTGAATTCTCATCATTTGTTCTCAGATTTGATGTCTACAATGTTCAGAGCTCTGAATTAGAGGATTCCAGAGTAATAAAAAGCCCATTTTTATCTTTTGAGAATCTTTTTCAGTCTTTTGATAGAAAGTGCATTATTCAATCCAATTGCCAAGCAGTATGCCAATGGATAACCTACACCCGCTTAAATATACAAGAACAGATACAGACAGCATAAAAATGTATAAAGCAAGAATTGACAAATAGTAGAAAAACACATCCATCATTACAGAGATTTTAATATGGTTCTCTTGCTAATTGGAAAAGTGGACAGTAGAAGATTTGAATTACACAATTAACAAGTTTAACCTGGTCTGTATGCAGGAGAATGCAACTAGTAACTAGAGAAGTCATGTTAAAGATATTAGTTAAGGGCTGGGAATGTGGCTTAGTGGTAGAGTGCTTGCCTACCATGCTTGAAGCCCTGGTTTCGATTCCTCAGTACCACATACACAGAAAAAGCCAGAAGTGGCACTGTGGCTCAAGTAGTAGACTGCTAGCCTGGAGCAAAAGAAGCTTAGGACAATGCCCAGGCCCTGAGTTCAAACCCCAGGACTGGCATTAAAAAAAAAGATACTAATTAAGCATTAATCAACATTATTCAGTAATAATATATAAATTAGTGATATAAATAATTGTGATATTTACATAAAATTAATAGCAAGATAATAACAAGTAACATTAAATGGAGAATCAAAATTGGCTAAATATTATATTACAGGATAAATCTCAGTACATTAAAATTCTATATTATTTGTCAACTATGGAATGGGTAGGAATAATTAAAAAATAGAATTTTAATTTCCTTTCTTTTTTATTATTATTTTGCTAATGTCGCATTGAGGAATTGAATCCAGGGCCTCATGCATGCTTCACAAGCACTCTACCACTGAGCCACATTTCCAGTCCCAGAACTTTAATTTTCAAGATAAATGTGTGTGTGTGTGTGCGTGTGTGTGTGTGTGTGTGTGTGTGTGTGTTGCTCAGGACCAAACCCAGGGTTTTGCATATGCTGGAGAATCACTCTACCACTGAGCTACATCTCAGACTAGGGCTGAATTCATACACCAAAAAAATCACTTTTTTTTTTTTGCCAGTCCTGGGGCTTGAAAACAGGGCCTGGGCACTGTCCCTGAGCTTCTTTTGCTCAAGGCTAGCACTCTACCACTTGAACCACAGCACCACTTCCAGCTTTTTCTGTGTATGTGTTACTGAGGAATGGAACCCAAGGCTTCAGGCATGCTAGACAAACACTCTACCATGAAGCCACATTCCCCACCCCAACATAACCAATTTAAAGTGTGCAGTTTAGGGGCATTTGGTTCATTCACATGTTGTACAATCACCATCTCCACCAACTTCCAAAACATTTCATAATCCCAGAGATGATGATCCGATATTCATTAACGCTCACTCCCTGGGCCCCTTCTCTCCTGGTTACCTACCATCACTCTGCCTTTAGTCTCTGTGAATTTCCATGCTATGACAATTTCATAGCAGAGGAATCACGGGTATGCTTTTCATGTCATGCTTCCTTCACTTAGCGTGCTTCAATATTTATCCATATTCTAGCAGATATCAGCACCCTGCTCTTCATTGCTGACTCATAGTCTATTAATAGTATAGACCACATTTTGGTTATCCCTTTGTCAGCTGATGGATTTGTGTTGCTCCCCCATTTTGGCTTCCCTTGTTTTGGTCGGTGATGCAGGTATCCTAACAAGTCTTTCAATCAGCCAAGAACATGCTGAGCCAGTGAGTATGATTCCATCTATTCCAGGTGGGAAAATGTGTCAGCTTGCAGCCTGGGCTCCCCAAGCTCATTTCGCTATCTTTGGGGCAGGGCTAAGAGCCAGGTCACTGGCCTCATGATTCTTTGAGTCTTGACTGCCACTGGCTCCCTTCCCCTCCCTAACACAGGTTGGGCTTGTGAGGAAGCTTCCTGACATTTGTAACCTGGGCAGCAAGGCTGACAGGAGGCTGGTGCTTCCATACAGGTTTCCCTGACCCCTCACCTGCTGGGGTGGGCCTGGGGTCAGAGGCAGACCCTTCTTCCAACCCCCCTAGTCTTTGTTTGCCACAGTCCTCTTGGAAAGGTACGACTCTGTGGCCTTTCTTCCCACTGGGCACTGGGAAAGCAGATGTTAAGGTGACTAGGTCAGGCTCCCATGGGAAAGGTGAAGAACTGAGCCCCAACCAAGGTGGCAGGTAGAGAGGGTAGTGAGGCCGGGGTGGAATTCAAACCCTCTGACACCCAGCTGGCACCTCCCAACTGCCCCCCCTTGTGTCCAGTCTCCTGCTTGGTGGTCCCTCCCAGAGCGATGGTCAGATGACCAAACTGTGCCCCATGGCCAGTCGAGTCTGCTGTCCTCAGTCCCCATCAGAACATACTCATGGTGTGGCTCAGTCTCCCAGGTGCAGATGTGGAGTGCCCTCTTCTGACTGACCACCGACAAATCCATGGTGCCCTTTATTTCTCCTGCTGGGTGTCAGGAGGTCGTTAACCCAGCAAACATCCACATTGCAAGTCAGGCACCATGGGGCTCCACTGGCCTACCCTGCAGTAGCTGACTCCCTGGAGTTTGTCTACCGAGCAGCTCCTGGGCTATCTGAAGGCGTGTTGGAGGCCTAGAGCACTCAACTTGGAGCCCTGGGCCGAGGCCAAGTATTCCAGACTCTTCTTCCCACCTCTGTCCCCTGCCACAATCCTTCTCCTTTCTTGAACTTTGGGCAAAGGTTGTAGCTCAGTGGTAAAACTGGGTTCAATCTCTAGCATCTAAGAGAGAGACACTCCTTTCAGCCATGGCACACGGTGCTGAGCTCTGAGTCCTGTAGAGGTGGAGTCAATACAATGCTCATGCAGGCTCCAGCCTTCTTTCCAAATCCCAGGGTGTAAAATACCAGGGTGTGGGGGGGGCAGGGTGGTTTGTCACCCCTGGACCTTAGAGACCACTTGAGAAGCGATGGGAGCTGCCTTGGCATCTCTAGAAAATTGGAGAGTACAAAGAAAAGCAAGCTTACTAGTTACCATGGAAACTACAATTTAAAAGACTAAAACAATGCTTTAATAATCTCAAAAACCCTCCTTGTTGTTGTTTTTCTTCCTCTTAAAACATACACATGCAAATCCCATTGTACCCCATTAGTCTGATGAGAGACATGGCCTGGATGAGAAAAGGATTCAGGATTTGAGGGTGGTTATGTGGCTCATGGAATGTTCAGAATTAGTTTTAGGGGCTTAAGTCAAAATATGAATAAACATTTGAAATGCAAAAGATCTAAATCCTCTATGTAGCTGAAGATAAAAAAAAAGAAAGTAAAAGCTAGCTTTAGGATGGATTAAAGAGGGAGAAAATATGACAGTGGGGGAGGGGCTGGGAAAGGTAGGGGAGCCATTGTTTACCTTTGGGGCTCAAGCCCCACCTTGTCCTGGCCTCTCTCTCTTTCTGCAAGAGCTGAGAGATGAAGCCCAGAAACAAGATGTCCCCAGCTACTATGGGTGAGAGGGGTGACATTTTCTATTTTGTGAAGATGTGGAGTCCCTATCTGAATGCTGGGCCAGTACCTTCAAGTACAGGTCTTTCTACCTAAGGTGTCATATTGAACCCAGGACAGCTGCCCTTGTGGCCCATTGCTGGCAGGTGCCCTTAGCTGGCAGGATGAGTCTGTGAGATCTGTTTACCGCCTCCTCTTCTGGGAATTTTCTCCCTGAAGGACCTCAGGAAGTTTCAGTCCTATAGGCTCAGCCTTGTGTTTTGCCTAGGATTCTATCCCACTCTCTCTAGGAGAGACCTGATTGGTCACAGACCGGCTAAATGACAGGTAAGAGATCCAGTTAGAGCAAGTGACATACAATGGAGGTTGATTTGGAATTCTAAAAGGAACTTCCCTTTGGTCCGAGGGTTCTACATCCACACATTCCACCAACTACAGACATAGACTTCATTATTCCCTAAACAACAGAACAACTGTTTACATGACACTTACATTGCACTAGGATTATAAGTCATTAGGAGGTGGTTCCAGTGTTGGTTATATGTAGCCAAGTGTAGGTTATACACAAACACTGAGTTACACTAATTTTCAAGCAACTCGAGCATGGGATTTTGGTATCTGAGGGGATCCTGGAATGAACCCTGGCAGATGCCGGAGGATGGCTGTACTACTTTTAGAGTACCAGTGCAACTTAGCTAAGTATCTACTTACCTTGCCAGGCCCTCCTCCCTCTTCCAGGAAATCTGCCTTTGAAATCTCCTCCCACATAGTGCCCAGTCTCTTACCAGGTACTGACAAAATACACCTGGCTCCATGGGTGATCTATGAACTCCAATGGTCCTCCCTTAAATAGCTCCCTATCACTTAGTTCTGTTCATGGAGACATTTTCAGCCAAGGGGCTTTGCTGAATGCCCCACCTTTCTCTGTTCAGACAAGAAATGCCATAGTCCTCTGTGTGTGTGTGTGTGTGTGTGTGTGTATGTGTCTATACTGGGGCTTGAATTCAGAACCTCCTGCTTTAGCTTTTTCTCTCAAAGCTGTCACTCTACCACTTGAGCTACACCTCTACTTCTGGCTCTTTGCTAGCTCATTAGAGATAGAGTCTCATGAGTTTGTCTGTCCTGGCTGGCTTTGAATCTGGATCCTTAGATCACAGCCTCCTGAGTTGCTAGGATTATAGACACAAGCCACTGGGACCTGGCACAATGATTCTTTTTTAATCCATATTTTCTTATTTGATCCCCAAAGATTCCTGTGAGATCGAAGAGCTCAGTCCCTCTGTAAAATCAGGGCCTGGACACTCGAATGCGTTCAGTGATTGGTCCAGTATCATGTTGGCTTGCACTAGCAGACCTCAAATCCAGGTCTTTCTATGTTACCTGTGTTCAGATGGGCCTAAGCCTAGGAACACACCTATCAACTAGCTGGCATTTTCTGTTGGGGACCCCATGGGCCAGTTACTAGGTGGGTATGGATTCTTAGCAGTCTGAGGCGGGCTAGCCTCATCCTGGCCCTGTCACATCCCAAGAGCCTAACCAAGGGGCTGTGCCTCCCCAGCAGAGCGTATAAATTCATGGAAATGTTTCACAAGGGCGTTTTTCCTCTGCTGGCCTCCATTTCCTTGAAAAACACAGACTTGGAGGTAAACAGTCATGCTGCTACAAGGGAACAAGTCCAGACTTCCTTCCACATCCCCCGCCCGACAGCTCTGCTTCCTCCATCCTTCCTCCCTACGCAGGGCCAGTGGCCTCAAAGAGGCCTGAGAAGGTGGAGCTCCAAGGGCAAAGGGGGATCATAGAGACCAGCCACAGAAGCCTTAGAAGCTTCTGCCATCCCATCAGCCAAAGACCCCAAGTGTCTCCTGTCTTCCAACCCACAGTTAGGGCCTGATGGCCCAGAGACATAAAGCCGGAGGCTGAGGCGTGGGGTGGGGAGTGTTGCAGATGGGAGGGAGGGATGCTTTCTGCAAGACGTGGAGACTGCATTGAAGCAGGGAAAAGAAGTCACTGGCCTGAACTATGCTTTTTTTTTTTTTTCTTTTTTTCTCTTAGATACTGGAATTTGCCTGGAAACTGTCATCAGCTCAATTTTCAACTTCTTACAATACCCTGTAAGGAAAGTTTGTAAAATATTCCAAACTGCAGAGGGCAAAATGAGAGGAATTACTGTTTAGTTTATTCCTGCAAAAGGCTTCAAAAATATTTTCTATTCAATGTTTGAAGTCCTCCCCCCATCTGATGGGGAGACATCTTTCCGGTGATCTGGGGTGCAGACTAGAGGAAAGCGGAGGTGGAGTGAGCAGCCTACAAGATAGTTTTTGGATGTGGGACTCTGTGCTGAAATTCTTTATCCCTGGGTCTGAAGTTCTGAGTCAGGCCCTTACATAGCCTCAGAGGTGGAAGGGCTTGCCCATCCACCGATATCAAGGCCATGGGACTCTTTTTGACCAATGGCAAGTGCAAAGAAGTGGTAACATGGCCAGTTCTCAGACTAAGCCATAAGAGACTGTTTCTTTTTCTCTCCTTTGTATTTTGGCTGTGTTCGTGAGGGGCACTTCCTGACTCCAGAGTGGACACTCATTGGGAAAAGATTCATTTTGCTGACCTGGCTGTGTTAATTCTCTGGGTTTTTGGGTAGTTTGTTACACAGCATATTGTGGCAATAGCTGACTGATGCAAAGACTTAGAAGTCTTATAGATAGCAGACAATTAATGATGACATCATCCTTCCAATCTTATCTCTTCTTCTCCTTTGGGGCCTAGCACTATATTAGGCTTCAAAGAAAAACCGTAAAACAAAAATCACCATAAGAAGAATAATAATAGCCACTTACAGGGTTTGAAGAATTATGCTTAGCTAATTGTATACTTGTTTTATTTGTCCAATGTTCCTGTGAAGAAACAGACTTTGTGATTGTCAACAACCTGTTCCAGACCATATGGTGGTAAAGATCCAGTTCCTGCCCCCAGCAAGGTTGCCATCTAGCACAGAAGCACATCTGAGTAGCACACACTGGTGCATGTCTGTCTGTACCACTGGGCTGACAATCATCATTGTCCAACTCTCACCTCTATAACAAGGTAGCAGAAGGCAGACTGGTTTTTTTTTTTTTTTTTTGTTGGTCGTGGGCCCTGAACTCTGGGCCTGGGCACTGTCCCTCAGCTCTTCAGCCTTACCACTTGAGCCATAGTGCCACTTCCAGCTTTTTCTGCTTATGAGGTGCTAAGGAATTGAGCCCAGGGCTCATGCATGCAAGGCAAGCACTCTACCACTGAGCCACCTTCCCAGCCCCAGACTGGTGGTTTTGGCCAGAGGATCTGTCTTGCTCCCAGCTGCAGGCAGAATCTTATGAGCTGAGGATGTTGGGAATCTAGGGGACAGGAAGGTTATGATCTAACACCAACTGCACTAGGACAAACAGACCAGGAATCCCACACAGGCTTGGGGAACTCACCCTCTCAGTTATAAAGCTTAAAGCTGGGCTACCTCTTTTACAGACAGGTTGTGTGACCTTGGGTCTGCTCCTGGCCTCAACTGGACCACCATTTTCTAAGCTTGGATGATCTTTCTGGTGGCTCCCACTGAAGAGATGTTAGAGCCCCAGTCCTTGCTTTGGGAGGAGATGTTCTGTCTTTCTCTTTCTTCTCCTCACCTGCAAGGTGGAAGGAGAGTGGGGAGGCTGGGGCCAAGTAGACATGTCCTATTAACAGTTGTGTTCAAAGCAGTGCTAGTGTGTCTTTCTGTATCTCCCTTGGGAAGCTGTGTTTGCTCTCTTTGCGTAGACACCACGTTTATTATGGCTCTTTCTCTTGAAAACTGAGCTGGCAATGAAGACCGTGGACCAGGATTTGAGCTCCAGTCTTTTGTTTTTAAGTGTGTTGTGGGGTTGGAGGTGGTGTTTGTGGCTGGGCTTAACTTTTCAAAGGGCTACATTTACACTTATATTTACATTTCACAACACTACATTTATCCAACAACAGTCAGAAGCCAGGCATGTGTATTGTCTCGGTTTTCACAATAATTATGGGATGTGATTGCTAAGATTTAAATTTTACAAATGAGAAAATTGAGACCTCCTAAAGAGTACCCATGGGGCTGTCTCTAGCTTATGGTTTTCTCTTAGCTTCCCCCTCCCTCTCCCCCCACCTCCCCACAGCTGTTCATGGCTGTGTGGGCAAGTTCTGAACTTCTCTGAGCCTGTTTCCTTATCTATACAACAGGCATAAGAAATCCTTCTGGCAGGGGCTGGGAAGGTGGCTCAGTGGTAGAGCGCTTGCCTTGCATGTATGAGGCCCTGGGTTCGATTCCTCAGCACCACATAAGCAGAAAAAAAAAAGCTGGAAGTGGCCCACGCTATGGCTCAAGTGGTAGAGCGCTGGCCTTGAG
>NW_012267218.1:10828705-10833589 GCF_000151885.1 Dipodomys ordii | reverse complement strand
TTTCTGGTGGTTTATTGGAGATAGGAGTCTCACGGTCTCTCCTGCCCGGGCTGGCTTTGAACCTCGATCCTCAGATCTCAGCCTCCTGAGTAGCTAGGATTACAGGCGTGAGCCACCAGCGCCCGGCTTCCCCTAGAGTTTCTATATAAATTTGAGTGCTATTAAAAAAGAGGTAAATGCTAGACAGTCAATACAAATGTCATTTTGTTTATCCTTTCTTGTATTAGTCAAAGTTCCATTACTATGGCAAAATACCTGAGATATTCCACTTAGAAAGACGAAAAGATTAGTTCATGGTTTCAGCCTTTAATGATTGCTTTTAGGTCTGTGCTAAATCAGTACATCAAGAAAGCCAGACTCACCTCATGGTAGCAGAAAGAGAGAGAGAGAGAGAGACACACACACACACACACATACACACACACGAGAGAGAGAGAGAGACAGACAGACACACAGACACACAGACAGACACACAGACACACAGACAGACACACAGACAGACAGACATAGAAAGAAACACAGAAAGAGATAGAGACAGAGAGAGGGAGAGGGAGGGAGAAGGGAGAGAGAGAAGGGGAAGGAGAGAAAGGGAGAGTAAGGAGACAGAGGGAGAGTGAGGGAGAGAGAGGGAGACAGAGGTAGACTGAGATCCCAAGATCCTTTTCTACAGTAAGCCTCTAGTCATGTAAGGCTCCACCTCCTAAAGGCTCCATGGCCTCCCAGCCTTTGGGTGATATTCTAGACCCACACTGTCATTGTAAATGTCTTCTGCTTCATTTAGTAGACTCATCCATGGCTTAATGACGATGTGTTCTTGCTCCTTGGGCCACAACGAACAAAACAACATGAAATTAAATCAAGCCCAAGAGACGATGATGCAATTTAGATTTATGGTAAACACGGGCTATACGAGGCTGCTGCCAGCCTTGCTTGGCAGAACTGTTGTACAGTTAACGTCTTTTAATCAGTAGGAATACTCTCTACATGAACAATGGAAGGCATAGCACAGTAAAAGCAGGAACGCACTCGTATGTGCTGTCCTTGTATGTGACTGATCTTGTGGCACGTTTGTAGATGCCAGCATTACCACAAGTGTGTGGAATGACTCATTCTGCATCTGACTCTACTTATGTCACCAGGCCATGGAAAGTCTCTCGGTCCCTTGCCATCTTTTTTTGGTGCCAGTCCTAGGGCTTGGAATCGAGGGTTGGATACTGTTTCTTAGCTTTTTTCACTCATGACTAGAGCTCTACCACTTGAGTCACAGTTCTACTTTTGGCTATTTGGAGATAAAAGTCTTATGAACTCGTCTGTCAGGCTGTCTTCAAAACCAGGATCCTCAGAATTTAGCCTCCTGAGTAGCCAGGATTATCGGCGTAAGCCACTGGTGCCTGGCTATCTCCCTTGTTATCTTTTGGGTCCACAATCACACATGTATTCTGCTGCTGACTGAAGTATCAGTGTGCAGCCAGTACGTGTTTGGATCTGAGTAAGGATGGTGGCAAAAGAAACCGTAAATGTAGGTGGGACATATCATCTCTCAGCTCCACGGAGAGCCAGCTCCTTGAGAGCAGCAGTGATTTTCTGAATTTCTTCTTCCACACCACGTTGGTTTTTTTTCCTGATAGGTTCTAGCTCAGGAGGCTGAAACAAAATAAAACAAAAAACCAAGTCACCTATAAAACCATGGCATTTTATAGTGGCTAGATGTCTCACCTGACTCCCGGCTCGTGGCTGGAGAATCTTTCAGGCCCCCAACTTCATGCCAGGACTTGTCAAGTTTTAAGAAGCACTTTCACACAGTTTCCAACAGGCCTGGACCAATTTCCTCCTATCGTGTTAAGGGATCTCTATGGATGCAGTCATAACCTTCCACATCCCTGGGGGTTGAGGGTAGTTGCAGCTGGGTTGAGACTGGGCAGGAGGGGGCTTCTTAGCTCAAGAATGGAGGTGGTGGGGTGGAAAACTATGCCACCTGGCTGTCTCACACCTGTAGTCCTAGTTACTCGTGGCTGAGATCTGAGGATGGCAGCTTGAAGCCAGTGGGGCAGGAAAGCTTGTGAAACTCTATTCTCCCTTTAACCACCAAGAAAAGCCAGAAGTAGAGCTGTGGCCCAAGTGGTACAGTGCCAGGCTTGAGCAACAAAGCTCATTTACAACAACCAGGCTTTGAATTCAAGTCCTAGAGCCAGAAAACACACACACACACACACACACACACACACTTGTGTTAGCAGAGCTCAAGGTGTGGGAATGGAGCCTGGAAAGTTCAGAAACACTATCAAAATATATGGGGCGGGGACAAGATGGTGACTAAGGCTTGTGTTGGTCTGGTCTGGGGAAAATCTTCAGGGGTGCTCATCGCTGATCCCTTGACCCCCTTCTAGAATGGCATGGTAATCTCCCCAGAAATGCCCACTCTTCTAGCTCATGGCTGGAATCCAGGGAGCCCTCATGATGTGTGGGGGACTGCACTAAGCACTCCACGTACCCGCTTATTGGAGACTCACAACAGCTCTGCCTGTTATACTGGTGTTATTTTATCACAAATGGGAAGAGTAGTGTGTCCTTTTGATGGTTGGGGAAACTGAGGCACAGGGAGATTGCACAACATATTTGAAGATACTCGACGGTGGAACCAGGATTTGAACACTGGCTGTCCAATATATATATATATATATATATATATATTTATATATATATATATATATATATTTTTTTGTCGGTCGTGGGGCTTGAACTCTGGGCCTGGGCGCTGTCCCTCTCCCTCAGCTCTTCAGCTCAAGGCGAGCGCTCTACCACTTGAGTTACAGCGCCACTTCCGGTTTTCTGGTGGTTTATTGGAGATAGGAGTCTCACGGTCTTTCTTGCCCGGGCTGGCTTTGAACCTCGATCCTCAGATCTCAGCCTCCTGAGTAGCTAGGATTACAGGCGTGAGCCACCAGCGCCCAGCTGTCCAATATATTTTTATATTTTTCTTTTACTTTCTTTCTTTTTGGAGAAAGGTGAAGAGCCAAGAAGATAGGACAGGGTACGACCTGAGGTCTTTCTTGCTGTGTGTTGATGAGGAATAGCTGAAGGTCTTCTTTTCTTACTAACTTCATTGCAGTCTGGGGTTACCCAGGGCAATTGAACAAATCTTACTTAGAAAAAAAATCAAGCAGCTTTACAAAAGACAAGCCTGCGAGGCTAACCCGCTTTCCTTCGTGGAGATCATGAGATCACGAGAGAACTGCCAGCCCTGGGGCCACATCCTGCCCGTGGTTTGTGGAGCTCTGCTGTGAGCCCGGGGCCCTTGGAGCTATGCTGTGCTCTGTCCACTTTGAACCAAGAATGTTCTGCTGGCCACGTTACCAGGCTGGCTGAGCTGACCTTACCCTTTGAGCACTCACTCAAACTCCAGGGTGGAGTCTGCCTTGTATCCACAGTCAGAAAGGCCAGGGGAGGGGTTCAGAGCTGGGTTTCACCCATCCTTTCTCAAGGGCAATCCTGGGCTATTGACCTGCGCAGTTCACCTACAGAGTTGGGTGTCCAAGGCGCTCATTGGCCTAAACTGGGTGCCTGCTTAGAAAAGAAAAATGGAATTAAAGGATGGATGGTCATTATGGGAAATAAAGCCAGAAGTCTGAGGGAGAAGGGGTTGGCTCCAGGTTTGGAGTGGAGCTCTGAGTAATAGAATCAGGGAATTTCTAGGGTGGCCCTTCTCTGGACAGAGAATCAACTTGAGGCTTGGACTAGCTTGCCTAAGTTCTCATCTCTGGAAAGGTGGTGTTGAAACTCCTGAAGCCAAGGCTAGTGCTAGCTCCACCCTGGCTCTTCTATCAGCACCCAGAAGACCCTGACTGCAAAGCCAACAAACATGAGACACAAGAATGAGCTTGTCCCATCTCTTTGCAAGATCAGTCTTCCTTTCTCTACCCAGTCAGGTGTCCCCCAGCGCTATCTTCCCCACCCAGGAAGCTCCCCAGATCAGTACCCCCCTCGTCAGGCAGATCTGGGTCAGGTCCTGGCTTTTTGCCTCTTCACCCCTCCGTGCCTCAGTATTCTTTTTTTTTTGGGTCCGGTCGTGAGCCTGAACTCTGGGCCTGGGCGCTGTCCCTCAGCTCTTCAGCTCAAGGCTAGCGCTCTACCACTTGAGCCACAGCACCACTTCCGGCTTTTTTCTTTTTGCTTATGTGGTGCTGAGGAATCAAACCCAGGGCCTCATGCATGCAAGGCAAGCGCTCTACCACTGAGCCACCTTCCCAGCCCCTATGCCTCAGTATTCTTATCTGCATATTGGGGTGATGGATCAGGACTACCTCATAGATTTAGGGGGTGGGGTCAGGGCCTTTAGAGTGGTCCCTTCCAGGCCCTTCCACTGGGGCTTCAGCTCCTCTTGAGAGAAGGGAAAGCAAATTCCATTCCCATCCTTGTGCTCTCCTTCTCCCTTTTCTTTTTCTTTTTGCCAGTAATGGAGGTTGGCCTGGGTGCTGTCCCTGTGCTTCTTTGCTCAAGGCTAGCACTTTACCATTGGAGCCACAGGCTCTACTTCCAGCTTTTTGTAGTAAATTGGAGATAAGACTCTCATGGACATTTCCTGCGTAGGCTGGCTTTGAACCATGATCCTCAGATCTCAGCTTCCTGAGTAGCTAGGATTACAGGCATGAGCCATAGGTGTCTGACAACTCTGGGTGGTTTTTTTTTTTTTATTGAATGACATCTATGTCTATATCTATGGGTTTTTTTTTTTTTTTTTTTTTTTTTGCTTATGTGGTGCTGAGGAATAGAACCCAGGGCCTCATGCATGCAAGGCAAGCGCTCTACCACTTGAGCTACAGCGCCACTTCCGGCTTTCTGGTGGTTTATTGGAGATAGGAGTCTCACGGTCTCTCCTGCCCGGGC
>NW_012267218.1:10822736-10828460 GCF_000151885.1 Dipodomys ordii | reverse complement strand
TTTTTTTTTTTTTTGCTTATGTGGTGCTGAGGAATAGAACCCAGGGCCTCATGCATGCAAGGCAAGCGCTCTACCACTGAGCCACCTTCCCAGCCCTATATCTATGTTTTGTTTGAGTGATGTATACGGTGTTTTGAGTGAGATATATGTGGCATATAGGTCTCAGTCAAATGTAAGTCCTGCACAGCTCCCGGGCTGGTGAGGGCTTACCATTTCTCCTTGATGTCTATTGCAGGCAAGCAGGCAGTGAGTACTAGAAGCTTTATTTCTGTAAAATTACTCCCTCTGCGCCCCTCCTCCCCCGGCCCAAGCACCGGACTGTCTGCTCCTAACTCTCCTAAGATTTGCTGTCCCCAAACAGGAAGCGTCACTGCACTGCTCGAGAGGTGATGGAGAGGGGGTGTTTGGAACCCGGGGCTCTAAGTTTGGAACAGGCAGCAGCTGGCAGCCGCCAGTCCCCGGATCTAATCAGATTGGGGCCAGGCCTCCCAGCTCGGTCCTCAGCCCAGAGTCTCTCAGAACCCCATTCCCATACCCATCACCTTCTGCAGAAAAATTTCCAGCAGCACCAGACCGGAGCCTGGAGGCCAGGCAGCCAATGACGGCGGATGCAGAGTATTATTACATCATCACCGTGGGCTCTCATTGGCTGGAATCTCAACCCCCAATCTGCATCCCAGTCTGGTCTGTGGATGTGCAGGGCACAGCCTAGGGCCAGACCAGGCGGAGGTCAAGCTCGGCTGGTAATTAGGAGGGAGGCATGGAGCCAGATATCAGCATTCTCAGCTGTCATCCTCTACAGCCACCCCAGGACAGAAACCAACCACACCCAGCCAGCCCGGGAGGCTGGCTCAGGTGCTGCACAGTTCCTGTGCACAATCCCCCCCCACACCATATCCAATGCAAGGCTGCAGCCCTGGGGTGCAGGAACCTGCTCCTTTTCAGCCCCAAAGCCTGGCTGCCAGTGGACACTGGAATAACAGCTAATGTCAATGGAGGGTTTCCCTTGCTGTTATAATTGTTTAGAGATATCCTGATATAGAGGCTGGGCGAGGAGGAGCCAACATGGCCTACTATGGTGTACCATACCCAAGGCCACCAAACTGGGGTAAGGGGTGGGGATCCAGGCTTGGCCCCCAGCAGGCTGGGTGCAAAGCCCTTAATGATGCCTTGGGAACTAAACCTCATCAACATGCCAGGTCTGAATCTGCAGCCTGATGGACAGCTTCCCAGCTGGGAGTCATAGGCCATTCTAAGAATCGGTCTTCAGACAGCCCTGGAGATGGTGGGGGGAAAGCTGTTGTTGGGATTCCATGAGTTTAGTCCTGATGTGTCTGAAAGAATCATAGCTCTCCTGAGCTCCCCCCACCCTCTTTCTTGGATGGTACATAACTAAGTCACAGAAAGCTTGCTCCTCCACTGTGCCATGTTGCTGCCTCATTCTGTCTTCTTCCCTGTCACCCCCCCCCCCACCAAGGTGGAAGTTTCTGGTACATGGATTTCAGCTCTGTATACAAAAGAACTTTATTTTGTTCTGGGGAGTATTGGGGTTTGAACTCAGGGCCTCAGACTCATGTACTCTACAGGTTTCCAACCCTTTTGGGCATTGGTTGTTTTTCATATAGAGTTTCATTCTTTTTGCCCATGGCTGACCTTGGATCTTGACATTCCTATCTATACTTTCCCAGTAGCTAGGATTATGGGCATGAATGACTATACCTCATTTAATTGTTGAGATATGGAACTATGATCTCTCTCTCTTTCTCTCTCTCTCTCTCTCTCCCCTTTCTCTTCTCTTTCTCTCTCCGTCTTTCTGGCAGTGTGAGGGTTTGAACTCAGGACCTCTTGCTTTCACTTGGCTTTTTCACTCACAGATGTGCTCTACCACTTGAGCCATGCCTCTATTTCTGGCTTTTATGCTGGTTAATTGAAGATTAAAGTCTCTCCGATTTGTCTTCCTGGGCTGCCTCCGAACCTTGATCCTCAGATAAGCCACTGGAGCCTGGCCATTTCAGCTTTTTAAGAAAGAACTGTGAATGAGCTGTCATTTGACTGTGAGCCCCCTGTCTGCAGAAACAGACAAGGGAACTCAGGCCTCTGACACTGACCTCTGCAAGACCTTATACTGTGCGGTAAGCTGGAGGCACAGAGGAGAATGAGCAGTGGGGAACCAGTGCTGTTGCAGATAACAGTAGTGATGCCGGACAAGTGGCAGCCTGGGCACCTGGGAGCACAGGCAGGGGTCCTGAAGGACAAGGGCGCAGAGGTGTAGGAGGACCAGAAGGCCTGGGAAGAGGACTGCATTCCTTTGCATTCAAGTTATAGTTTCTGATATAGAAGGGCATACTGCAGGAAAAACAAGTAAGTAGCAATTGGGGACAGGACTGGAGGACGTAAAAAGAAAATGCAATGTGGCCTTCACTATGGGTAGGGAGAGAAGCTTCTGGGGAAACTTCCTCCCCACCCCCACCCCAGCAGAGTTCTAAGAGGGGCCTGGACCTTGCCCCCTCTTGACAGGTCTATCAGCAAGCTCCATTCCTCCTTTCCCCTCCCCCAGCACAGCCTGTCCATTCTGGTCCACGGAGCTCCAGAAGGAGGTTCTGAGAGCTGCGTATCCTAGCAACCTAGCAACCTGGGAGGCTGGCATCCGCAGGGCTAGGCTCAGATTCAAGGCTCTTTCTAATTCCCCAGCCTTCCTCTGTGGTGAGCCTTCCTGCAGGGATGTGGGGGAGGAGGAGGAAGGAGAGGAAGGGTGCGGGCGGCCTGGGTTAGATCTTTCCAACAACACAGCCAGAGATGGGAGTGAGGGAAGTGCAGTGGGGTCCCTTAGCTGAACACTCCACCTGCCTGTCACCAGGCCAATTAATATCCACTTAGAATATAATGAGTCTAGGTAGTGATTGTCAGTGACTGCTAACATCCGAGATAGACCTTGGACACTATGTTCCTTCTGATGAAAGATCACAACCTGTTCTCAAACAAGCGCACAAACCTGAATCAGATCAAGCAAGTAACCTCAGCGACATGACTTACAGGGAAGCCGGGGAGGCATAAAGGAAGAGATAATACAATAGCATGTTAGTGGGTTTAAACCACACGGTGGGGCCATGGCCAGATTTTCCACAGACAAAATAAGTGCCAGTTTTCATCAGCCAAAAATAAAAAACTAAAGATGAGAGGGGAAAACATAGGAGGAATTTATAAATTTACAAAAGCTGAAGAGAAATATCCAATCAATGATCACACATGGAGTTAATTGGGATCCTGATTCTTAACCAATTAAAAATCAACCATGATGAGAAAAGCTAAAAACATTCATGAGACAAAATTGAGGAAATCTGAGCACAGAACTGGGTATTTAGTGATATTCAAGGGGCTATAAAAGGTATGGGGGATAACATTGAAGGTTTCAAACTGAAATATCTAGGAATACATTGCATATTGTCTTTGATGTGCTTCCTGATAATCCACACAAAGGAGTGAATACAGGATTGAATGACATGAAATCAGTCCTGAGTCATACAAAATTACTGATATGGAACTGTTGTTGTTTGTTTTTATGCTTGTACTGGGGATTGAACTCAGGGCTTTGTATTCTCAGCATTTTTTGCTCATATTTTTTGTTGAGCCACTTGAACCACACCTCCAATTCTGTTGTTTTTTTTTGCTGGCTAATTGGAGATAAGTGTCTCTTGAATTTGTTTACCCAGCTTAGCTTTGAATGGTAAACCCCACATCTCAGCCTCCTGAGTAGATAGGATTATAGATATAATTGATACAGGACTATTTTTGACATTTAAAGCAGCAATCCTTTGGTATATGTTTGACATTTTTTTTTTTTTGGTTGGCCGTGGGGCTTGAACTCTGGGCGCTGTCCCTCAGCTCTTCAGCTCAAGGCGAGCGCTCTACCACTTGAGCTACGGTGCCACTTCCGGTTTTCTGGTGGTTTATTGGAGATAGGAGTCTCACGGTCTCTCCTGCCTGGGCTGGCTTATGAACCGCGATCCTCAGATCTCAGCCTCCTGAGTAGCTAGGATTACAGTCGTGAGCCACCTGCACCCAGCTCCAGATTTTTTTTTTTTTGGTCAATGATAGGGCTTGAACTCTGGGCTTGGGCACTGTCCCTGAGCTCTTCAGCTCAAGGTGAGCGCTCTACCGCTTGAGCCACAGAGCCACTTTTGTTTTTCTAGTGGTTTTTATTGGAGTTAAGAGTCTCACGGACTTTCCTGCCTGGGCTGGCTTTGAACCACAATCCTCAGATCTTAGCCTCCTGAGTAGCTAGGATTACAGGCATGAGCCACTGGTGCCCTGCTCAGATTTTTTTTTTTTTACTGGTTAATTGGAGATAAGAATCTCATGGATTTTTCTGCCTGGACTGACTTTGAACTGCAATCCTCAGATCTGAGTATCTAGGATTACAGGGGTGAGCCACTGGTACTTGGCTAGTTCTGATTTTATTCTTCCCTGTTGTATCAGGAGCCAGCAGTGGACTTGATGGAGTGGGTGATGTCATCTTTACCCCATGGGCGGGGAGAGTCCAAGAATTACAATCCCAGTAGCTGACCCGGCCTGGCAGCCATCTTTCGGCTGATGATGCATTGACCTCCATTCCCCAGAGGTCTGATTTGGGAGCATCCTCCTGGGCTAGGTGCTCCTCTGGCATGTTTACTCACACTCAGTATTTCTAGCTGATGAGGTCTCAAAGGATTTCGCAACTGATATCCCAGACTCTTAGGGACCATTTACTATTAGGCAAGCACTGATTCAGGTGTTTACTCATTGACTCTTCCTAATAGCCCTGTGGAATCTGTGAAAACCATACCCATGTTTTATAGAAAGCTGAAGGGTAGAGATGATCAGGCCACTTGCTTCCCTGTCCCTTGGCTATGGTGGGCTAGTGTCCAGGCCCGGGCTCCCATGTTCCAACACTGTTGGTTGATTTCCTATTGCTCATCCTTGGTGGTCCAGTGGCTTGCCTGGACCCTGTGATCTGGAAGGCTCAGACCGAAGGGACCTGCTTTCCTTGTTGAAAGCCAGGATGTAGCAGGGCAAGCCTCATTGGCCAAGGATATTCCCTGTCATTGCTCGCTTTCTAGACATTAGTAGCCAATGATACTTGGGCAGCCCAGTGTCCCTGGATGGAGAAGTACATTTTGTCCTCTGTGAGGCCATGGTAAAAGCAGGAGCAAGCTTCCTTATCCAACCAGAAGCAGTGGCTTGAGTTCACAGGGGCCAGGTCATCTAGAAGGGCCTGCACGGAAGATAGGGATGGAACTGTGAAGAGTCACAGTTCTGCCTTTTATAGCAGACAACAAATAAACCTTTTTTATTATGAAAACCCCAAATATACAGTAACATCAAGAGTCTGTCATGAACTCCCACTAAGTTATCACTTAGATTTCACATTCCACAAGCTCTGCTTCATTTATCAGACACAATACCATCCTTACTTCCAAATTAACATTTAATTGCTTAATGGCTAGTAAATTCAATGACCCCATTATCTCCAAAAACCCCTTCTGTCACTGTTTGAATCAATATTCAATAAGGTCCACGCACTGTCTTTGCAGTGTTATAGACTCTTTTATACTGTTACAGAGTTTTTGAGATGTATAGACTCTCTCTTTTTTTTTTTTTTTTTGGTCGTGGGGTTGAACTCTGGGCTTGGGTGCTGTCCCTGTGCTCTTCAGCTCAAGGTGAGCACTCTACCACTTGAGCCACAGT
>NW_012267218.1:10799706-10822686 GCF_000151885.1 Dipodomys ordii | reverse complement strand
TCTTCAGCTCAAGGTGAGCACTCTACCACTTGAGCCACAGTACCACTTCCAGTTTTCTAGTGGTTTATTGGAGATAAGAGTCTCATGGACTTTCCTGCCCGGGCTGGCTTTGAACCACGATTCTCAGATCTCAGCCTCCTGAGTAGCTGGGATTACAGGTGTGAACCTCTGGCGCCCGGTTGTATAGTCTCTCTTAAGACTCTCTTGAGAGTCTATAGACAGAGCCGATCTAGTCAGTGTGGAGCCAAAACAGTGATAATCTCATGATGTTAGGCAACTTTCTGGAATGGTGACCAAGTAGCTGAGATGCTCTACTTGAAAGGAAGGAAGATTTGAGCTCATGGTCTCAGAAGTTTTAGTCCATGGTTGTGTGGCCCTGCTGCTGTGGACCTGTGGCAATGGTAGAACATTATGGCAGGAATCATGAGACTGAGGAGCCTGCTCACCTCATGGTAGCTGGGAAGAAAAGAAAGAGAAGGGCTTCAGGTGCCAACACGCCCTTAAGGGGCACATCCCCAATGGCCTAACTTCCTTCCACCAGGCCACGCCTCCTAAAGTTTCCACCACTGCCCCAAAGCAGCACCACTCTGGAGACCAGGCTTTCAACATATGGCCTTGGGGAGACAGTCCAGATGCAAACTATAGCAGCAAGACTCCTGCTTTTATTAGCTCCAGTCCTTCTGTAAAGGGAACTTTTTTTTTCACATACATGGCTTGTTTATTCCAAAGCTATGATAAAAGCTTAATTCATTCCTCTACAGAGGAAGAAAGAATCATCCTGTGGTTTTGCTTTGTGACAGAGTCTCCCTATGTAGTCCAGGCTGACTTTGAACTCTCCACCCTCTCACCTCATCCTTCCAAGTGCAGGGACTGCAGCAGATCTCTCTCTCTACCATGCTTGGCTGAATGCTTTTTCAAAAGTACTGTGATAACCAGTAGAATTTAAAAACATACCTGAAATGTTCCCATCTATTGCATTCATTATTCTAATTGACAAATAACGTTCCTTGTCTTTGGTTAGTGGGCATTCACTCAAGTTGCTTCTTGTGTCCTTTTGTCATCAACCCTGCTGTTCCACGACACAGGTGGTTTCAGGGACAAGATGATCTAGGCTCATCCTGCATGTGCTTTGCTCCAGTCCTAAAATCAGCTACTTCTCTAGTGAACTCTAGGCTTTTGTATGAGAAGTGACACTTAGAGATGGATGCTAAATATTCTTATTACTATTCGACTTTTATTGGCTCCAAGATGGCTGAGTGGACAATGCCAAGGAAAAGTTAGGAAAAGGAAAATAAGCTTTGATGGCTACTGACATTTCACATCAATTATAGAGTCTAGGGTAAAGTTTTAACTTTCAACTTCGTATTTGTATTTCGTTTCTCTAATTCCATAAATACTATGTGTGTCTCCCTCTCTGTCCCATTCATCTATCATCTCATCCAACTGTTATCCATCCATACATTTATGTATGCATCCGTCTGTGAACCTGTCTATGCATCGCCCCATGCATGCATGTCTCCACCCATGCACTCATGCATGCATCCATATCCACTCACCCATCCATCCACATTCATTCATGCAGCCATCCCTCCACCCATCCATCCACCACCCACCCATTCATGAGTGTACTCATGCACATAGGAATAGTTTGAATGTAGACCTTTCTAGATGTACCTTTTTTTAGTAGTTTTTTTTTTTTTTTGTGTGTGTGTGTGTGTGTTGGTCGTGGGCCTTGAACTCTGGGCCTTAGCGCTGTCCCTCAGCTCTTCAGCTCAAGGCTAGCGCCTTACCACTTGAGCTACAGCACCACTTCCTTTTTAGTAGTTTTGATACAGAATCAAGTAAAAAATTTTTTGTCAGTTATGGGGCTTGAACTTGGGGCCTGGGTACTTTCCTTGAGTTCTTTTGCTCAAATATAGGGCTCTATCACTTGAGTTACAGTGTCACTTAGGGTTTTCTGCTGGCTAATTGGAGATAAGAGTCTTGTGGACTTTCCTGACTAAGCTGGCTTTGAATTGTGATCCTCAGATCTCAGCCTCCTAAGCAGCTAGGATTCTAGGCATGAGCCACCAGCACCAGTGGATTTAGCAAATTTTTTAAATGGAAAAAAAAACTTTAAACATTAAAAAAATCATTTTTAAAGCTGCAAGAAATTAACCTCATTTTACATCTTAAGGTTACATGTTATTTTGACTATATGTCCTAAGGGAAAGCACACACACACAATTCAGTCTTCTTCATTTTTCTTTCCTTTTTTTAAAAACAAGGTTTCAAGTTTTTGGAGTACAGGCTGGCCTCAAATTCATTTACCTCCTGCTTCAGTCTCCCAAGTGCTAGATTACCATCACAATTGTCACAAAACAATCTTTAATTGTCTTGCCTGTATATTATTAGTGACAATATTGTTATAGTTATGTTGTTTTTGTCTAAATATTTTACTTTACTTTTTACTGTTATAAATGCTCTTATTTTTGCAATGGCTAACTTTTAATATTTATGGCCACTATTGGTATGTTCATATTAGTTTCATATCTTACTCCTTTATTATACTGCTACTATTATTTATAACAATTTCCCAATATTCTTTTGGCTTTTCCATATAGCTAGCTAGCAAGATATAGTCTATTTTATTTTTTGTATTTTGCCAGTGCTGGGGCTTGAACCCAGGGTCTGGGGCACTGTCCCTGAGCTTCTTTTGCTCAAGACTAGCACTCTACCACTTGAGCCACAGTGCTACTTCTGGCTTTTTCTGTTTATATGATACTGAGAAATCGAACCCAGGGCTTCATGCATGCTAGGCAATCACTTTACCACTAGGCCACATTCCCAGCCCAGTGTTTTTTAAGTAGTTGTATGGAAGAGTTTCCTACATATAATCCCATCATCAAAAATAGTTAAGTTTTGCTAGTTGTTTTCCAATTCTTCTTCCTCAACTTGATTTTTCTTATCTAATTGCTTTGGCTGATATCTCCACCATTGGGTTAAATAGTCATGATGTGCTGTATATTCATTGTTATGGCTTTTGTTTGTTACTATTTTGCTTGTTAGTATTTTAGTTAAGATTTTGCTAGCTGTAAGACAGTCAATGAAATGTGACCAGAATGGTGCATTAACCACTCCCACATAAGTCCCAGAATTAATCTTGCAGTGTAATTTTTCACAATTTTCCCTCTGCTATTTAACTGTAGACAAGCAAGATGAAGATGTGGAGGGCTGAATTACTACTGGAAGGACATTCATCTAGTAATTAGGAATATAGTTTTGGAATGCACAGGAAGCAATTAGAAGCTTCTATCATGTTGTATCTATTGTCCATTTATGGGTTGCTTGTTATACCAACTAACATTACCTGAATAAATACCATGTTTAAACAACATGTCCTCTTTCTCTCGTTTTCCCCTCCTCTTATCCTCATGACCTAGCTCAAAATGCCAGCTCCCTGGTGAGGCCTTCTTCAATCGTGGTAGGCAAAAATTAATGAGTCATTCAAATCTTCTATACTCCCAGAGCATTTAGTATATGCTCCTTCCTGATCACTAACTAGGCTGTGAATTTTTTCTTTTGTTTATGCATCTTCTTTCCATCTGCAAGGTGTCTGGTCTGCAGCTGGTGCCTGGGTCCATGAGTGAGGAGGGAGTATGTTATATACACCTGTGTTACATATACGCTCTGCAGAAAGGCTGATGTATACAGAGGGACGTAGCAATGGCACCTAAACATGTCTTCCAGCTTCAAATCTCAAAGCAAACTGCCGGTCTAGTTACAGCTTTGGGTCACTGCCAGGGGCAGCACTTAGTAAATTAGGCTCCAAGTTTTGCATCAGCATGAATGATATGGGTAGTATTTCATGGGCCTTCTATTTCCTCCTACATGGGGTTCAAACTCTGGCTCTGTTTGCAGCTGGCTGTGTGGTCTTGGATGTGGCAGTTCCCCTCCAAGAGTCAGAATCTGGAGAGAGGAGAGAGACCTGACCGGAGGGTGGGCTTAGGAAAGCTGAGATGTAGGGAACGGAGGCCGAAGGAGGCCACCAGCCTCAGTTGAAGCCGAGGAGCCCAGGGGAGTTTATGTCAGCAGTCCCTCAAATGCCCAAATTATGGGCCAGGCCTCAGCTTTTCCTGTTTGAGGTAGCTCAGCCCCAGGCAGTGACTCATGCCTCTCTTTTCTGTGCTACACTTACCAAGGTCTTCTATTCCAAGGACATTGTGGTGTCCAGCCCACACCATACAAAAGTAAAATATACTGTAGTGGAAATTTCACAGTCCAATTTGATCCTGCCCTGCCCCAATTATTATTTTGATAGCACTTTTGCAACATTGCATATCAAATTCTAAAATGCATGATTCTTTCTCATTGGTGTCTGGTGCACCAGTGTGCCCTGTCTCCAGCGCCAGCTTGGGCTTCTATTGCAGGATCCTGAGGGTAAATGACACTATCTCAGAGCACTTGGAGAGTCTGGTGTCCCAGCTATCCATGGGAGCTGAGCCGGATTCCTGTTCCTATGGACAAGTGCTAACACTGAACCCACCTATGGATGGAAGGGAACCAGGTCTCAGAGTGGCAGCACCTTCTCCCGGGTCCCAGTGGAGCATGGAGGAGGTAGGAAGTCTCGCGAGGAGCAGTGTGTAAGGTGAAGGGGGGACAAAAGGCATGGGGATGTGGACAGGTGGGATGAGGGGCGAGCTGAGATGAGGAAAGCTAGCGGAGGGAGGTTTGTGGAAAATATGTCCTCCTGTGAGCCCTCAGGTTGGCAGAAAACCGTGGAACAAGCTCCAGTACTTCCTGGTACAGAAGCCAACTGGGCTGGTTGGCTGGGGTGATTGTTTGGGGAGGTAGGGAGGGTGAAAAACTTGGCATTATGGAAGAAAGAGCCCCAGGCTGGACTTGGAACTAGCAGCCATGTTATTTTATAAACTACTCACTTTGGAAATAGATTGCTAGGATCCAGATCTGGGCTCCCACATGTACTACTAGCTCCATGATGCAGAGTTGATCCAAACTAGAAAGTATGGACAAGCTTTCTTTAGCTTTCTTTCTGCTGAGGTCCTGAATAGAAAGGAAGCAACTCCAGCAGTCCCAGCTAGCAAGAGGCAGAGCTGGTGCCTGAGCAGTGACATTCTGACACCAATCTAAATGCTTCATCGAGGACATCACTGTATCTATCAGGCACTAACCATTATCTACCCACTAACCCCCCAATATAACCCTCCATCCCAATACCCATCATTTATCCACAAAGTTACTTCATTTCCCCATCCATATAATCCGTTCTACCTACCAACATATCCGTCAATTTGCTCATCCATCCTTCCTGCTATTCCTTTACCTGTTGACCTCTCCACCCTCCATCTATCCACTCATCTCTTCACCCATTTGTCCATCCAACCACTACCACACACATGCATCTGGAGGGAATGGCAGTTAGATATGTAACCAACAGTGTTTGTCATAGGGTGTGAAATCTGCAAAGATCCCTTTTAACCCTCGTGTTTATAATTGGAGTCAAAGCATTTGCTTTGTTGCTATTAGGCTCATAGTATTGTTCTAAGTGCTGGTGAATGGGGTAAAGATGCAGAAAAAAAACACACAACATAATTTTTTCTAAAGAAATGTGACACTGAGATCTGAGAATCATGGATTTAAGCCATGCCCAGATGAGAAAGTCTGTAAGACTCTTATCTCTAATAAACTACTCAGAAAAAAACAGAAGTGGCACCATAACTCAAGTGGAAGAGTGCTAACTTTGAGCATAAAGAGGCTCAGGGACAGTGTCCAGGCCTTGAATTCAAGCTGAGGATGGGAAACAAAAAGGAAAGAAAAGAAACATGGCAACTAAATGAATTCAAGACTATGGATTTGATCTTGGATATGGAATATAAAAGTACATTATTGGGACAATTGATGACATTTTAATATGAAATAGATAAGAGTAATTTCTGGAACACTTAATTTTCTGTTTTTGGCAGTAATGGACAACTGTTCTGTGGTTATATAAGAGAATGTTCTTTTTCTTAGAAAATTCCCACAGAAGTTATTTATGGATGAAGGGGAATGGTATCTTCAAATTACTGCAAATAATTTCAGAAGTTACAAATATCAGATATAGTGTATATATATATATATAATATACATACATATATACACACATATACATATATATCTAGATCTGTCTGGAGAGACAAGGAAAGAGGGATGAAAAGAAGGGTGATGGAGTAAAAGAAAAAAGAGGGAATAGAGAAGAGAAGGAGAAGGAAGGAAGGAAGAAGGAAAGAAAGGAAGGAAGAAGAAGGAAGAAGGAAAGAAAAGAAAGAGAGAGAGAGAAAAAAGGAGTGGAGCAATTGGTGAATCTGGGCCATGGATATAAAAGAGCTCTTTGCACTGTTTTTGCAAAAATTTTGCCTGTTTGAAATTAGGGGGAAAAATCCACAGTCCCTTTGTTCTGGAGAAAGATGTACGTGAACGCAAGCAGACACTCGGGCCTGCGGGCACTCATCCCCACCACCCAGCAGCTTGTGCGCAGGAGATCTAATGGGAGGACGGAAAGCCTGAGGGGGGTGGGTCAAGAGAGAAGAGGTGTGGGTGGGCCCAGGAAGGCTGCAAAACCTTCAGGCGGTGAGAATTTGGGAGAGGCAGAAGCAGCTTCGGGAAAGCCTACAATAGATTATGAATTGGATTATGTGTCAAGAGTAAAAGTAAAGATTGAACTTTGAAATGCCTTCTTGAGATTACTTTTGGGGGCTGGGAATGTGGCTTAGTGGTAAAGTACTTGCCTAGCATGCATGAAGCTCTGGGTTTGATTCCTCCGTACCACATACATAGAAAAAGCCAGAAATGGTGCTGTGGTAGAGGGCTAGCCTTGAGCAAAAGAAGCTCAAGGTCAGCGCCCAGACCAGGCCTTGAGTTCAAGCCCCAGGACTGGCAGAAGGAGGAGAAGAAGGAGGAGGAGGAGAAGGAGAAGGAGAAGGAGAAGAAGGAGAAGGAGGAGAAGGAGAAGGAGGAGAAGGAGAAGGAGAAGGAGAAGGAGGAGAAGCAGAAGGAGGAGGAGGAGGAGGAGAAGCAGGAGAAAGAGAAGGAGAAGAAGAAGAAGAGGAAGAGAAAGAAGAGGAAGAGGAAGAGGAAGAAGAGGAAGAGGAAGAAGAGGAAGAGGAGGAAGAGGAAGAAGAGGAAGAAGAAGAAGAAGAATGGAAGGAAGGAAGGAAGAAGAAATTGTTGTTGGTGTGGTGCTGGTCTAGGGATGGAACCCAGAGCCTCATGTATGCTAGGCAAGCAGTCTACAGTATGAGCCGTGTTTCCAGAGAGGTTCTCACTAACTTTACCCTGGATGTCTCAAGCTTATGATCCAGGATTACAGGCATGTGCCACTATGCCTGACCACCTTTGTACAAAGACTGATTCCCATGGAGTCCTGCACCATCTTCTGGTTGTAAGTGTCTAGCTCGATCCTACCATTGAGTACTATGGCAAAGAGGTCACTGGCGTGACGGCCAGAGAAGTCCTACTGAGCTACTGGAAGACTAAACTGTACAGCCAGCCTGAACTTACGTGAATGGTTGCTAGGCAAGCAGGAAGAGGAAGCCTTGTGCATCCAGGGGAGATAGGGAAACCCACAGAGAAATAAAGTATCTACGGCACCATCCCACACATGATTCCTGCTAATTCTTAGTAACCCATTTTACAGATGGGAACACTGAGTCACAGAGAGATTGTGTACTGATAAATGGCAGAGCTGGGAATTGCAAGACTCTGAACACCTCAATGTCATCCCATCCAGAGAAGAGCAGCTGGTAAGGGGACGTTAGGGCCGGCTGGAAGGGGAAGGCCTTGAGTGCCAGGAGCAGGAAAAGCTCAGATTTTTCCACAAGAGAAAAGCCTTAGCAAAGAAAGCCCCTGCTAGCTAGACATGGGATGTTAGGAAGAGAAGCCAGGGTTTCCCTGGTTCTATCCCGCCATGGCTGCCAGCCATCACAAGCCGGCTTCCTGAGAGACCCTGTCTCATCCGAGTGACTCCCCTCCGAGACTGGAGCTGCTTCCTTCAGCACGGGCTTGCTGGAAATCGGGGAGGGGAACTGGTGGTTCTGTGTGGGCAGACTCCAATTGTGAAGCTGCTGCTTCCAGTTCTTTCCTGACACAGGCTGGGGGAAGCAGGATGGATGATTACTGAACGGCTCCGGCCTTCCTCTGCAGGTTGACTTGCATTGCAGCCTTCCTTGTCCTCCTGGTCTTCCTGGGCCCTGCAGCAGGGTGCTTTCCTGGGCTGGCAGAGGAGCAGAGCAGATAACCCCAGGGCTGGGACATGGCTGAGGTTTGCAGGAATAAAGAGCTCAAGGCCAGGATGAGAGGAATGACGACCAGAAACTCACTAGGCGATTCCATCACAGGTGAAGCAGGAGTCTCGAGATTCATCAGGGCTCTTCTTTTGACAAGGTGCTGCAGGACAATGGAGTCATGCGATGGAAGAAACCTGGGTCTTTGAAGGGTAGAGTGAAGGACAGCACTACTCGCCCCCCCCCATACCTTCCATCACATATTGGGCCTATTTGTCACAGCCACCCCTAGCTAATACTTGGTTTGAGCTGTTGAAGGGTACCCCTCAATTCCTTCTGCCATGGTGGGAAGTCACATTTTTTTCTGGGCCTCTGTGTTCCTATGTGCTAGAAGAGGGGCAGCTAGGTGACTGGCCATCTTTTCTGTTCTGTGACTCGGTTTCCTAGTGGGCAGGCAGCACGCTGTGAAACCAGAAGCCCAGTCAAATGTTTGACGAACCAGCCTCACACTATCCTTACTGCTGTAGGTGGAGAGGAGTCTCAGCAGGTTCGAGAATGTGAGTGAGAAGCAGGTGCTGGCGGATCAAGTACAAACTGACATGAGGGCCTCCAGTACAGGCCGCCTGGCTGGCTCAGACAGCACCTGAGAAGCACATAGAAAGGAAGCTGAGTGAACACACAGAAAGCACAAAACTAGGTGGGCTCGCTGACAGATGGACAACAGACTCAGGGTTCTAAGTAGCCTTTCAGGAAAGACATTGGAACAAAAGTTACAGTGGGAAATGAACCAAGATGAATCCAAACCAGCAAAATGCAAAAAAGAGATTAGCTAGTCTTGGCAACAAGCCTTCCCAACAGGTTGTCTGTCCCCAGGTGGCCTGGGCATTTTCGATGACCATGTACCCTTCAGGAGACATATTGGATCACTACTGTTGAAACACCTGAGGGTGTGTCCAGAGTCACCCTCAGTTATACGTGGGGCTCACTTAGAATACTCACACCTGGGGCTTCCTCGGCTACCCTGGGGACCATTGATGCTTTACAACAAGGACTGATAGTTTCTATATTAACTAATGTCTGATGCAAGCATTCAGCTTAGCCTTTGTAGCACAAATACAGCTACCATAGACAATCGTGAACAAATGGGTGTGGCTGTGTTCCAAGCAAACTTGACAGGTCGGATTTGGCTCTTGGGTTGTATATCACCAAAGTTAGCAAAAGGACAGACTTCAAAGTGGACGTGAGGAAGCTTCTGAGGTTGGAAGGTGGGTAGACCGGTGACAGAGCTGGGCGGGGCTCAGCTGTCTATTCACTAGGCGATTCCCAGAAGAAACTTTTCAGAGGCTTACTTTAACATATATTAAGGGAGATCCCACAAAATACCAAAGGGGAGGATTCTGGAGGCTGGAGGCTGGAGGCTGAGGGGATTGGACGGGGTGTAATTCAGTGCTCAGTTCTGCTTTGGAGGAAGGAGTTTTTTGAGTTGCACAACTCTCCTCTCTGTTCCTTCCCTGTTCTGGCGCTGAGCTGGTTTGTCCTGCCCACACATAGAGACATGAATAATACATCTGAGAGGCAGTCTCTTTGATCATGTGGCTCTGGGAGCCAGGTAGACATGTGTAGGGATGGCTTCAGTGGAGTCTGTGGTGAGCCCACAGGTGGCTGGGGAAGTCTGTGGTTGGCTGAGTCTTTGGTTCTTTCCAGCATAGCCAATAACTGGGGTAGCCTCATGAGTCACTTTTTCAGTCATTGTGAATAGAAGTGAGAACTCCAGGTTTCTTAAGGCAACTTTCTGGAACATTCTAGAATAAATGGGAAACAGGTTCTGATTCCTTGAATCTCACAAGCAGCATATGATATGGGATCTCCCCAGAACTCAGCTGTGAGACTCTAGGTTACCAACAATACATACTCCAACCCAACTGGCCAAACTAGAGAAGCAGCTAACTCATCTCAAGGGGCCCAAGACACCACCCAGATCACAGAGGTGGCTGCTCAAATCAAAGGAGCCCCAAATTGAACATGAGGAAAATACATCTAATAGCTTAACAACAATGTTCAAGTATTAGGAGGCTCCACCTCCCTGATCACGGCTGACTGGGCTTGAGGGAGCACTAGACCTATAGAAGCCAACTGGTATCCTGGCAATCAGGCAAGGCTGACCAATGGTATCATTCCTGGGATCATTGCCCAGGGTGGTGGCACCAGTAATTAAGGGTTCCAGGCTGAATCTCTGAAATTTGAGTCAGAACTTTGGAATAAGTGTGGGGTGATCATAGAGGAATCGGAAGATAAAAAATGGCACCAAAGGGCTGGGAAGGTGGCTTAGTGATAGAGTGCTTGCCTAGCATGCATAAAGCTCTGGGTTTGATTCCTTAGCACCACATACACAGAAAAAGCCAGAGGTAGAGCTGTGGCTCAAGTGGTAGAGTTCTAGCCTTCAACAAAAGAAACTCAAGGACAGTGCCCAGGCCCTGAGTTAAGTTCCAGGACTGGCAAAAAAAAAAAAAAGGTACCAAAGGCCAAGTAAGAGAAACCTGAGAAGCCTGAAGCCAGAAGGCAGGGAGGAGCAGCTGGAACCAACCTGGAGAAGACTTCATGATTTCTTAAAGCCAGGAATAGACCATTCTTTGTCTCCAGATAAAAACATCTGCTACTGTCCAGACTTTTGCAGTAGCCAGTTTGTTCTGATCTTTATAAGCTTGGTCAAGTCCTCACCACAAGGTCCTGCCCAGGGACCAGCAGAAGTGAGCTATAAGTAAGATATCCTTATCTACCACCTCCTACCACCACCTGAGAGGCCTGGAGGGTAGCAGTGAGCCCTGGGAATTTGGAGGAATTCAGAGGTAGGATTATGTGACTTGAGCCAAGCACCAGGGTGTTGATAGAAGTAAGGAAGAGATGGGGAGATCTGTGGAGTCTCCAGAGTATGGTAATGTGCCCTCTGTGACCCCTCTCAGTGCCACCCCATTTCCATCTCATTATCAGCCCCGCAGGTTCTCAGACAAGGAAGACTTTGTGGCTGGGTGGTGGTTGTTGGAGTCTAACCATTTACTATGGGAGCTGAGTGAGACACTGAGCCTCCCAGGAGCTCTACTTCCTCATCTGTAAAATGGGATCAGTCATAGTACCTATGGCCTGGGCTAGGACAGGGAGATGATTTTGCACAGGTTGAGTCTGGGGAATGGCCCAGCCCACAGCCGAGCCAATAACAAATGTCAGCCGGGAATCCTGAAAGCGAGGGCTCCAAGGGACACAAGGAGAGGAAAGAAGAAACATTATAAGAGAGCAAGAAGGATGAGGGGGGAAAGAAGGCAATGAAGAGAGGCAGAGGGGAAACGTGGGGTGTGTGGGGTGCTGTCCTTGGCATCTCCAGGTTGGTTCAGGGCTCATTTTTCTTGTTCTTACTTTCCCTCATATAATCTCCCCGGAATTCGGAGGAATTCTACTTCCACCCTGCTGCACGGCTCGCCACTGTCCTCCCTCCCCCCGCAGCCCTCCCGTGGTTGTCATGGTGATGGAAAATCTGGACCCAGTGGAAAGTTCTCTGTACTCTTGGCAACGAGGCTGCAGCACCCTGCCTCCTGCCTGCCTGTCTGCCTGTGCGTGGGCGGCCATCTCTGGCTGCTGCCAGGATGTAGGGCCAGCGTGGCTGGCTCTCCATGGAGGCCCAGCCCTGCCCCCATACCATCAAAGGTGTGTCCAGCAGCAGGAGCCCTCAGAGAGCATCATATGTGACCTATTTTACAGATCAGACACTTGGCCAGACAGCCAGCCATGACTGGGCCAAGGCTTTACAGGTATCTGTCTCATCTGGGGCCTCTCTTCTGAACCTGCTGTGAATCTGGTGGGCTTGAAGTGCTTAGGGTCATTGCAGACAGGGCACAGGACCGCTGCCGAGAGCTGAGGGGGAGGGGGAATCGACCACCATGGCGCTGGAGAGGCCATCCCCACTTCTGTTTCCCCCCACCAAGCACAGTGATGGTAGGAGAGTGGCTGAAGGTTTGCTTCCCTCCAAACTTCATGTGTTAAAAGTTGAATCACCAGGGCTGGGAAAGTGGCTCAGTGGTAGAGTGCTTGCCTTGCATGTATGAGGCCCTGGGTTTGATTCCTCAGCACGGCATAAGCAGAAAAAGCCAGAAGCGGTGCTGTGGCTCAAGTGGTTAAGTACCAGCCTTGAGTTGAAGAACTGAGGGACAGCGCCCAGGCCCAGAGTTCAGGCCCCATGACTGACCAAAAAAAAAAAATAAAGTTGAATCATTAATGTGATGATTTTTGACAGGCATGGCCTTTGAAAGATGATTGTCACAAGATAGAGCCCTTATGATGTTAGGGAGACCCCAGAAAGCTCCACACCCCTTCCATAAGGGGTCAGCTAAGAATCAAAATATTAGGCTCTTGTCAGACACCTAATTGTGCCAGTACCTTGGGCCTGGACTTCCAGGCTCATATGACTGTAAGAAATACATTTCTGTTGTTAATGACTCACAAACTCCATGATATTCCATTATAGATTAGCATGAATGGATCAAGACATCTTTTCAAAACCTTTCCCTAAACAGACCATGTTCATTGAGTAACACACACACTAGCCCAGGATCTAACCTTGGATGGTCCCAGAGCTGGATCTCCCAGTGATCGTGTGGTAGAAACAGGGACAGTTCCACAGCTAAGGCATGAATGTTAGCCTGGAACCGGCAGGGGAAAGTGCTCAGGTTGGACATTCACAGGGTTTCCCAGGACCCACAGCCCAGCCAGGGATGAGAAATGAGCTGCCCGAGGAGCGCTGGCTGTGGACAGCCAGGTAAGGCGTCCTCACTCTCCCATGCCATCCCACCCCATGGGACTCTGCACATTTGGGAAGAGTGAAGGGGCCCTGGGTGCTTGAACGTGTCCAGCTCTTGTAAAGAAAAGGCCTCTCTCCCTGTTTCTGGGGATAAGGTGTAAACAACAGAGCCCAGGGCTCTGCTGCCTCCATGGTCCCAGAGAATAGAGATGAAGCCCTTTGCTTCCAACTTCCCATAAAAAGTTGGTGTTGAGAGAGCACTGCCAAGACAGTCCTCATGAACTCTGTCTAGACATGGGATGAGGACCTGATGCTGAGGACAAAAAGGGTGGAGGCTCAAGCTTATTCCTGAGCTATATGACCACAGAAGATTACAGAAAGTGATTGTCCTCCTCTCTGTATAATTAATAGGAGGCCAAGGACAATGGGTCACTCCTGTACTTTCAATTGTATGGGAGGCTATAGGTAGGAGGGTCATAGGTCATCCCCGGGTAAAGATGAGACACTACCTGATATACAACTAAAAAACAAAACAATGCTGGAGTCATGGTTCACATGTCAGAGCACTTGTGTCTAGTGCAAGTTACAGAATTCAACTCCAGTACACACACACACACACACACACACACACACACACAGCTCTGGTTAGTAACTACTTTTAATTCCTTCACTGGGTAGCTACTCATTAGGGGAAGGACTGTGCCAAACTCCTGTTTCTCTTCCATGTTCCTAACAGAGTCTGGCAGAGTAGTCCTGGCTTAACCTAAAGAGAACAAGCAACAAACCATGAAGACATTCCTCTCCCTGTCCTGTCCACCACACCTGCATTTCATTCATGAATTCAGTCATTGGTTCAACTCGAATTTACTGCCACGGACTATGTGCTGGGCATTTGGCAGTGAAGGGAACAGACTGGAAAACTTAAGGAGAATGGTGAGGTGACATCACACGGGAATGTGAGAAGTACCGGGACCCCACCTGAACACAAGCGAGACCTTGCTCAGCTGTTCAGCGTCTGAAACGTCTTTGTTCCAACTCCACAAAGACCTCAAGGATAAGGTTTAGTATAAGAAAAAGAAGCAGGGTTAGAATTCCAGGAGGTGGGCAGAAGTATAACGTGGAGGGGGGAAGCAAGGGGCCACAAGTATTCCCTCCTCCGCCATCTACTTCCCGAAGAAACCATTTCCTCTCAGCAGGAGCTGGAGAGGCAGTTCAGGACCATGGAGAGCTCTACCGTGTCCATGCAGCTTTTAAATAACCCTAAGGGGACCAGCTCAGGCTGTCTGTGGAGATGAAGGGCAGCTCATGGGGGTAGAGAAGCCAGGCTGAGAGCCAGGGAAGGAGGGCTTGGGAGAGATGACTTAGGTCAAGGATACTGATTGTCACCTCTCCAAGGCCCCGAGAGAACTAAGCCCATAAAGCACCTTACGGGAACCCTGCAGACCACAGAAAAGCTGCAGGATGACAGAGACAAAGTGTTCCTTAAGAATCAAGTGAATAGCATATGGTACATTTAGAAACATAACATAATAAATCAGTACATCAGAAGGTGATTAATGCTGTCTCCCTCCCCGCCTCCCACCACCTTGAGAAACCAAGTGACCCTAAAAGTATTGGTAAAGTTCTAGAACTTCACATGGATATAGTTCAGTCCTCCTCCAGGGGGAACCCAATCTGTGTGAGAGAGAATGGTGGGGTAAAGGGGCCATGGAGTGCTGGATTGAGTCCATTTTATCTCCAAGGCACATATTGGAGGAGCAGTTGCTGTGGTCATCCCAGGTCACCTGTTGCCCCCAGGTTTGTGACCCCAGTTTCCACCATCATTCCTGTTTATTCTGCACATGCATTGAGGCAGTGCTGTGGTAACGTTTAGGATCTATTTATGAGCAAAAAAGTAGTAGGTGTCCCCATAAAGCTTATGCTTGAGTGGTTTGAGAGACATAATAATGTGTAAAACAATGTCAAATTCTGTAGTACTTTAAAGTGGGTAAGTTCTATGGAAAAATCTAGCAGGGGATGAGGTAGAGATCTTGGCATATGAAGTTTAGTGAGGAGCATAGAGCAAGAGTACACACATGCTAGGCACTAGTGGCTCATGCCTGTCATCTTAGCTACCCAGGAGGCTGAGATCTGAGGATCGAGGTTTGAAGCCAAACCAGACAGGAAAGTCCATGAGACTCTTACTTCCAATTAACCACCATAAAATCTGAAGTGGTGGTGTAGCTCAAGGTGGTGGAGAGCTAGCCTTGAGCCAAAGAGATCAGAGACAGTACCCAGGCCTGGAATTGAAACCCCAAGACCTACAAAAATGAATACAGACACAATTTTATTTTCTGATTTTTTTACTTGATGTGCATAGAATCTCTTTTCATGTCAAACACTGTGAATCTTTATCATTTGAACAGTGGCTCACTCTACAGTTGAGCATACAGCCTGTTTCCAAGGTTTTACTGTTCCAGTACAGCACTGACTAGGATAAATAAAGACCATGCTATCCACAATTAGTATGTATTATCTTTGTCCTAGACTCACCATACAAAACTATCATGGATGAAATCTGTAGCATGCCCCAAATCAATAGAGAGTCAACTATGCATGATCTGATCACCACCATGTATTTGTCAGTAAACTTCTTTCTGAGCACAGGTGTGTGCGTGTGCGCGCGCGCGCACACACACACACACACACACACACACACATCTAGCAGGGGGTTTTGAACCACCAGGGACTTCTGGTTGGGGAAGCGCAGGTGAGGAAGTTGAAGTTTTAAATATACTGGATCTCACTGAGCAAGTGACACCTGAGCAAAGACCTAACAGGAGTGAGGAACATGGCCTTGCAGATATGTGGGTGATCGGGGCTCCAGGTAGAGGGGAGCTGGTACAAAGGCTGTGAGTTGAGGAATGTGGCTGTGTGTGTGGGGGAACAGGAGTAGATTGGTGAGACCACAGGGCACTCAGCAGGTGATAAGAGGGAAGGTAGGAGCCCTTGTGCAGATGAGCTCTTGCTATGAGTGGGTAGGAGTCATGGGAGTCAGGCTTATGAGCAGAAGAACAATGCGATCTGTGCCTGTGTTTGCCAGCTTTATGTTACTGTGACAAATACCTGCAATAAATCAACTTTAAAAAAAAACAGCCTTCTTTTAGATTTCAATCCATGACCGACTGCCTGCATTGTTTTGTGCTTGTGGTAACACAGTACATCATGTGGTGGAGGCGGCCATTCACGGCATGGTAGTGCAGAAGAAGAAGAAGAAAGGGCTGGAGTCATGGTCTTCCTTTCAGGGGAGTGCCTGCAGTAACCAGAAGACCTTCCTCTTTAAGGTCCCACCAACTTCCATGGGCTGGGGACTAAGCCTTTCACACTGGGACTTTGGCAGCCATGTAGTCAAACCATAGCAGCTAGGGCTGAGGATGGACTGGACAGGAAAGGGGATTGGAAAAGAGGCCACAGCACTTATCCAGATGAGAGATGCTGGCAGCACGGTCTAGGCTGGTGGCCAGGGCAGTGAGGACAAGCCAGACTCAGCAAGTTCCGGAGGTAGAAACAACACATTCTGCAGGTGGTCAGATAGGGGGCAGTGGAGGACGAAGGGAGCCCAGGGTGACTCGAACGTTGGCTTGATCAACTGAGAGGATGGAGCCACCATCCGCAAGGGCGGGGAGGACCGAGAGGAGCAGGTTAGGGGGTGGGCGCAAGTGCTCTCTGTGAGATGCCCATTGGCCACCCCAGGATGACACTGAGGAGGTTTCGGCATTCTGGAGTTCGCAGCCCTTCGAAGGCTGCCTGAGCCCAAGTCTCGACGAGAACATTGGAATGTAGGATTTTGTCCCACTCTACTTGTCCTGTCACTGCTGGCTCAGGTCTAGGAGCCATTGGCCCTGCCTCCCAAGGCTGTCTCTTGTGTATCTGAACTGCTCGGATTAAGATTTCTGTCCTGGGGTCTCAGGCCCAGGGAGAAACAGATAAGAGATGATGTGTACGTTTTTGGCATCTAATTGTAATCCTTCATGACACCATGTGCTCCCCAGATACCTGGGCCTTCCCACCAGGCCCCTTCTCCCTGAAGTGAGCTCCAGTGAGCTTCTACCCAGCGTGAAGGAGCATTGACAGAGGTCATGAGGATTCCATGAGAGAACTCGCCAAATGCTCAGTCTGGGGCCTGGTAGAGTGCAAGTGCTAGACGCAATGAAATACTTACCTGGGAGGTTGCAGATCGTGTGCTGACTCTGAAGCTAAGCCCTGAGAGGCGGGTGGTCATTAAACAGATGAAGAGAGGAAGGAAGAAGAATTTCAGAAACTGACCAGAGTCTGGTGGAGTGATACATAGCACACAGAAAGAAAGGGGGGAAAAAAGAAAGGAAGGAAGGAAGGAAGGAAAAGAAGAAAAGGAAAGAGGAGAAGAGAAAAAAGAGAAAAAGGGGAAAAGAAAGGAAGGAGAGCTAGAAAAAGAGAAGGGAGAAAGTAGAGAAAGAAACAAAAAGAAAAATAGCACATGAAAATAAAAGTTAAAATATTCCACTATTTGTCCCTGTGTCCCCAAACCATCTGTTCATCCTGGGCATGGCAGTCCCTCCTCTTCTCATAGCAAGTGAGGTCCTGACCCTCCTTAAAGGACAGTGCCCAGGATGGAGCTTGGAAGGAGAATACAGCCCGACATTGAGCCAGAGGAAACTGGCACCAGCTGGTCTGGATTCAAATCGAAGCCTCACACCTTTCTAGCTGTGTGACCTTGGGTAAGGCACTGACCCTCTCTGCTGAGTTTCCTCAACTGTGGACCAAGAGGTCATCACAGGACTTGCTTCACAGACTTGTGAAGACTAAAGGACATCATGCATGGAAAGACCCAGGAAATGTGAGGCTGGTTCTGCTCTGGCCTCAGCCTCCTGCTCGTGGTCCCTAAAGCCTGTCCCAGTCTGTGGCGCCATTTTATGGAGCAGGATGTAGAGGCAACTGGGAGTGGTCAGGTGACACATTAGACCCCAAGCTTGTGGAGGGTACAGTCAACCAATCAGAGGCTCGGGGTCTGGCTAGGCAGGGAAGCTGTTACCAAGAGACCTGGTGAACACAATGGTGGGAACTGAGGCTTGGGAAGCAGAGGAGGGTCCCGTAGGAAGGGCCGTGGAGGCTCGTGCCACAGACACCTGGCTGTCTTCTTTGGCTCCCCCCAGATCCCTCCTGCCTGGATTTTTAGGCCTGCACTGCAGCAGCTAAGCCATGTGCTGGTCACCCAGCAGCTGGCACAGCTTCCTTTGGCTTCCTGGAACCCCTACTCAGTCCATGGTCCGAGAGTGCCTCAGAGCGTTCGCTTCTGCTCCCGCCTGGCCGGCTCACCGTGTGTCCTTCAGCAGGTCCCTTCACCTCCCTGGGACTCCGCCCCCCCCAGCTGTCCAGTGGGATTTACCACCCTTGGAATGTCGGTTGCAGGAGACCAGGGACATTGAGGACCTGTGTGTTGTGAATCGCACGGCCTGTGGTGGGCCCAGGGATGCTTAGGGAGACTTTTAAAAGGGAATGAGCGAGTGCATGAATGAAAGAATATCCAGCCTTGGTCCCAGGAAACTGATGAGCAGTTCAATCTCATGTGCCTGCTGCTGACTGTCCTCTCCTGGATGCCTCAAGGAACAGATGCCCCATACCTGGGCACAGGCACCGCCTGTCTGCCCACCTCTGCATCCTCTGAGCACCAGCATGGTCTCCTGCTTCCCCCAGTGGGAGGCCTTTCACATACCACCCACATCCCCTGTGCTGCTCTGCCGCAACTACCCTGCCACTCTCTCCAGATCACCGCTGTCACCTTGGCAAGACTACATCATCTCTCTCCGGCTACTTAGGCTTGTGACCTCCCACCCAACTTTTATCCAGCGACATGCTCCACTCCCTGCCACCCTGTCCAACCTGCAGATCTCAGATGAACCGTGTGTGTGTGTGTGTGTGTGTGTGTGTGTGTGTGTTGTGAGGCTTGACCTCAGGGTCTGGGATCTTGTACGCACAGTAAACAAGTGCTCTACCACTGAGCTATACCTCCAATGCATTGTTATGCATCCTCTAAAATGGGGAATAAGGTTGGGTTATAGGGTCCCTATGCAAACTTGCCAAATATTTATCAGTTGATTTGTTTGTGTGTGTGCGTGTGTGTGTGTGTGTGAGTGTGTATGTGTGTGAGTGTGTGTGTGTGATAGAGCTTGAACTCAGAGCATTGGCACTGTCCTTGAGCTTTTTTTCTCTCAAGGCTGGTGCTTTACCATTTTGAGCCTCAGAGCCAATTCCAGTTTTTTGGTGATTAATTAGAGAAAAGAGTCTTTCAGACTCTCCTGCCCTGGCTGACTTTGAACTGTAATCCTCAGGTCTTAGCCTCCTGAGTAGCTAGGATTACAGCATAAGCCTGTACCTGGCCAGATGAACCTTTTTCTTGGAATCCTGTTACCCTTAAGAAAAAGCTCTCAAGTTTCTCAGCATAGCCCACATGGCCACTGGAGACTAGACTTCAGCTAGTCTCTCTTTTCTACTTCATCTCTTCCTGATCTGTTGCAATACAACCTTCCTTAGGTTTCTAGAACCTTTCTGCTCCTTCCAGGCTGTGTCGCTTTGCCCATTCTATCCCTTCCTTGTCTGTATGACAAATACCTATTCCTCAAATCCTTGAGGAACATCGGGGGAAACCCACTGTGACTACCCAAGGTTACATGGTTCCCCTTTTCTTGTGAACACATTTAGTATATTGTGTTTCTCAAGTTGTGTGTTAAAGTGTTTGGAATCCCTCTTCCATCATATGAGGTATTTCTAGAACAGGCTCATGGTTTATTCATTCAGATTGCAAAAATTTAGACATGAATATAGATGTGACTATTTAAATCTAAGCAGTTTCTAGCCCAAGAATGTGTTCATACAAAATGTAATCAATGAATGTATTGACAGATAGAGAGGCTGGGGGTAGACCAGTGGAAGGATTTAGGCTTATTTATAGATGGAATGGGGGTGGATGGAAGCAAGGAATCCAGAAAAATGGCTGGATGGTCAGATAGATATATTAAAGCAGTGAGGATGGTAGAAAGACATGACAGTTGAATGGAAGGAAAAGATACATATTGCATGGAAGGATAAAAGGTGAGTAAGTGCATGGATGGACAGAAAGAGAAATCTACAGAGTTAGGAGGAAGGATGGAAAATGGAAGGAAGAGAAAAATAATGGAAAAGGAATGGTTGTGCAGAGAAGAAACGAGGACTGCAGGTGTAGCTGTGTGGTAGACTGTTTGCCTATTACGTGTGATGCCCTGGGTTCAATCCCCAGCACAACACACAAGAAAGTGTATGTATGTGTGAAATGAGAGTCAGGGGAGTGGAAGGGAAGGCAGAAGGAAGAATGGATGGATGAATGTATGGCAGGATGCATGGATTTATAGGTGGATGAGACAAATTTTAGGTCCATTGAGCTGATCATTTTAAGCCACCTGATCTAGTTCATATATCTTACATATTTTGGCCACTATACAATAAAATATTACCTATTTATGGTTATTAAGAACTAAGGTGTTATTTGTCTAACTAAGGTCCATCAGACAAATCGATTCAAGGGAGGGGTACAGGAGAAATGGGGCTCAGAGGGGTTCTGAGCAGTCTGCCAGGGTCACAGCCACTTCTCAAGTCCTTGCACTTGTGCTCAGTCCTTTGAACTACCCAGAGCTCTGAGCTCTGCCCTTCTGCTCACTCACCTCTCCCCAGAGGCTCATTCTGAGCAGTACTTGCCTTTGCATTGACCTACAAAGAGTTTTTCATGGAATAAATGGGAAAGGAAATGACCTCACCCTAGGCCTGCAGCTGGAGAGGCCTGGCAGCGCCAGCTGTCTTTCCACCTTGAATGTGACCACATGAGGAAGAGAATCTGGCACCTGCCAGGCTCCTGACAGAGACGTTTGGACAGCTTCAGAGAAGTCTAGGTGCCCAGAAGACCTCATGGGAGATGAAAGGAGGAGGTCAAGGTGCTTCGCATGGAATCTAGAGCATGAAGAGCTCCCAGGCTGTGGTAACGGCTCAAAGGCTAACCCTCTACCCTCCCGCCTTTTCTCCTGGTGGCACTCACTGCTGCGTACCATAGCTCCTTTCCTATGGATCTCTCTAAAGAAGCATCTGAGCTGGGTGTTAGTTATCCCTGCCTTTTGTTGGTTAATTGGAGATAAGCATCTCATGGACTTTTCTTCCCAGGCTGGCTTCAAATCCTGATCCTCAGATCAGGTAGCTAAGATTACAGATGTGAGCCACTGGCTCTGTTTGGGTTGGTAAGCCATGCTAGCTGTTTTTTCTAAAGCAGCCTGAAGACAAAGAATTCACTTTTGAAACTGAAATGCTTCTGTGTTTTTCCTCTTCTCTGTGTCCTCCTGAAAACAATTTGGGCCTTTCTTTTCATGCTTCATGACCATAGGGACTGAAAAAAAAAGAAGAAGAAAAAAAGAAAAAAAAAGAAACTCTGCTTTGGAAAGTCAGGGGAGAGTCCCAGTTTCCAAGGGACAGAGCTGCGGGGCAGGGGGCAGGCTCTTTCCTTCTGACGTGCAAACGTGGTCAGCCAGTCCCCACCCTGGCTGGCTGCAGACACTCAGCCCTTTGTGGGCCTCATGCCAACTGCGGGTTTTAATGATCTTGTTTTCTAGAGTTAAGAATCTGTGGTTTTTAATCATACCTCAGACTAGCACCCTGGTTTGTCCCCAACAGTGTTTCCCTTATAGGATTCAACATACATACAATCAGAGGACCTGTCCTGTCACTCATTCATGAAAACACACAAGACTATGTGTCAACCTGGGTGCCAGGAGTTCACACTTGTAATCCTAGCTACATAGGAGGCTGAGATCTGATGCTCAAGGTTTGAAGCCAACTGGGGCAGGAAAGTTCAAGAGACCCTTAGCTCCAATTAACTATTAAAAAGCCAGAAGTAGAGCCATTGCTCAAGTGGTTGAGTGCTAGCCTTAAGCAAAAAAGCTCAGGAATGGTGCCCAGGCTGTCAAACTCCAGGATTGGCACACACACACACACACACACACACACACACACACACACACAAATGTATATATTTGTTCATTTAGAGACTTGTCCTAGAAACCTTTACAGAGAACTAGAGTATGTCATCCAGTTTTAAAGCATGCTTCTATAAATTATATTTGAGTTGTGCAAATACATAGCAAAAGCGTGAAAATATTCTACTTCGGGGCATTGTAACTGCTCATCTCTAAACAGGCCTGGCCTCTCTCTGTCCCTCTCCCTCTCCCTCTCCCTCTCCCTCTCCCTCTCTCTCTCTCTCTCTCTCTCTCTCTCTCTCTCTCTCACACACACACACACACACACACATTTCTCCCCCCCCCCTGCATTTTCAGCACAGCAATGAGGGCTTCTATAGCAAAACTTTATGCACCCTTTAGGATGGGGGTCAGAAAATCTTGTTTGTAAACCATCAGATAGTGAGTGTCCTAAACCTGTGGGTCATACGGTCTTCCTTGTAGCTCCTCAATGCTGCCATTCTAGCACAGAAGCAGACGTGGGCAATAGCAAATGAATGGACATGGCTATATTTCAATGGAACTTATAAAAATGAGTGAGGGGAGGGCAGATCTGACCCCGGGGCTGCTGTTTGTCTCCCTCTGTTCTAGAAAAGGGACAGGCATAGATGACCAGCATGGTGAGGAGTCAGGAAGTCCATATATTTGTGGCTTGGTGACAGAGCTGCATGGGGCTCCAGGTGGAGAAGATATGGAGAGTCCCAGGGTGGGGGAGGGGATGCACCCCAAGGCTGTTCATATTGGGGGATATCACAAGGGGGGTCATTTTCTTTTCTTTTTGGGGAGGTCTGGTTGTGGGGCCTGAACTCTGGGCCTGGGCGCTGTCCCTCAGCTCTTCAGCTCAAGGCTAGCCCTCTACCACTTGAGCCACAGCGCCACTTCCAGC